>NC_090301.1:83785000-84109500 GCF_039906515.1 Pseudorca crassidens
AATGGCATTATTTTATTCTTTTTTATGGCTGAGTAGTATTCCATTATATATATATATACCACATCTTCTTTATCCATTCATCTGTCAATGGACATTTAGGTTGCTTCCATGTCTTGGCTATTGTAAATAGTGCTGCTATGAACATAGGGGTGCATGTATCTTTTTGAATTATAGTTTTGTCTGGATATATGCCCGGGAGTGGGATTTCTGGATCATATGGCAACTCTGTTTTTAGTTTTTTGAGGAACCTCCTTACTGTTCTCCATAGCGGCTGCACCAATTTACATTCCCTCAATGGTATAGGAGGGTTCCTTTTTCTCTGCACCCCCTCCAGCATTTGTTATTTGTAGACTTTTTACTGATGGCCATTCTGACAGATGCAAGGTGGTACCTCACTGTGGTTTGATTTGTGTTTCTCTGATAATTAACGATGCTGAGCATCTTGTCATGTGCCTATTGACCATCTGTATGTCTTCTTTGGGGAAATGTCTATTTAGGTCTTCTGCCCATTTTTTGATTGGGTTTTTTGTTGTTTTGTTATTAAGTTGTATGAGCTGTTTGTATATTTTGGAAATTAAGCCCTTGTCAGTTACATCATTTGCAAATATTTTCTCCCATTCTGTAGGTTGTCTTTTCGTTTTGTTTATGGTTTCCTTTGTTGTGCAAAAGCTTATAAGTTTAATTAGGTCCCACTTGTTTATTTTTGCTTTTATTTCTATTGCCTTGACAGAATGAACTAAGAAAACATTGGTGCCATTTATATTAGGGAATGTTTTGCCTGTGTTCTCTTCTAGGAGTTTTATGGTGTCATGTCTTATATTTAATGCTATAAGCCATCAAAATGTATTTTCTGATATGTATACCCTTTCTTTATCCCCTTTGTGAACTGGCAAAGAACTGTTTTTTAACTAAGCATTCACTAAGTAATCAGAATATATTCACAAAAGACAGTATGTATATATACGGTCCATTGTAACACAAGGTAGTAATAACTCCTTTACCAGTTAATGAGGAATGTCTCTTATGTGCCTGCAATCCAAGAGAAAAAATGTGTTATGACCACAGTTATTTCAGTGTTATTGGGCAGTTAGAATCTATTAAGGATCTTAAAAAGGCATATATCTTGATACTGAAATGTGCAGTCATTCTTATCTCTGTAAAGTGTCACTGCATGTGCAAACAGTGGGCAAGGATGAAAGGTAAATTCATACACAAATAAACTAGTGTGTGTGTGTGTGTGTGTGTGTGTGTGTGTGTGTGTGTGTGTGTGTTTAAAATCAGACATACTTTAACAATGCAGAAATGGAGAATATACGGTGAGTTATAACCAAGAAAGAATGCATTATATCGGCACAGGGCCACAGTTGTTTCTTCTACTAGAAAAGCAGACAACCCTAAAATATTGGTTCTCATCCACACCATGTAAATTTAAAAATATAAAAATCGTACACAGAACATATAAAGCTCTTTTGTGTTAGGGCACTCGTGTTTGTCAAGCACAGATGGACAGTGAGTGTTACACATCACTGACATCCTCTTGGAAAGTTAGTGTGCCTGAGTTATATGCTGCAGGGCCTCCTAACTTCTGCCCTAGGAAAGTGACCCAGTAAATCTTTAGAAAAAAGCATTTTAGCTCTTTCAATTACAATGCCTGCCACCATTGCCCGTGCATTATCTGAACAACTGGAAGGCAGAGGACAAGTAGAAAACACCTACTACTTCCACAGGAGGAAAGACATAGTCTACTTTTGTAACAAACTCCTGATGGAGTTAAACAGGCATCATATACCTCATTGTCACACACCACTGTCCAGTACAAAAAGGCACTTATTATTTTGGTGAGAGGAATAAATGAGAAGTCTACAGTAATCATCCATCCGACCTACAACCCAAACCTTTCAGCAGGCTAGAATGAAAAGGACTTCTTTTCCCAAGATAAAGACAAATGATGGAGCTATTAGTACTTATTTCAAGTACTAATCATTCACAGCATAAACTGATGTTTTGCTTCAAGTATATATATTTACAGTTCCATAAAACGTCTTTAATTGGTAAGCATCTAAGATATGTACCAGTTTCCATACATTTCTATTTGTTCATAAATCTTTATGGCTATTCCTGGTAGGTGCATAAAGCTACACCTGGATTTAGAGTGTCTATGTGCTGATCAGCACACAGATTGACACAGAATATGGTTTCTCTCCTGGAGGAGATGGATTCTTATGAATATCAGGCAACATTCTGTCCACTGCAGGAAAACGTTGGCTTTGAGCTTTATGGAAACCAAAAGGAATGGTGTTTTAAGTATACTATCTTGGGGAAGTACTAAGATATCATCTTTGATCACAGTAAAAATGTAGTTGCAAATAACAATTAAACTATTATTTTCTTTCTCCACGTAATCAATAGAGGCTTATTGTTTAACACGAAAAAAAGATTTGCAGTGATACAAAAAAGAGAGTTCTTTTGTGTTAGGGTGCACATGTTTATAGAGAATAGAAGGAAAGGAAGTGTGTTAGACGTTATTCAAGATCTCCAAAAAAGTTTGCGTGCCTGAATCATAAACAAGGTACACTAACCAAGCTAATAGCAGCATATGATGCCAACGAGACATCACTGTGTGGTGTTCTCCAGACTTGCAACTGCGGAAGCAAGTTACTTCCTATGGACCACTGCTTGGGGCCAAAGAGTAAGCATGCATGCTTCTGACTCAGCACTGCAAAGTAAGTTCCTCCACTTCTTTTATATTGCTCTCCTGGTTGATAATGCTAGAAAGTCACATTGTGGTAGTGAGAAACGGTAGCATGGAGGACTACAAGTTGAAATTTTGCAAAGTATATGACTAATGTGTTTATTAAGCGAAGTTATTTCACTGATGCACAATTTTTAAAAATCATTAGACTCATCTAATCAGTTAATTTCTCCATATATATGGAAAAGAATGATCATGAAAATTCAGCCAGCAAATGTCTTTTTCCAACAAAATAGAAGTAATATTTTTGTGCCATTTATCAGATTATTATTATTATTATTTTGCAGTACGCGGGCCTCTTACTGTTGTGGCCTCTCCCGTTGTGGAGCACAGGCTCCAGACGCGCAGGCTCAGCGGCCATGGCTCACGGGCCCAGCCGCTCCACGGCACGTGGGATCTTCCCGGACCGGGGCACGAACCCGTGTCCCCTGCATCGGCAGGCGGACTCTCAACAACTGCGCCACTGGGGAAGCCCTATCAGATTATTATTTCCCAGCTTAAAATTGCACTTCTTACACTAGGACTAGGACTAACTTCTACAAACCCATTTCTGCAAACCCAACTGTCTGTTGTTAGACTTTCTCAATAGGGATGTTGAAGAGTGGCTGGAAACCTGGGCAAGGGAGAGGGATGCTTTTCTCTGTATTGCTTGACAGCTGTTGTTCTTTATATTGGCAATGACAGTTAGTTTTAGATTCCAGGATTTTCCCCCCATAGTCTCAGACCCAGCTTATTGCCCTCCTTCAAAAACACCAGCACTAGCTGGCTGGCAGTTCCTTCTCAGAAATCTGATTTCCAGCTCTGTGGAGAGCCTCCCTGGGGCTCCAGAACCAGCTATGCAGCACCGTCTCCTTACAGCACTCTCTCCTTAGGGGTTCTCTTAGCGGTTCTGACTGCTTAGGGTCCTTATTCAGAGCTTCTGAGGCTACAGTTTCACCCAAGCAGCCTCCTTTCCTCAAAGACATGAGCCTCAGGTCAGCAGGGCCACTCCTCCAAATGTCTAAGTTTTAGTAATAACTCCGCCATCTTCTCTATGTTCCCCAGTCCTAGGCATGACAGCTCTTCTCTGTAGTTTTCATCTCCGTATTAACCTCAGTGTTCCTATTTTGCCTCAGTTGTACTCCAGAGCCCATCTAACCAATTCTTTGTGCTAAATTCTTTCCATTAAAATAAGTGATGTTCTAGTTTTTCTTAGTTGACTTTGGTGTTATAAAGAATACAAATTTGAATTTTAAATATGTTTATGAGCTGATACAAAAGAAACCTACAAAGCTAAAATATGAAGTGAAAGTAGGAATCCCAGATAATATATAAGTACTGAAGTTAGAGTTCATCCTGGGGCTTCTGTTAAACGCTGGTGTTCTTATGCTCCTACTTTGATGGTTGCTTGGTGAATAAAGAATGAGATATAAAATCTAGGGACCAACTGAGGAAGGGAATCAAATTGAATATCCCCAAATAAACCTGGGATACAAAGTGTCACACCCTTGAAGAAGGGTAAATGAGAAATAATCCAGTCTTGAAGAAAAGGTCAGCAAGAAAATTTGCCTGTTCTAAACTTGGCACTGGATTGTAAGGGAAATACTATTTCCTTAGAATTCACAGTCTAAAACTATCTCTCATGCAGTTTTTTTTTCTGAATTCATGATTTATGGTATGAAAACCAATTAAATAATTTAATTCGAAATGGGCTTGAGACAGTGGTGCCCCCAGGGGAATGGTGGTGTGAAAATACTGTGACGATATTGGGTGAAGAGACTCAGCTTCAACTCAGGTGACAAATACTTCACAAAATAATATGAAATTTATTACACAAATGTGTAATAAACATAAAACACAAAACAAAAAAGAGTTGAGGACCAAGAGAATTTCAGTAAAGTATATTTGCATACAGGGACCACAGGCAAAAGAAAAATGATCCAGATGAAAAAACAAGGAATAAGAAGGAATGAATGGTGCTATTGGTGTGCATGGGCACACTGGAACAATCTTTACTACTTGAAACAAAAATAACAGTATCCGATTTGAGAGTAAAAGAAGGGTACAGATAAACTATGGACAAGAGTAACACATGTTTTAGAGTTGGATAATCCTAGTTAAAGTATCCTAAGATCCTTACCTTGTTCAGATAAAGGTATTATGATGGTTAATTTATGTGTCAACTTGGCTGGGCCACAGGGTGCCAGATATTAGTTTAAACATTATTCTGGTTGTGTCTGTGAGGGTGTTTCGGAAGGAGATAAACATACGAATTGGTAGACTGAGTAAAGCAGATGGCTATTCTCGGTGTGGGTGAGCCACCTGCAATCTATTGAAGGCCTGAATAGAATGAAAGGTTGAATTCACTCTCTCTGCCTTCCTGTCTTTGAGTTGGGACAGCAGTCTTCTCCTGCGCTTAGACTCAGACTTAGACTGGAACTACACCTCCAGCTCCCCTGATTCTCAAGTGTTCAGACTCAGACTGGCACTCACAACACTGATTCTCCTGGTTCTCGGGATTTTGGACTCAGACTAAAACTAAACCATTGTCTCTCCTGGGTCTCCAGCTGGCTGACTACAGATCTTGGGACTTTGCAGACTCAGTAATCACATGAGCCAATGCCTTATAATAAATCTTTACATATATACAGATATCATATATATACACATGTCATATACATATATATTTTCTGTTGATTCTATTTCTCTGGAGAACCTTGACTTAAACATGCATAGAGATTGATTAATTTTAAACTCAATTAAGTATGCTTGTCAAATAACTAGTGACTAAAAGGTAGTCTGTGTAACTAAAGGAAAAGTTGAAGGAAAAATAAATGTGTTCAAAAGAGACCAGAAAAAAAAAAGGAGAGGAAGAGGGGCAAAATGAACTTCAGTTTCAAGTAGAAACATGCAAGTGTAAAAAACGATGTACAATGAATGGGCAGGTTGCAGAAAGATATATACAGTATCCTTCCATTTATAATCATTTCCAAAGTCGATAAAATTAAGCAATGTAATTTTTACAGATACATATTTGAATGGAGAAACAAATCTTTTAAAGCAAGGAAATGATTAAAACAAAATTTATCATAGTGACTATTCTGTTGGGGGTCAGAGGGAAATATTAGTGAAGAAAAGAGACAAAAGGCCTTTAAGATACTGATAAAGTTTATTTCTTGGGCTGAGTGATCATTTTGTTATATTTGTAAGCTGTACAAATATGTTGCATACAATTATCCCGTATCCCCATAGGACTCTGTAATCCCATGCCTTCTAATTGAAGGTTTCTGCAACTCTTTGTGAGAGGAGTTTGTCTAGGATGGGCTGTGAGCTCCACCTACATATCTGGCAGCCCTGAGGTCCCAGGAAGTTCCTTCCTGCAAAAGCATCCCTTTAGCAATGCCAAATAGGAATTGGTAGATATTGCAGCTTCCACACCCCTCAAGTAAAGCAACTAAGGTATTTCTAAGCATATTCCAGCTATCTCCAGCAGAATTCAGCATGTTACCCACAGTAACCTCTTCAGTTACCTAAAATGTATTGACTTTCTTCTTGTAGCTACAGGGTCCAAAGACAGTCCCCAAAGTACCAACGTTCCCAATGTTCATGCCCCAAGTAGTCTCCTCTCACTTTGAATAATGGAAGTGACACTGTGCAGTTGGAAGCCTATGACTTACAATGACTTGTCAGCTTCCTCTGTAGCACTTTTGGAAATCTAGAGATGCCATATAAGAATTTTGACTATACTACTGCTGGAAACATAAGTTGCCCTAAGATCACACAGAGAGACAGAGGGACAGCCTCCCCTTAATGAGCTGTCTTGCTATGAACCCACCCCAGTCACTATTGACTGTAGCCTCATAAGTCCCAAGCGAGACCTACTGAAAAACCAAGCATCTGATCTCAGTCAACACACAGAATTGTAAGATAGCCTCTTTCTGTGCTCTCACTTTCCCATTCTCATGTGGGTGTTTCCTGTTATAACCTCCCAAATAAACTTCACTCTAAATATAGTCTTAGAGTTTACTTTTAGAGGAGTCCAAACCAAGACAACGCAATTAACAGTTAAAGGCAAATCAACATAAAATAAAATAATTTCACATTATCTAACTGTCACATACAGGCATACACACAAAACATAAGGAATCATCATTTCTTTTCTTTTTTTTTTTTTGGATAGGAAATGGAGTTTGTTAAGTGGAAGTTACTTGATAATGGCTACAAAATAAAATACTGGCATTGTCATGTACTGTGCAAAAGGGTATGTGTTGTAGATATTTCTGTCCATTTTTATATTATCGTTCTTATTCCTCTCTTTGATCAGCAGTGATAGAGGCAGGATTGAGCTATTAGAAACACCTTCTTGTTAATTTGCAAACCTTCTGTTCTATCTTAGTTCCTTTGAGCTGCTAAAGCAAAATACCTTAAACTGAATGGCTTATAAACAAAAGATATATTTCTCACATTCTGGAGGCTGTCCAAGATCAAGGCTTCTACAGATTCAGTTTCTCATGAGGGCCCACTTTCCAGTTTATAGATATGTACTTTCTTTGTCCTCACATGGTGGAAGGGGTAAGGGAGCTCTCTGGAGTCTTTTTAATAAGGGCACTAATCCCATTCATGAGGGCACCACCCTCATAAACGAATTATCTCCAAAAGGCCCCACCTCCTAACACCATCACATTGGGGGTTAGGTCTCAATATATGGGTTCTGAGAGCAAGGCACAAGCATTCAGTCTATAACACCTTTTTTTAATAATTAATTAATTAATTTTTTGGCTGTGTTGGGTCTTCGTTTCTGTGTGAGGGCTTTCTCTAGTTGCGGCGAGCGGGGGCCACTCTTCATCGTGGTGCGCAGGCCTCTTGTCTTGTTGCGGAGCACAAGCTCCAGACACACAGGCTCAGTAGTTGTGGCTCACGGGCCTAGTTGCTCCGTGGCATGTGGGATCTTCCCAGACCAGGGCTCGAACCCATGTCCCCTGCATTGGCAGGCATATTCTCAACCACTGCGCCACCAGGGAAGCCCAACACCTTCTTTTTTTAAAATTGTATGTGAATAAAGGTTCACCATGGCCATAAAAATAAAACAAGGTTTAGAAAAGAATACTTTTATTATTTTTAAGTGATTAATTTTGAAATGTGTGAATGGGCTCAAAATTTTGTTCTTTGGAGAAATTTAAAATAGGACAGGCTTTCATCTTTATGAATGGGTCACACGTAGACTTTCCAGAAGTAGAAAAATGTAATAGATGGTAGCTCATTGTCTCTTTAAGCCTGAGAAACAATACAGTAGGTCATTTTCTCATCTGCTAATTCACATTTGTCTTTAATTTCTCTCATTCCACATAATAAAGGGTATGCTTAATAAATATCTCACCTAGTAAGTAAGGTTAACAGAGTGCATATTCACTTTTTTCAATAGAGGAATTAACTACTTTAGTTAACTAGTTTACTATCTGTAAAGTATTTACCCTAGTTAAAATTTTAATAACTCTATAATATTTTATTTTAAAATAAAATTACATAGTTGTTGTACATATTCCTAATTTATCTAAATATGCCATTACATATACCTTTGAAACTCCATGTAGAATTTGAGTTCATTTTAAAGTACGTTTTCCAATAGCATGGTTTAAAACTTGGATAGCTGGCCTTTGAAATGTATAAATTATAAAAGTGGAAAATCAGCATAGTTTTCTTTTCCTGAGAAGTGGAGCAGTTAATATTCAACATGAAATGTCTAATCTTTAAATGCATTATAATCTAACTGCTTAGGATAATTTTTGCTTTAATACCTTAAGAGTCTGCAAAGCCTGAAGGATGGGATTATTAAGATGGAATTTTAATGTCAAAATTATCAGAGAAGTGAACATATTGCTAGTGTTCATAAAAAATTGTATTCAATTTCTGTATGATTTGTTCAAATAAGAGATGAGAATATATTTGATTATAGCTAGTAAGTAACCCAAAATTTGATCAGATGACTGGAGGTCACTGCTACATAAAGGCTGTCGACCTCAGAGATTAGACTATTTAAGAGCTGAATTTACTCAAAT
The DNA here is from genome assembly GCF_039906515.1 of Pseudorca crassidens. Classification (NCBI taxonomy): domain Eukaryota; kingdom Metazoa; phylum Chordata; class Mammalia; order Artiodactyla; family Delphinidae; genus Pseudorca; species Pseudorca crassidens. The sequence goes on from NC_090301.1 coordinate 83,793,788, forward strand.
GTATAAATGTACCTGCAGAGATATGCATAAAAATGTAGTCATGAAGTAATTAAACTGTTGGAATATTTTGCAGTGAAAATAATAAGAAAAGGAGTGTATGAAAATAAAAAATGAATATAAATGATGGTAATTTCTTTGGAAAACAATGCAAAAGTGTAGAAAACATTTCTCAGTTCTCATTTTTTAAAGCTTTGGGTAACTCAAAACTAACATGCACAATCGATTTCTAAAGTTAAATCTTATTTTATTTAGCAGACATTTATTAGTGTTCAGATTAATCTGTGGTATAGAATTTACTGTGGAAAGCCAACTAATATGTAAAGCAATAACAAGATAGCATTTAACTGTACTATTTTAGGTAATTATTTTTTAGCAAATACATACTTTGCAGTATTTTTTATAATCATGCTTGTCAATTTCTTAAGGAGAATTATCCCTGTAGCAATACAAACTTCCCCTTCTACATTAACAAATACCTACAATGATGTGCTCATACACAATGATTTATGACTATTAATAGAAACGATGATAAGCAATCAATAGTCATTCAAACTTACAATTATAATTTTTATCCCATTGATGGGGGGAATGTAGAAACTTTTATGTATTGACCTTAAGATACAAAAGCTCAGTAAGTACCCTTCTTAGAACAATGCACATTTGTAATTTATGAATGTTCTTTTATATTCTTGTAGATACAAATATACAGTTACGTTTTTCCCAGTGCTACATAATTATAACTTGTAATATGTAAATATTTATGAATTCACAGGATGTTTGCTAGGAGAGAAGAATGTTATACTTGCAGATTTATCTAGTATTTGCAGAATTCAGATCTTATTATTAGGCTTTATGTTGTATTGCAAAATGTAAAAATACATTGTTATAAATTTGACTTGTCTAGAAAACATACCCTCTGGTGATTCTGTTGAGATTTGAGGATTATCTCAACATTATTTATTGTTAGAAATAGACATTACAATGTTGGTTGAAAATTTTACTCCCTTTACTTTTATATAAGTAAATGGAGGACATAATGTCCTACATTCTAGGTGATAAAATATAGTTCGAACATTAATATCATGAGGTATTAGAATTTACAGAACCTTAGAGAGCATCTAGGCAGAAATGTCACACTGATTGGAAGTGGCAGTCTAAAATGCAATTTAAAGGATTCTATCAGGATTAGAGATTAAAGGATGCTTATCAGTCCAATGAGGAAGAGCCCTTGGCTGACTGAGAACGTAGGCCATGAGTCCTGGAAGGGAACCTGGGGGCAAGCACACTGTGGGCTTGCCTCCCCTTATCTAGTATATATCAAAGATCCTAAAAGTTGGCCAAAAATGAAGATTCCAATTCCTAAAACATCTCATGGAGTTATCAGACAGAAGTACTTCTTAATCTTTGTCTGTATATTTGCTCAAAATCTGATTCCTATAATTCTCTCCACTTAATCCTAATCTATTACTCATTTCAAGCCCGCAAAAATTTTAGATGTTCTTTTCCCCTTTTGATATTTCTCTTTTCCAAATCAAAAGTCATTAATTGCTCCAGCTTTTTAACCATTTCTACAGTTGCTCACATCCTTCTTAAAATATCACTCCCAGAACTAAGTCCTCTAGATCAGGGGTCCCCAATACCCTGGCAGCGGACTGCTGGTCTGTGGCCTGTTAGGAACCTGGCCACACAGCAGGGGGTGAATGGTAGGAGAGAGAGCAAAGCTTCATCTGCTGCTCCCTATCGCTCCCTATCGCTCCCCATCGCTCGCATTACCGCCTGAACCATCCCCCCACCCCGTTCCCTCCTCCTCCAACATCCATGGAAAAATTGTCTTCCGTGAAACCAGTCCCTGGTGCCAAAAATGTTGGGGACCACTGCTCTAGATGATATCTTAACTGTGTAAAGTAAAACAATGGTATCTCTTCATGAACACACAATATTCCTATTTAATGCAACATAAGATCCCATTATCTGTTTCATGGTGTTTTCATCCTCTTGGGTCATAATACACTTCCCATTGAGTACGGTATTTAGATTTTTAAAAAATGAATCATTCCTATCTGTCCCCAATACTAGGTGTTTACTAATTTCCTCATCTGATAATAATGTAACCATATTTTTGTGATTGTTCATTGTTAGCCAAGAATCATACTAAGCATTTTATCTCAATTATATTACTTAAAGTCACCATAGACCTAATTTTATCTACAGATTAAAAAAAAAAAAAAGGTACCAGAAGAAGCCTAGTACTCTGCCCAAAGATGTGGCAGCATTACATTTAACCCCTTTATATTTATTATGTTAGTTTGGAACAATTCATTTTTTTGAGTTTTTATTTAATAATGATGTTGGTAGCACAGGGAGATCAGCTCGGTGCTTTGTGACCACCTAGAGGGGTGGGATAGGGAGGGTGGGAGGGAGATGCAAGAGGGAGGAGATATGGGGATATATGTATATACGTATAGCTGATTCACTTTGTTATAAAGCAGAAACTAACACACCATTGTAAAGCAATTATACTCCAATAAAGATGTTAAAAATAATAATAATGAGGAGGTTGGGCTCTCTTAGGAGACAAGGAGCACATTCTGAATTTATCTTACATGCTGAAGATTTATTTTAAGTATACTTGAAGTAAATGTTAGTGGAAAACTGAGTTACATAGCAAACATCTTAAAGGAAAGTCTCTACAGATATTTAATAGCTTTAGTGTCTCGACTATGATATTCTTTACCCAGCAGGAGAATACTTTGTGCTTAGCATCCTTCTTGAGAAGAGCTTCTGTTCCTCTTTACGGTTGGATGTGATATTACGGTCACTCAAATGTTTTCTGTCTCTGCTGCTACTGCCCATGATGAGAAAAAAGGACTCTACTCTCGGCCTAGATCCTTCTAATTAATTACATCCTCTGCATATTCATTTTAATATCATAATACTTGATGCTTGTCATCTTACCAAACATCTTTCATTTAGTTCCTCTTTAATTCTCCCAACAATTTTAAGGTAAGCAATGTTTTAATTCTCAAATGACGTTAAAAAATAAAACAACAACTTGAGGCTTGGAGAAATAAAACAACAGCAAATAGACCAATTATTAAATAGGTAGGACATTTCTGGACCTGGATTCATACTCAGGTTTGACTTCAACGTCTAGCTGCTAGCTCACAGCCTGTTTTCTCTGTGTTTCTTAAGTTCTGCCCATTCTACTGGCCCCAGTGCTTTCTCTGTGTCCCAAGTTCACATTCCAAAAAAGTTCACTTTCCAAAGAAGTTTACTAAGTGATTGGTAAGTCCTTACTCCTATGGTGATCCCGAAGAATCTCTGAGGTTTTGCCAAATGCCTTGCTTGTATGAAAATACAAGGTATGTGTGACATTTCTTTGATCCACCAGTCTAACAAATCTATCAAAAAATAAATCACATTAGTTTGAACAAAAATGTCTTGGTAACATATCAAAATGTTAACAACACACATACTTGCAAATCCATGATATCGTTTTGTAGGAGAGATCTGCTTATTAAATCTTGAATCCACAAATCTCCTTTTATATAAATGAAAACATTTACCTACTTTTCTCTTGTTTTATCTTCCATTTTCCATGTTTTCCTAAATGTTACTTATGGAGAGTATCCAACTGCATACACTTTCAATGTTCTCACCAGCAGTGCTCTGCTAGAAACCACAAGCTCTTTTGTGAGGTAGCTACTCTTTTACCATTATTCTCTTTTCTTGGGCTTCACACTTCACCTGACACATTCTCTCCTTTTCAGTTTCAAGATTGTTTTAAGCATTTCTCTACAGATAGCTCTTCAGTTGTCTCTAAACAATCACTATTAAAAATAAAACTGTTCTTGGGGCTTCCCTGGTGGCGCAGTGGTTGAGAGTCCGCCTGCCGATGCAGGGGACACGGGTTCGTGCCCCAGTCCGGGAGGATCCCGCATGCCGCGGAGCGGCTGGGCCCGTGAGCCATGGCTGTTGAGCCTGCGCGTCTGGAGCCTGTGCTTCGCAACGGGAGAGGCCACAACAGTGAGAGGCCCGCATACCGCAAAATAAATAAATAAATGAAGCTGTTCTTGTATGCTCACATGCTTGAATGAAAAATAAAAAACAATCTATTGGGTCATACATACATGTTAAATTCTGATAGTTACTGCCAAATTGCCTAATAGATTGTGTCACTCTATTCTGTTTTTCTTATTTATATATATTCATTGTACCATATATGCTAAGTAATACATGTACTTCTACCCATATCTTTTGATTCTGTAAGGAACTTAAATCCACATTTATTTTCCTTTGAAGCTTTTTAAATTATCAATTAATTTGCATCTTTATTCTTCCTAGAACCTGTCTTAGAGCCATGCCGTATTTTCATTTCTTCATCTGTTCTTGTGCACAGGTTCCTCTTTCTGTCCTCTTTGTGGATATTCTTTTAAAAACTTTAAGATGCAAACAATATATTTAGAAAGCTTATATATATGTACACAAGACAAACTTCATTAATTACAAATCCAGCCATCTCTCTAGTGGCTGTCCTTATGGGTACTTAACTGAATTAAGAAAAACTTAGGAATAAAAAATGATCTTAATGCATGTAAACCTAAATTTTTTCTGAATGAGGCAATAATAACCTGCTTTTATACATTATGAAAAACTTCAACCTACTTCTCATTTGATCCTAGCAGCCCTTCGTAGCGTAACTATTATTATTTCTATCATGAAGATGAGGAAGCTGAGACTCAAAAACAAACTGATTTGCCCAAAGTAACAATTTAGACGGCAGTACATATGGGATGTTAACTTCAAATATAATACTGTTTTCACTTGAGCTTGCTGTTTCTCAAAAATCTGAAGTATTTTTGTAATTGTCCTGTCACCTTTCATGCCCCAACAAAATGTCCTCCCCGACTAAAAATCCACTAATTAATTCTATTGAATTAAGGCTTTTAACATAGACGAGCCCTCTATTCAAAATCCAAATACCCTTAGAGATTTAATAATCAAGCTGGTAAGTAATTAAATCTTAGTAAGAATTAGCTTATCAGATTGCTTTCCATCAACCACTAAGTGAAAAGCAATGGAGCACAAAGTAAAAGAGATGGGATGGGTTGGGAACCGAAACACAAGCAATTCTGAAGGCAGCTGACAGAGTGTAACTAACTGTTGGTAGCATGAAATTCTGGGTACCTGGTATAAATGGTGAGTATAACTAGCAGAGCTGTAGATACCAGGAGAAAATCAATTATTTCACAATTTTTTCATATGACTGGTCTTGGATGAAGACATAAGCTAATAGTCATTCTATATTAATTGGGATTTTACCTCTCTAGTTCTCTTATTCTCTCATTTTATAGTTGATAATATATGCTCTTATTTTATAGACCGTGATGGTAAAACTAACTTGACTTTCTCTGGTGTGCTCTTCTCTTGGCCTGGCATACACTCCCATAGACTGCAACTCAAAGAGAAACAAACCAATAAAATCCCCCATCACTGACACTTCTCCGACCATCTCCACCACTTACCAGACCTGGTGAATCCGGCCACTCCCTTGCTTGTACCTCAATTTAATGTACACAGGCTTATGTCATACAGTCACGACTCCTTTCCATAAATTTCTTTTATCTCTTCTTCCTTCTGTCTGTTTATACTGGAATGCAAAGTCATATTTATCTCTGCATTCCTGACATCTGTCACAAGGTCTAGATCTTGTGGTCAAGACAAATAGGTACTTAGTAAATGTTTAAAGAAGTAACTAGTACCTGGGAAAATATGTATGTAAGTATATTTCTATATAACAAATATTTTCTCCTCCCTTGATTGAGCTGAATAGTCACCTGTGTTTTATCTGCTTTAAACTTGTTTTATTATTCTTCAACTTAATTTCATAGATTTTTCTTTTTAAAGCAACGTATTTGAAACCAGAGACTAGAAGGTAAAAGAATTTTCACTGGGAGCACATAGCAACCTGGTGAAAAAAATAAAAACAAATCAAAAACCAAACTGTTAAAACTTAAGCTATAATCTTTCAGTTGAAGAAACACAAATAGATTTTCTTTAGATTATCAAAACTCTTTAACTTACATTACAAGTGTGCCATTAAATGATTCTATTTTGTATTCAGGTTGCTGAACAATATACACATCTATCAGATCAATTCAGTGAATCTATTAGTCAAAATTAGAAAAAAAAGAGACCAGTGTTTTGCATATCAAAGGAAAAATCTATCAGTTTACTGACTGCATTTTCAAAATTTATTTTTATTATTTACTATTTAACTGATTTTTCAGCCATGGTATAGACACAGATCATGTTCCATGTAGGGTGTCCATAAATTAGGCCATTTAAATGAAGGTATTCATATGTTTTTGTGAGCCTTTGTTTATCATAAACTATAATAGCATCTATACCACACATGATAATACATAATATGACTTTATATACTTGACTCTCTGTTTTTTTCCCCTGATCTCAAGTTCTGTCATCTTGGCAGGTCTGCATTTAACACATGCACTGGAAGACCACTTTTGCTTCTGTGGTTCTTGAAAATTTTACAAGTTTTGACCAAACAGGATGCAGAATTGTTTTTGAATTTCTGCCATGAAATGTTTAATAACCCTGTCATTCTTCTGAAAATACTGTGTTAATAAATTCTGACAATGTGCAAAACGTAGTGAGAAGAGGAATTTTTTCATCCCAAGCAGCTTTTCTCCAAGTGACAGAAGAGAGAGAGAAAAAGAGAAAGACCCCACAATTAGGTTAGATAGGCCATTTCTTCACCAAAAGATTATTTCTGAAACTGCCATTCCCAAATTCTATCTGGGGAGGATCATTTTAAAGGTCTGAGATGAGGAAAATTCTACTACAGTTTTGGAAGCAGAGACAACACTATAAAAACTTATCCATAATAGAAACTTTGTTATTTTTAAATTTTGATAGCTAGCTTTTTGAAGCCTTTCCTTTAGCTTTTTTTCACCTAGGTTCATACATTTTAACACTAAATCAAGTCCTATCTTCTCGGCTATTTTTAATTTTAAGATACTAGATGGCATTATGACCCCTTATATTAGACAATCATGCATAAGTGAATGTGTATGTGTGTGTGTGTGTGTGTGTGTGTGTGTGTGTGTGTATGCAGACAGACACATACAAAAAGAGACACACACACAGAGACACATACAAAAGTGGTTTTCGTATTCAGACATCTATTGCAGTGTTAGTTAAAACTGAAGCATAGGAAAGTCATGAGGATCAACCATTGAGTCGTTCATTATGGAAGCTTTAATGGTATGTTGACTTAACAGCTATTCAATCTTTATTAGATCAGGAAAGGTCATGGACATATATATACATTTCTCATAAATGCTGCAAATGGAAAAGAAAATCTAATTCCCGGGGAAAACATTAAAAATAAACAAATACCAATTTTCCTTAAGGCTGATCTGAAAACTCTTGGTGACTACTAATATATGCACATACGGTGAAAGCACTGTCTTTGTAACCTCTCTGCATTACAACATTTATGGCGGTGTTCCTCTAAAAGCCATGACATCAGAAGCACCCCAGGAGCCTAGAATCACAGCCATTACAAAAGCAAGCTTTTGGCTGCAAGGTAGTGAAAAGAAGGCTGATGGATCAAACCTCAAAGCCTTGCTTTTGAAATTAAATTCATGCAGTAGGCTTAGGCAGATCCGAGCTAGTGCATACCAGGCACCATGCAGCACCTCACAGTGTAGATTCTCCTGGAGTGCAAACAGTGTGACTTCGACCAGCTTCTTCCCAGATTTAGCAGCTCTGGATAACTCCCAAGCAGAGTAATCATATATATCAAAAATACTTAGCAGTTTTGTGAAAGGTAAAAAAAAATAGAATTTGCTAAATCCTCTTTCCCTGTGAGACCTAATGAGCACCTCAAGATACTGCCTGTCTGAGGAGAGGAAGGATTCATGTTTAAAGTCATTATTCCACCTAACTCTATCAATTTCATGTCACCAACACATCAAAAGGTGCAATTTTCAGAAAGCTGTTTTCTGCCTGAGTCTTTTCATTGTGGTTTCACAACACAATTGCCTACATAGATGTTCCCAGCACATTGCATTTCACAATATATGCACCGTTTGGACACAATATGTTCATGTTTTCAGTTAATACATCACAAGGAGATTTCTAAATGACAAAGCCCCTACATCTCACAAGCAAACAAGCCTAGGATATTATCCCTATCCCTGAGCCCTGTTTTCACTGCCTTTTTTCTCATACTTTCTTTTATTTGGGTAAAATACATTTTGACTTCAGTGCACCCTTTAAGAAAACTTGATATCCAGATAATATCAAGCATAATTCAAGTAAACAAAAGTAGGAAGAAGAAAACACTAAGCCCAGCATTACTTTTCATCCTTAGTATTCTTTACCACATCTCTTAGCACGTTTCACTTAGCACATCTCTGTGAGAGGAGAGAATTCTTGTTTTTTATTTTCCCTCCCATTGAGAGAACAATCACAACTAAGCTACATCCACAAGATGTAATAAAACTCTAAGTATCAGGGAGCTCAGTTCTCTTTTCACCTCTACCTATTTATTTCTATTTAAATTAATTGGGAAAAAATCATAACAAAGTCACAAACAATGGTTATTTATAAATCAAAGAAAAGGATTCAGGGTTGTTGTTTTTTTTTTTCTAAAAAGTGTGCAAATATAATTTGCATGAACATAAAACTATTTTCATAAGCCAGGAGAAAATATATTTTGTATGTTAACATGAAGCACCCTTTAAACACATGCAAGGATATAATTTAAAATTTATATATCTAATGATAATATATATTTATATATTCAATATATATGTAAAGTTTTTCAAAAGTTGAATAATTCAAAACCTCAGCTATCTTGGGTTTAAAACATCAATGGTATCCCAGTCAAGCTAAGGGCACTCTTAGGGTATCTCATTCCTCAATTAAATCTGGTTTTTTTATTAAATCTGATAAGTTTTGCTTTGATAACAAAACTTTTTTGATTATTCAAAGATAATTTCAAAAGGTACCGCTAAACGTATAGATTGAAGACTTTATATTGTATGTTAAAAATGATAGAAATCTTGATTAAAAATCTAAAATGCCCGTTAAACATTAAATTAACAATTGGAGTTAGGTAGTTCAAAAGTGATTAAAGATATTAAATATGTAGTCCTTAATTTAAATTGAACAATGTTATTTGTAATATTTTAAAAGGAAATGGTCTAGGGATTCCATGTGTCGATAGTAGAAGTTATTAATGATTTTCTTATTCAAAACACTTGAGATTTACAACTTAAGCTTAATAATACAATTGCCCACTGTAACACTGAGGATAATAGAATTGTGTGTGTGCATATGTGTGCTGTTTGGAAAAAAAATGCCTCAATGATGTTTGTCTTTCTTCTCTTGTCATTCTTTCTAGAAAATTAAGAAAGTATTTCTTTGTAGATTATAAAACTAAGGGTTCCCAATCATATTAAACTCTCAAAAACAGACTTTTCAAAAATATTTGTGTGGAGCAGTCATTAACATGCAAATCACACGTTAGTGTGAAAATCCTCAAGGAAGATAGAAGTAAGGTAGGTTCCTCTGTACTAGTGGCAATGATGGCATCAAACAGAGAGCAAGTAGGTGTCTAGAGCAGAATATAAACTGGGGAAGAGCTTGCTAGTCATGACCCTGGCTCTGCTCCTACGGGTCGAGATACTGCTAGTCCCATTCTACCATAGAGCAAACAGTCATGCTAGCCCAGAATTGCTGCTAAAGATGCATCAGGCCATTCCTGAAACCCAGCTAGGGGAACTGTTACTAGGAACACAAAGAGAGGCCAGCCTCTGAGTACCTTCTCCTACAAATGTTCGTTCTGTACCATGTGCTAGATAATTACAACACATAGAAGCAGATCTTGGAAATATCTGCAGCTGGGGAAAAGACACTGGGAGGTTTCCCATGGAGCCCGACCAACTGATGGGGTATGAGAGAAGAGGTAAAATACACATTATAATAACAGTGGTCTTTGCCTTGAGGTTCTCCATACCCATTTATTTCCTTAACTCTCCTAGAAGGAACAAGTCCAAAGCTTAGGTTCCTACCCTTATCCCAACATTTGGTATTACAAAGCATATATCTAGCTTAATACTTCCAGGGTAGTATGAAATCATAAAGTGCATTATTAAGACATCTCAGGATCACAAAGATTATGAAAGTAGGAGAGCACTAATTAACGTACCACAGAGAAAACTGAGTTAATGGGGCAGGCAGAAAAGACAGGTATTTGAAATAGCAAATATCCTCAAAGAAAAACATAGAATGGCATTAGGTAACTTTAAAGATGATACAAGCAGAGATATGGGTATTAAAAATAATTATTGAAATAAGGAACTCAACAGCTAGTTTGAATAGTCAAATGGCAAAATATGTGAGCTGAAAAAAATCAAGTGAAATGACTTGCCAAAAAATAAAAGAGTTAAAAGAGAAACTATAATTAGAAAAGCTGAATGAAACAAAAAATAGTGAATGATAGGATAGGAAATAATTGAAGAAATCATAATGAAATGGCATAAAAATGAAAAAAAAATTTAAGATATCAGCTATAAAGGATGCATAGGATATAAAACAAGATATCTAAGAAAAAAAAAAGAAAAGAAAAGACAATCCAGGCCCTTATGGTGAAATCTGGAAATTATTTCTGCAGAAGGAATTTCCTAGAAAGAAATCAGATTCCTGAACAGTAGTAATAAAAGCCAAGATATTTGAATATTTTTAAAATATCGAAGCAAAATAACTTGGAACCTAGAATTTTATAGCCAGAAAAATAACCATTAAAAGGCAAGTGTTAAATACATTTTGAGGGACATATGTATACAAAAGTTTCTGCATAAAGACCCTCTTTGAAAGCATTTTAAAAATGTACTCCTAAGAGGAGCAGTAGATATAATGAAGAATGGTGGACTGCCAATTCAGAAAGGTTATTGTTGAAGTAAGAATTGGTTTTAAAAATGTAAAAAGAATCAACCATAATAACTCAGAATTCATACTTTAGAAGGAACCATGTGGGGGTGGGGTGGGGGTAGAAGTAGATAAAAGGGGAAAAAAGAGGTCATTATGAGTCATAGCACAGGTTCCGGATGCGCAGGCTCAGCGGCGATGGCTCTTCCCAGACCGGGTCACGAACCCGTGTCTCCTGCATTGGCAGGTGGACTCTCAACCACTGTGCCACCAGGGAAGCCCGACAAATGCTTTTGAAGCAGTTCAATCTAAGGAAATAATCTCTTTTCTATTTACTTTCATTTTCTTAATTTCTTAGCACAGATCAAGATTTTAATCTGAAATCATACTGCTTCTGCCCTAAAACATTCTTTAGCATGTCTTGTGGCACATTCTGCTGGAAATATTTCCACACAGTTTTTGTTTATTTAAAGAAGTCTTTCATTTGGCTTCATTTTATTTATTTATTTATTTATTTTTGATGTGGACCAGTTCTAAAGTCTTTATTGAGTTTGTTACAATATTGCTTATGTTTTGGTTTTTTTTGGCCCCAAGGCATGTGGGATCTTAGCTCCCCAGCCAGGGGTCAGACCCACACCCCCAGTATTGGAGGGTAAAGTCTTAACCACTGGACCACCAGGGAAGTCTCTGGCTTCATTTTAGAATGATATTTTTTGCTGGGTATAGAATCCTGACTTGATGGTTTTCTTTCTTTCAGTACTTTAAAGATCTCATTCCATTGTTTTCTGGCTTACATCATTTGATAAGAAGTTTTCTCTTATTCTTATCTTTGCTTCTCTGTAATGTTTGATGTAATGTTTCCCATCCCCCTAACCCTCTCTGGCTGCTTTTTAGCAGTTTGACTATGATGTTACTATTCTGTTGTTGTTGTTTTTGTTGTTATTCATTTTGCTTAGGGTTGTTTCAGGCTCTTGAATACATGGTTTATTTTCTTTCATTAATTTTGGAAAATGGTCATCTATGGCTTCTTTAAATATTTCTTCTACTTTCCCCCTCTCTCTTCTGTAACTCCAATGACATGCATTTTAGACTGGTTTATAATGTCTCACAGTTCTCGGATGCACTTTTTTTGTTTTTGTTTTTTTTACACTGTTCATCATCTTCATGTTTCGCTTTAGATAACTTTTTGATCTAAGTTATTGGTTCACGTTTGGCCATGCCCTGTCAGTAGATGAGCCCTTTAATGGATTTCTTCACCTTTGCTATGGTGATCTTTATATTTAGCTCTTTCAGTAGTTTCATATCACTGTTGAAATGCCTCTTATTTTCCTCTACATTTTCACAACATTTAAAAAATATATTATTCATAGTTATTTTTAAATCCCTGTGTGACAGATTCAATATTTGGGCCATTGCTAAGCCTCATAAGATGGGTTGCTTCATCTCTTGACAGTGAATTGTATTTTCTATTTTTTTCCCCTTTCTCTCTCCCTCCCTGAGTCCTTCCCTCCCTCCTCCTTCCTGCCTTCCTTGCTTCTTTCCTTTCTTCCTTCTTTCAAAGGTGTGCCTTGTACTTCTTGATTGAATGCTAAATGTCATTTGTAGAAATATGATAAGGACTGCAGTAAGTACTATTTTTGCCAGAAATGGGCATACCTTTTCTTCTGTTAGACCTTTAATATCGGACACTGACTCAATTGAGTTAAGCATTTATTTGGGTTTGAGTTCTCTTTATCTCTCTCTCCCTTTCTCTCTCTGTACACACACACACACACACACACACACACACACACACTCACACCACATTACCTACACACCATCAGAAGATTAAATATCAAAACAGAAATTAACTAGAAGACAATATGATGAAATATGTATCTGATATTGAGACAAAGGCCTTCTTTAGTGAACACATAAAAAGAAAATACAAGGTGGGATGAATTGGGAGATTGGGATTGACATAGATACACTATTGATACTATGTATGAAATAGATAACTAATGAGAACCTACTGTATAGCACAGGGAACTCTACTCAGTGCTCTGTGGGGACCTAAATGAGAAGGAAATCCAAAAAAGAGGAGATATATGTATACATATAGCTGAGTCACTTTGCTGTACAGTATAAACTAACACAATATTGTAAAGCAACTATACTCCAATTAAAAAAAAAAAAGAAAAAGAAGAAAACACAAGGGAAATACTGATTTTGACCATCAGTTAGAAAAGGTTAATAAAATAAGACAAAAATAAGATGACAAACTTTAAAAAAGGAAAATGCAGGCTAATGGACAATCAGTGAGTATACTTAATAGAACAAAAATATTTTTATAAATCACTAAAGAAAGCACTTCAAAAGAGATTATATGAATGCCTATGAAATGCCATGTATTATGCGTCGACTGATTTCAATTTCCCAAGAAGATGGTGAGGTAGATTTATATTTTTACAATAAACTAACTGGGACTTATAGAACTAAAGTACCTTGCCCCAAATTATACATATAGTGAAGTAGCAAGTATGGGATTCACCCCGGGACACTCCATTTCCAAAGAATTTGCTCTTTTTTCCACACCAGTGTTTCTCAAAGTGTGGTATCCAGACCAGCAGCATCAGCATCACCTAAGAACTTGTTAAAAAGGTAAATTTTGAAACCTCATTCCAGACCTACTAACTCAGAAACCCTGGAGGTGAGCTGAGCAATCTGTTTTAACCAGCATCCTAGATGACCCTGCTGCACACTAAATTTGATAACCACTGCTCTGGACCATGCTGGGACTTGTCTAGTTATTCCCATATGCCTTGTGATTATGTACAAAATATCACTTGAGTATTAAAGTGATTTACAGATAGAAATAACTGTATCATAGTTAAGGGGAGAGACAATGCCAAGAGGAAGGTCACTATAGTAGCCAAATGTAATATAGATTCAGTATTGATCTCCAGAAAAGACTGAAATCTTGACATATTCCACCAGGCCTACTAAAATAACATCAGCTGGTAAAGGAATTTCAAACACATCTGTTTCTTTATTCTACTTAGACAGAAAGGGGTGAGTAAATTATCTGCCTTATTAAAATTATCCTTCACTACAAGGTATTAACAATATTTTTAAAAGTGAAAATTTCTTCACAATAACAGTTTTGGTTTTTTGCTATCACCCAAATCCAGTGATTAATAATATATGCAAGTAATTTGAAGTCAGTGGATGAGCTCTTGTTACACCAGTTATAAATTCTGTGAACTTGAGCAAGGTCCATGATTGCCCTATACCCCAGATTTCTTAATCTGAAAAGACGGATAATAATATATAACCACTTTCTTTATATGAATTAATGAAGACATCGAATAAAAGTGCTCCTCCTAATATAATATGTGGACTAATTTCACTTGGTCTAAATCATCTTTGGAACTAGCATAAGAACATCTCCAGTCTCTAAGTTGTAGTGTATTATGTTGATAAATGTGATCACAAATATACATTCTTGAAAAATGTGCATCTTATTGAGCACTTGTGCCTTTAATCATATAGTTCCATTGATTTCATTATAATTTCAAAATTTTGCTCAAATTAAAAAAATGCCTCAGAGATATAATAAATATCAAACTTAAAAATTATTGAAAGAGCACGCAGATGTCAGAATACAGTTTATGTGCATTTATTGTTCTGTCCAGTGCTACAAGAAAAGTTGTTTAAATGCACAATTGATCCACATAATCTTGGCACCATTATTAAAACAATGGACACTTTAAATCTGTTATTTTTTCCCTTACATACCGTTCAGTTCCTAACACAAAATGGCCCTTACAGAGAATTAAAACAAAAAAAATGATTAACTATGTTTTCCACTGATTTTATGGCCATAGTTAACAGCCATACTGATTATGTCAACTGATTTAGCAGAATTCACCAGCTAGAAGAGACACATGAAGATTTTCTTTTAGGCAGACCTGATGCATTGTAAGTAAGCTGACTTGACTTAACCTTAAGTATTACCGCGTCTTTTAAAAGCAAGTCCCCATCCTGCTGCTTTACACTTTAATTACTTCTTTAATTGACTCATTTGTTGATTAACATCACTACTAGCAATAAGTACCTGTTCTAAGTAGTGAGGAGCTAATTGAAGCAGTGGTCTTCGAATGCTTCCTGGTTGCAGCCCAGCAGCTGGATGCTGGACTTAGGGGGCAGCTGGAGGACTTCAAAGTCCACACATTAAGTACCCAAAAAGCAAAATTATACCACCGCCATTTTTTATTAAATACGTCCCAAGTAAATTGTGCTAAATCATTACCTACAGTGCTTGGTTGATCCTTTTCTTTCTCAACTTAAAACCACTCTTATTTCATGAGCCTTGAATTCAGAGAAACTGTGCTTTACCAGCTAATGGCAGTCTCCCTGCCACTGTGTTTCTTGCCACTTGTGAACATCACACATGATCTTATAAGCAAAAAGTGATATGGGCATTTAAGAGGAAGAAGGTTATGAATATTCTGGACTTTAGCAGAAAAAATAAAACCCTCCTTCTTCTTCTAAGTATTTATATACAGTTTAAGAACTCTTACCTCATGCAGAAATTCAGAAGCTCATATTGAATATCATACCTTTTATTTTTTATTTATTTTTTTGAACCTTGCATTACATTTAATAAAAGTTTAGGGAGATCTTTGTGGTATATTAGTGAACGTATTATCATACCTTTTAGATTCACTGGTTCTGCACTTTAATTCATCTCTATTTCAGCCATATATTTTACCAGTTCAACAAAGAGACAATAGTAGTATTGCATAATTAGGAAGTAATTTATCAGGTGATGATGTTCTCATAACTCTCTCTGTAAGATTTGGGTTTTACTCGATACTTAGCAGCATTTAATGGAGGTTTAAAGGTCGAGAAGATTGAAGAAGAGCTGACACTATAGGCACCACCAAGTTCCCTCAGATGAAGGAGAATTGTTCCTCCTGACTCTCAGAATCTTTTTTCAGGCAACCAGAGAAGAGAGGCTTTCCTCAGGTAGCCTCCTCTGGTTTCCCATACAGTGGGAACCACTACCTTTTCTTCCCTTCAGCTGTAGTTTTGATTGAAATTTAATGAGGCAAAAACAAAGTGCTAAATAAACAAGAATTGAAGTAATTAATGAACAATAATCTTTATACCTTCTACTTCTTTTTAATTTAATGACTTCGTGTTGCTATAATGAAGCAATGGAGGTAACTGCGAGTGTGTAAATGGCATAACCTGAGGCAGCGATAGGTAATGTTCTCAGTTTTGTAGTAGGGAAGAGATTTGGAAGGAGAACCTTGAAATTCCTGATGCCAATCAGCTAGAATCATAAGAGCCATACTGATTCCCTCACTAGTTAACAGGATGACAGCAAAATACCATACATTGGGAGACTATTAATTATCAGGGTCTCTACCAGGCTCTTTGAATATATGTTCTTACTTAAGCCTCAAAGCAGTGTTTTGATTTCAATTTACAGCATCTGAATCTCAGAATAGTTAAATATGTCAGGATTACACTTCTAGTAGGAGATGCAGCAGAGAATGAAAGTAAGTTCTTTGGAATCCAGTACCAATTTTACTACTCAACTTTTCTCTTTTCAAAACAGGTTGAAGGATTCATTTAGCATTTTAACTACATTTCCATATGTTTTATGAAAACAACAAAAGACTGATAGCAAAGTTCTAGTCTCACATTTGATTTTAGCTGGTGTAATTTTAAGGAAAATATAATGTATTATCTGATCTTTTGTTTCCGTGACTATAATGTAAACAGAGCAGAATCTCTGTAACATCATCTAAATACCTGCTTAAATTTACATTTATTGGTTCTAAATACCTGCTTAAATTTACATTTATATAAGAGAAATATAGGAGCAAGCTAGAAAAAATTATTATGAGTAATAGAGCAAAAGAGGTAATATTTAAGTACATTTAATATAATAATCTATTCCTTTTAAAATATTATTCCATGAATCAACAATATTTATTGTGCTCTTGATATGTGTCAAGCACTGTTTAGTTATTAGAAACAGA
Source organism: Pseudorca crassidens (assembly GCF_039906515.1). Taxonomy (NCBI): domain Eukaryota; kingdom Metazoa; phylum Chordata; class Mammalia; order Artiodactyla; family Delphinidae; genus Pseudorca; species Pseudorca crassidens. The sequence goes on from NC_090301.1 coordinate 83,810,785, forward strand.
GTGGTGAATAAGGGTCAGGATCCTTTCTTTCCTTAAGTTTACTCTAGTTGGGTGGAGGAGGGGGCTTTGAAGGAGAGCAAAGGTATACAATAAGCAGATGAAGAAATAAATAATTACAGAAAGTTACAAGTGACAGGAGGTTGTAGATGTCTTCTCCAAAGAAGTGGCATTTTAAGTGAGATATAAATGTTGATGGAGGCTGCTATGTGAAGTGATGAGTTAATGTGGATATAGAGCCTCGTGAAAGTATTCCAAGCAGAGGGAAGAGAAAATGCAAAAGGCCTGAAACTGGAAAGAACTGGTATGTTTGAGAAACTTTGAGAGAGCCAATTGGTGGGAAAGTGGAGCGTAATATCAGAGTCAGTCAGTTAATGTGCAGAGGTGGATTGAGTTCCTTTCTGCCATGTTTGTCTCAAGGTCCTTTGGTGGTACAATTTTAAGTCTACTATTAATCCTAAATAGAAAGTGATATAAAATATAAAATTTAAATTCATGTTAACAGAAAACTTATCTTAGACTGTAATGTAAAAAGTTAAAAATCCATTGGAAAAATTATCAAATTATGTATATGTGTGCTCTTAAAGATTCTTCAGAGAAAGAAAAGCAAAGAAAAATATTACAATAGTAACAGTGATCTAGAACTCATAAGCTTATTAGGTATATTTTGTATTATATAAGCTATGATGTTTTTGCTAAATTAAAAGGAAGGGATGATTGGGGGGAGGAGGTTAAAATCCTCAGAAAATAGCCTTAAAATTGTCTTCCAAAATGTTAAGTTTGACAGAGAGTAGTTCAAGAAAGCATCTTTAAAAGCAATTCTAAAGAAAATTACAGGTGGCTTAGCAAACATTTTCATTAGCTCAGTAGACTTCCCCAAGGACCCAAGTGGCCAACCTATACCTCTGTGCTTTCCTCACTTTTCTTCCCACTTGCTTAAGACGAGGTTAACTTTTAGCAGACACAGAAAAATAGAAAATGTGCAAATTAATTAATCCAAGGTCATTCTAAATCAGGTATTGTGACTAGTCTCAAAATGTCATTAGGTTTATTTTAGTTATTAAGTAATACTATCTTTTACAGTATAAAACTGCCCAATGAGATTAGAACTTTACTGCAAATGCTAATCAAACCAAGATTTTTTAAAAATCAAGACTGTTATCTTACTGAAACATATAGCAAATTACAAAAGCAAATTAGTCATCCAAAAACTATACTAAGTAAACTATATATATCCCAATATAACACTATATATATTTATGTAAACTAAATATATACAGCTGAGCAGCTAATTAAGGAAACAATTTGGGCACCTGTTTCTGCATAGCATCAATATACCAAAAAAATGCAGGCAAGTATTTTTAAATAAATGGTGTAAAATACATTTGATAGTCTTAATTTGATCAAATTCTTCTTTGTTAAAACTAACTGGAAATTCAGAAGTTGCAAATAGTCTTAGCTGTATCATCCATTAAATCATAATTCAGATGTACGTTCTCAGCAGTTAGAATTATTTTCCCAATTGCAGGATTATTGCCTAAGTGAAAAGACACAGCCTTCTGTTAGCTTTGCCACCTGAATATTGTAACAGGAAGGTGGATGTTACACCTTATGACATAATCAGTAATTTATTATTTTTATTTTTAAATGAATAGGAATTCTATAATCTACCTTCCTTTAATAGTTTTTGTTCTGAGCATGATTCTCCAAGTCAATTTAAATGGATTTAGAGCAATATAAAACTTCATTCTTTAATTTAGTTCTATGCAGAAAGACATTTGGTTGAAATTATTTGAGATTATTATTAAGAGATTATAGTTAGTGTTATATTTCCTATACTTCCTGACTTAGCTAGGGATGCTGTAACAAAGATACCATTGATGGGGTGATTTACAAACAACAGAAATTTATTTCTTACAGTTCTGGAGGGTGGAGGTGCAAGATCAGGGTGGCAGAATGGTTGGGTTCTGGTGACAGCCCTCTCCCAGGTTGCATTGTATGTCCTCACATGGCAGGGAGCAGAGAGAGGAAGCTAACTCTCTTTCTGACTCCTAGACTGACACTAATTCCATTCATGAGAGCTCCACCTCATGACCTCATCTAATCCTAATTACCTCCAAAAACCCCACCTCCTAATACCATCACATTTGTGGGTAGGGTTTCAACATATGAATTTGGCGGGAACACATACATTGAGTCCATAGTACTGCCAAAGTCCCAAACTGGCAAAACCTCTTCACTTTCCCATTTTGCTCAGCTCAGCCCTCCTTCATTTTTTTTTTTTAAACAAAATCTCAAATCCTTCGTTCTGTGGTAGCATCATATCCACAGATGAAGTTCTGCAGCATTGTTTGTGGGAAGACCCATGCACACGCTCTAGAAGGGATGGATAAAGAAGCTCAGTCCACTAACCACACCAAGTTCTGAATGCTGAGCTCCATGTGGCCTGAATCAGGGCCCTGTCTGATATCAGTGTTATTGGTGCCTTGGCTTGTCCTAGGTCAGTTTTGCTCAATGTAAGAGTAAGAATGCATACATGGGGAAAGAGGAGGAAGACCGAACAAAAGGATTGTGAACATTGTGGCACTTTTCTCTTATTCTAAAAATGCACAGAAGGATTTGGATCAATGTATTGATGATCTTTTTAACACAAGAAGAAATATTTTTTGTTTGAGTTGGCACTGTTATACATTTTGTTTGTTTGTTTTGCTTTTGCTTGTTTTGTTTTCAATAGATGGGAACTGTGACGGCAGATTTGCCTTGATTTGATGGCTAAATCAGTGTCACCCTTTTAAAATGATCATGTGTATAAAGTATACAGAAAACACTATAGCAGAAAGAAGTTAATATTTTGCTATATTTGCTTCAAACCTTTTTCTTTCCCTCTCTAGCTTTCTCCCTGTCAAATAAAATGTTAACAGCTGAAGTTTTATACACCCTCAGTCCTTTCTCCACCTGACCTCCTCAGAGGTCATTATTACTGTGGTATCGGTGGGCCCGATATCATTCATGCTTCTTATTTTTGTTTTTTTTGTTTTTTTTTTTTTTTTGCGGTACGCGGGCCTCTTACTGGTGTGGCCTCTCCCGTTGCGGAGCACAGGCTCCGGATGCGCAGGCTCAGCGGCCATGGCTCACGGGCCCAGCCGCTCCGCGGCATGTGGGATCTTCCCGGACCGGGGCACGAACCCGTGTCCCCTGCATCGGCAGGCGGGCTCCCAACCACTGCGCCACCAGGGAAGCCCCATGCTTCTTATTTTTAATACACAAGTTTTATAAACATAAGGAATATGTAGCATTGCCAGTTTCTTATTAAATATATGTAATTCCTTTCACAACTTGTGTCACTCAAGTTTCTGAATCTTATCCTTCTTGATACATGTTGATTTAGTTCATTTTAACAGCCATAAGATATTTCAATGTGTGAAAGGCACATTATTAAATAAAATCTGTTTTTACTGAATCTTGAAATTCAAGGATGTGTTTTTTTAATGAGAATATGAAGAAAAACAAGTTGTAAAGTGGTTTGATTAACAAAATTATAAACTATACATATTCAGAAGAATATCAATGAAATCATTACAAATGTCCCAAAACAATTGGCAGTTGAATTCAATTGTCTCAAATATTACTAATGAATAACTAATAATTTCCTTAATTATAACTGAACAAACATTTTTAAAACTTCCTAACTTAAGATATTATAGGATAATACAAATTCTCAGTTTTAAAACCTGTGTTTTTGCTTTAATTATTATTTTTAATCACCATTTTATTGTATACTTTCCTTGTAGGAGATTCCTTAGAATAGTTCATGGTTTGTGGTTCTGGAAGCCCTCCATTTGGGTTACATATGATAGGCTCTTTGCCCTGTTTATGCAAAAGTGTAGTCAGAGGCCATTAGCAACTTATCCTAAATGGAATAACCACAAACCATAACTAATATTAATATAAACATATAAACATACTTTACTTAAAAGGATCGTGTCTGAACAGTGCCTTAGTAGATTTAACATTTTAATGCAGTTCCACATTTATCAGGAGAATAAAATCTGTGGCAAAGGGTTTTTAAAATAAGAGACACTTGAATTTAAAGACTTGATCCACATTTTATATTTCAAATTTTACTTTGGGCAAGTTATTTTTTTTTAATTACCATTTTTCAAATATTCTGTATTTCCAAGTCAGGGTATGTAGGTACTTTATATGCATAATTTCTAATCCCCATATTACTTTATGAAATAGGAATCATTATCACTGTTTTAACCTCCAATGAGAATCCTGGGGTTCACAGGTTTAAGCATTTTGCCCCAAATCTCACAGCCAGTTAATGGTAGAAAAGATTCAAACCAGTGATTCTGACTTATGCAATTTCCACTACTTAAATTTTCATGCATGTAGTGCATTGAATAATCCCACCCCCCCAAATATCTGTTCACTAGGAATTTCAGAATGTGAATGCATTTGGACATAGAGCCTTCACAGTTTTAGATAGTTAAGGGCCTAGTGATTAAATCATTCTGGATTTAGCATGGTCCTAAATCCAATGACTGATGTCTTTAAAAGAAGAGGAGAGGACACAGCAGACAGGATAGAAGGCCATGTGAAAATGGCAGCAGAGATTGGAGTTATGCTGCCACAAGCCATGGATGCCAAGGGCCACAAGAAGCTGGGAGGGGCAAACAAGGATTATTCTCTACCAGTTTCAAAGAGAGCATGGTCTTGACAATACCTTGATTTTAGTCCTCTGGTCTCCAAAACAGTGAGAGAATAAATTTTAAACCAACAAGTTTGTGGTGATTTGTTACAGCAACCTTAGTACACAAAATCAAAGCCATGGTATTTTTATCTGTAAGGAAGGGCCTAAAATATTTACACGTAGTATCAAATACAAAGCACTGTTTAGATCACCAGGACCATAGTGGGCACTCATTGCTTCTGTGAAGCAATGAAACCAATGAAAACCATGACAAAATTTGGCCTCATCTTGGATAATAATTAATAACAAGTAAAGAAATGCACAGATAGAGACTCCATTGTGCCTTTTTTGTGAAATAATTGTACACAAATAACATTTCACAAAGTGAGGACAGTTGCCTCGTTGATTATGTCAACACAGTGAATATTCATGATGATGATACGTGGTAGGAGAAAAAACTGTTATTTCTGCAATAACTTGGAAGAAAGCAAGATAGTTTAAAGAATATTCATTGAAATTACATATGAACATAGCAATGAATACAGAAAATAGGATGGGTTTCAAAGAGAATTGGAAATCCTGAGATTCCAATTTTTCCAGCTAAATGATGAAACGAGTAACAGCAAAAGACATGTAGTTATGTAGTAAAGTGCGTATAAGACATAAATTGAATACAAATCTTAACTGTTTTACGCTTTATTGAGATATTATCACATACCATACAACTAATTCATTTAAAGTGTACAATTCAATATTTTACAATATTTTCTGAGTGCAACCATCACTACAAGCAATGTGAGAACATCTTCCTTACACTACCCCTATGAACTCAAATAAAACCTTGTACTTGCTAGCAGTCACTTTTATCTCCCCTCTCCAGCCAGCTATTAGAAAACTACTAATTTATTTTCTGTCTATGGATTGATCTATTCTGTACATTTCATATATGCAGAATCATACAAAATATTTTCTTTTGTAACTGGCTTCTTTTACTTGCATAATATACATTTTCAAGGTTCACCCATGTTGTAGCTTTTATCAATGCTACATCACTTTTTATTGCCAAATAGCATTCAAGTATATAGATATACATACTACATTTTATTTATCTATTCATCAGTAGATGGGCGTTTGGGTTGTTTCCACTATTGACAATTATGAATAATGCTGCTATGAAATCTGCGTACAAGTTTTTGTGTAAACATAGGTAATCATTTCTCTTGGGTGTGTATACCTAGGAGTAGGATTGCTAAATCATATGGTAATTTCCTATTTAATATTTTGAAGAACTGCCAAACTGTTCTGCAAAGTGGCTGACCCATGTTACACTCCCACCCTCAATGCATGAAATTCCAAGTTCTCTACATTCTTGTCAATACTTGTTTGTTTCTATCTTTTTGATTACAGCCATCCTAGTGGGCAAGCAGCTTTCCATTTACTTATTGGCCATCTGTATATTTTCTTTGCAGAAATATCTATTCAAAGTCTCTCTTCATTATTTAATTGCTTCTTCCTTCCTTCCTTTCTTTCTCACTTCCTTCTTCCTTCCCTCCCTCCCATTCTCTCTTCCTCCCTTTCTTTCTTTCTCTCTCTTCCTTCCTTCCTTCCTTCCTTCCTTCCTTCTTTCTTTCTTTCTTTCTTCCTTTCCTCTTTCTTTCTCTTTTGAATTTTGAGTTGTAAGAGTTATTCGTATTATGGATACAAGAACCATATCAGATCTTAATTTTCAAATGTTCTCTCTCATTCTCTGGGTTGTCTTTGTTTGCAGGATGGTATTGTTTATAGCATAAGTGTTTTTAATTTGATGAAATCTAATTTATTTTTTCTTTTATTGCTAATGGTTTTGGTGTTGTATCTAATAAGGTTTTGCCTACAATGGGTTATTAAGATTAACTCAGATGTTTTATTTTTTAAAGTTTTATAGTTTTAGCTCTGACATTTAGATCCATGTTGCATTTTGAGTTAATATTTGTAGGTGGGTGATGTAGGAGTCCAACGTCCTTATTTTGCATATGGGTATTCAACACCATTTGTTGATAATACTATTCTTTCTTCTATTGAATTTCTCGGCAGCCCTGTAGAAGATCAATTGACTGTAAATATAAGAGTTTATTTCTGGACCCTAAATTCTATTTCATTGATCTATATGTTTATTCTTATGACAGTACCTCACCATCTTGATTATTGTATCTGGGAAGTAAATTTAGAAGTTGGTAGGTTTGGGTCCTCAAACTTTGTTCTTCTTTTTCAAGATTATTATTTTTGAGGGGAGAGGAAAGTCCCTTATTTCAGACTGTGCATTGCTGGTGTATAGAAATGCAATTAACTTTTGTATGTTGATTGTGCATCTCGCAACATTAGTAAATGGCATTATTAGTTCTAATAGATTTTTACAAGATTTCTTGGGATGTTCTACACACAAGATCATATCCATCTGCAAACAGAGATTATTTTACTTCTGCCTTTCCAATCTAGATGTGATTTTTTAATTGCCTAATTGCCTAATCCTTATCTTTTCTTGATCTTATTGGAAAAGCATTCCATCTTCCAACATTAATTATGATGTTAGCTATGGATTTTTTTGTAGGTGAATTTTATCAAGTTGTGGAAGTTTCCTTTTATTCCTAGTTTTTATCATTCCTATTTTTATCATGAGGATGTGTTAGATTTTGTCAATACTTTTTCTGCATCTATTGAGATGATGTGAATCTTGGGCTTTATTCTATTGAAATGGTGTATTATACTAATTTATTTTCTGATGTTAAACTAATCCTGTATTCCTATATTAAATCCCACTTAGTCATGGTATGTAATTCTTTTCACATTTTGCTGGAATCACTTGCTATTATTTTGTTGAAAATTTTTGCATGTATATTCATAAGGGATATTAGTGTGTATTTTTCTTTTCTGTGATGACTTTGCCTGGCTTTGGCAAAGAATAATATTTCAGGATAATATTGACCTTAAAGGAAGAATTGAGAAGTATTCCTTACTCTTCTATTTTTTGAAAGAATTTGTGAAGAATTGGTATTAATTCATTACATATTTGGTAAAATTTTACCAATTTTGTCACCTAGGCCTGGGGTCTTCTTTGTATAAAGTTTTGATGTTTCTAATTCAATTTGTTTAATTGTTTCAGGTCTATTCAGATTTGTTTTCTTCTTGTCAGTTTTCATAGTTCATGTCTTTGTAAAAATTTGTCCATTTCATCTACGGTAGCTAATTGATTAGTATACAGTTGTGTATAGTACTCTTAAAATCCTTCTGTTTTCTATAACGTTGGTAGTAACGTCTCCTCTTAGATTCCTGATTTTGGTAATTGGGTCTTCTCTCGTTTTTCTTATTCAATCTCACCAAAAGTTTGGCCCAGTTTTCTCAGAGTAACTCCCCTGCACTACTATCCAGCCATGGAGCAGTTTGCCTCTTCTGAAATGGAACGTCTGTGAGCTAGGATGATGGTAATTGGAGTTTTCAGCTTTTTGCACCGGGGTAGACTTACACCCTACAAGTGGAAGTTGGGTGGAGAGAGGGAACTCCAAACCTCTCAGCTGCCTGTGTCTAGAATAGAGCTCCCGCAACATGGAACAGGGTTGGGGCATGAGAAATACTTGCAGCCTGCCCCTGCCAGGGAGATACCATAGCCCTAGACTGTGACTGGAAGGTGAGGGAGTCCTAGATCCTTGGCTGCATCCAACAAGGGTAGAATTTTCATCTCACTGAATAGGAAAAAGGAGGAAAGAAAGGGAGAGAGAGGCTTGGTGGCTTAAATCCCACAGACTTTCATTCTTACAGATCTTTCTCTCCATCTCCTGTATGACATTAGGACAATTTCCAGAGACTTGAAATGCGTTTTTGTATTTTTAAATAGTTTTCATAAGTTATAGCTGTTCCACTGGGGAGAAGTCAGTGCAGCTCATTATGCTGTAATTCCGGAAGTGCCTCTAAACATACTGAGGACTATGGAAAATAATTTCTTTGTTTAAGAAATATATCTGGAGAATTATAAAAATAATCGTTGATAGAAGATATATTTGTTTGGATATATAAAAGAAGATATGTCAGATTACTTCTGAAATAAATTCTGAGTTTCTAAAATGTTGAATTATACCAAAATAAAAATGCAGTACATGATCAATTACATAATAACTATTGATATAATTTTTATGGCTCTTCAAGATGATAACCATTAAGCACAATAGTACAGTTGGATATTTACTGAAGTAAAAGGAAAGAGAAGTACACATATTCTAAACTTATTATTCTGATTCAACCACAGACACAGAAACTCATATTTATACAGATCTCTCAAAAGTTATTAAGAAAACTCTTTAATCTTTACATGAAACCATCAGAGTCTGTTTTATTTGTTAAAATGGTGTAGTCTTGTAAATGAAGATATTTTTTAAAAGTAAGTTTGTACCAACACATTTCGGCAGTCTGATAAATATTTTGGTATTCATTAATTTTATTTGTAACATTTAAAATTGCGTGGTATTCCTTGAGAGTAATTATTTATGAGTTACATGATACCATTTATAGTAATTATACTTGAAGAAATACACTCATAGATTTCCAAATTTATCTTCTTTTACTCATTGCCCAAGTAAATGGAGAAAAGTTGGGAAACAATATATTAGCATAAACCTTATTCTAATATGATCCAAAAATAGTTTGAGGCTAAATTTTTAAAAGCAAAGAAAAAGTAAGGAGAGTGAAAATATGAAAGCTGGGGAATCTGATTAAAGAAAGTTGTAATCACTTGTGAAAACTTTCTGAATATTTCAGTGTAGTTTCTCTTATCGGTATGCTTTCCTCCCAAAGATGTTCAAAATATTTGTAATTCTAATGTTTGAAAAACAATATTTAAAAGTTCCTTCGAGGGCTTCCCTGGTGGCGCAGTGGTTGAGAGTCCGCCTGCCGATGCAGGGGACACGGGTTCGTGCCCCGGTCCGGGAAGATCCCACATGCCGCGGAGCGGCTGGGCCGGTGAGCCGTGGCCGCTGAGCCTGCGCATCCGGAGCCTGTGCTCTGTAACGGGAGAGGCCACAACAGTGAGAGGCCCGCGTATTGCAAAAAAAAAAAAAAAGTTCCTTCGACATGGAACATCATGGTCATTAAATAGTGTGTATATGCTAAATGCAATTAGTGCTTGTTTTCGGTTACACAGTTTAACCTGGTGCTACCTGCTCTAATGCACACTTGGCAGCATTTCATACAACCAAACGGATGTTTTCTGTTTCCCATAGAGAGAAGGATTGTCTGTGTTTGTGTGAGGGAGGGTCTATAGCTATCCACTGGAAGTTCCAGATGGCTCACAATGCTACCTGCACCTTTATTTTCAGTCATGTTAAGTATAATTTAGTTAATGTTATCCCTTTTATGGTTTTGACATCCTTGAGATGGGAAATTAATTTAGGAAATATTCTTTTTTCACTTTGTGAATATTGAATGACATACATTAGAAGTATATAAAAGTACATAACATTGGAATCTGTTTTAAATGTATGTTATATTTAAGTATAATATTGAATTTTCTCTACATGAAATTAGAAAAAAATATGACAATTAATATGTTATTTGTGCATACACAGAAAGATGTCAGATTTTCACAGATTCATTTACATTGGGCCATTTTCCAAAGTGTGGCCTTTGTTCTGAAGCATGCAATAATTTGGGCAGAGCTATAACACAGATAAAACATTGAGTCTGCAGTTAGTCTATTGGCCATCATGTTAAAGAAGCAAATAGCCAATTGTCCATGTGCATCAAAAGATCTTGGCCCCTAAGAATACACAGAGAAAAGAAACATAAAACTATAAGAAACTGATGGAAGAAGGGGGTCAGTTGTATGGTGCTAGAGGGTAAATAGACCTTTTGTGGGAATCACTCCGTAGTGTATACAGATGTTGAATTTTAATGTTGTACATCTGAAATATTATATAAGTTTCGATACCAGTCTTAATTTAAACAAAGGAAAAAATGAAACAAATAATATGGATTTATTTAAATGATTTGCCAATGCACTCAAAATACAATGAAAAATTGAGTTTATATACCAGTTAATCATGGAAAAACCACTTTTCTTTAAAATGTACAAATAATCTTGGTAAACATATTGAAAAAAATTGACTTATCTAGATACTGCTTGATGACTACCTTTTATTGTTTTTATTTCTAACATTAAACCTATGCTTTAAGTGGTTTTACTTACTGAAATTCTACATATGCAAAAGGCTTATACTGTAAGAGACACCAGGAGGTAGCACAGAAACCACAAATTTCCATGCCCAACAATTGATTTCCTGCATCTAAAAATATGTCAAGATGAAGCATACCTCCTTCATAACCTACAAGTCAGATGGGGCCTGCCCTGCAAGAGAGCAGAATAAGATTGTTTCAAACACCCTGTTTCCCAATCCCATGGTTTGATGAACACTGAAGTCCTATTTCTATAAATCTGACATGCATATGCATACTTTTCTGGTACCTTCAGTCTTAAGTGTCTAAAATGTTACCTTCTCCAAATTTGAGAATACTCTGCTGCATTCCGCACCTTAATCAACATACACTTAGCAAAAATTGTCAACAGAAAGTACCATAGAAATGTCAGAATTTACAGAAACTGTTTGTGTGTGAGTGCATGTCTATATGTGTGTGTGTAAAAGAAGTGTGAGGTGATAGTTTAGCAGAAATATATTTCTCATCACACAGAAAACAAATAAAAATATACATGTTTTCTTTTCCAGAAGTTTAAAACTTAGTGTTGAAATGAGATTTGTATACAGAGCTAACTGCATTTGAAAGTGGGATGTAATTTGTTATTTTATGGAAGATATGGACGTAAATTATATATATAACAAAAACTGTTATATCTATGTTTAGAAATCAGTTAAGATAAAATCCATAAGATTTGTAGAGCCTCAGCATTTTCCTAGATTAAAAAAAAAGGCCAAACTAAATATAGGTGACACTCCTTCACACAGCCAGGTTTAATATGACTTCAAATTAGTTGTTAGGTTGATGGAGTATGATAAATAAATACATATACTCATGAATACATTCATATATAAATACATGCATACTTTGGAAATTGGATGAGGTATATAAAGGCACACATTAGAAAGAAGAAATAGTTCTTTTTATCTCTACAATTCCAAGAGAATTTCGATTGTACTTCTAAGATTAGGAAGGTATTAATTACGGAAATATGCCAACTTTCTTTGACAAATTTTTTCATATATTTGATATAAAAGCTACACTATTAATTATCTATGACATAAAAAGTTTATTTGAGATGAAGTTTTTCTCTCTCCTCTCATTTAATCCTATTGAAAGCCAAAATACATGAACGTTGTTTAAGTAGTTACTGTTTCTTAAGTCATATGTGCTTAACTGGGGGACCTTCAGTGAGTTATAATAAATTGATAAAACTTTGACATTTACTGTATAATTGTAGGTTTGTATTTATTTTTCTTATTGAAAGGTCAAGAACTTGCATCAGGTACTCCGTGGTGTCTGTGATTTAAAAAAAGACTAAGAACCACCGCCTTAAGTTTGAGCAGGTTTAGCCCCCAAAATAGTATTAAAGCAAATGCAGTATACTGGTGCAATTAGCAGAGATAATGAACATAAGTCTATAATGTATATTAAGTCTGTAATGAAGAGTAAGTCTATTAAGTCTATTTAGGATCTTTAAAATGAGAAAAGCAAACGCCTATGCAGAATTTGAAAATAAATGTCATTTTGCTTCTAATAAATATACAGGGATATTTGGAAGAATTGGTATACTCCCAGGAGACAGTGAGTGCCAATAAGAAAGTCATTTGGGACCATTTCTCAGATTAGTTTCTCATGTCATGTATTGATGTTGCTAGCTATTTCATAGAAACCAACACTATAAAGCAATCATGAAGGCTATATGTACTGAATATTAGTTGCTGATATATGTGCAACAAGGGAAATTTTAATTTATTAAGTTGGCCTGAATTTCTTCATCATAGTCAGATTTAACTTCACTTTGTATTATCACACATTTCTCTTTTTTATTCTCTGTTTCACTGGGATTAAAACTGAGGTAATGGGGACTTCCCTGGCAGTCCAGTGGTTAAGACTCCACGCTTCCAATGCAGGGGGCACAGGTTTGATCCCTGGTCGGGGAACTAAGATCCCACATGCAATGAGGCGTGACCAAAAAATAAAAATAAAATAAAATAAAATAAATTTAGAAAATAAAATTGAGATAATGGAAAAAGAGAAAGAAGAGTGTGTTTTCATCTTTAAGAGTGAATAAAAAGATGGGGGTTTCTCCTATGGATTGTATGAAATTAGTATAATATTAATCTTTAAATTTAAGAAAAAAATCCAAGAGATAATTATAGATAATCTCTATATTAAATGCTTAAAACTTAAATAAAATAGTGAAAAATTGATTCCCATGTTAGAAAAATATCTCATTATACTCAATTCAAGTTTAACCTAGGGATATAAAGATGGTTTGACACAAAAAGATTTATTAATGGCTTGATAACAGGTTGATTAAAATCATAAAAACATTTGAATATATATATATATATAACTGACATTTGGTAAAATTCAACAATTCCTAATAAAAATGTATAAATAAAAATGGAAATCTTCTTTATGTGATAAAAACAACTTATTTTAAATTAAGAGCTTCATTATACTCACTGGAAAAATCCCAGAGGAATTTTATCTAAATGTGCAAAACGAAATCCTCATCACTTTGTTATTTAATACAGTGCTTTTTTTACAATGCTTTTCACATTTTGCAAATATTTAAATGTGACTAATTTTTTCTTTTTTAATGATGACCATGTTTTTTAATATAAAATGGTGAAAGATTTATCTGTAAAAAGTCAAGCTTTATGTGATATCTTGTTGTTGTCTTAGCAAATACAGATTCATATACTGTCAAATTTATACCCAGGCCAATATTGAATCATTGGACTTTTTATTTTAAAATACAGAAACTCTAAAATATATTGTTGAGTGAGTTTGCGAATTGTCAGTATTTCAGAAAGTTTCTTTCTTTATTCTGAAATTATGTCTATTCCACATTTTCTGTTAATATGCCCTTAATTTTCTGAATAATGGTAAGAGCAGATGATAATTTTAATTTTGTTTTTATATTCACACTTTGCAACGTGAGGTAGATAGATAGATAGATATATGTAGACAGACAGACAGAAACACACACATTATACCATTTATCAGTCACCCATATTTCTTTCTACACTCAACTGGTTTATGAAAAATCTGGCAAATATAGTTTTTACAGCTGATTTTATGGACCAGAAAGGCCAGTCTAACTAAAAAGCCAGGGAATTTGTAGTGAATTCTGTATAATAAGGCAACAAAAATAATGCATTTGATAATCTTTCACTGACTTTATAAAGGCAAAGTACCTATACGAAAAGAATGTTGCCTTATTATCACATGTGACTAGGAACTGGCAGAATGCTGCTTTAAAGTGCTGCGGCATCCACAGCTAAATGAACATGCTGCTTTTAGCAACTGAATGCCAGAGGCCAGGAGATCCTATTAGGATAACTTTCAGGATCAAAGGAATGTTTCATGTAGGAAACTTGGAACAAATATATTATCCTAAAGCCATCAATCAACAAAAAGCAATTAAGCATGACACTAATCAAATCCTAACAATGGCCGCATTATTATTACTATAAATCTGTTAAGGATATAATTCTTTAACTGATACACTTTGTAAAAGTAGTAATTCCACTGATCTAATATTCTTTCCAAATAATAGTTATATAATTAGATAGACTACTTTTTTTTTCTACTGAAAAATTGCTTGAGTTCTTTTTTTTTCAGTAGATATTTTACAAATACACTTCCTTTCCCTTAAGCTGCCACTAAACAATCAAAAAGTGATGAATAAAATGATTGAAAGAAAAAAACCAGAGATCTTTGCCAAATGACATCTAACTGAAAAAGTACAAATATTTAAGAAGTCTTATTACCATATTTTAATATGGTCAAGTAAAAATGCTAGGACAAGATCAGACAAGATACAGCCAAGGTGTAAAACAAAGGGGTGGGGGTGGAGATCATTAATTGGTGTCGCTGGATAGACTTCCAAGGCAAGTGTTAGTGTGGCGTTGATTGTACCATTAAAATGTAAATCTGTCTAAAGTCTTGGGTGCTGTTATCTAAAGAACAGAAACTATTGTATAGTAAAGTGAAAGACTGCCTCGAGGCCATCAAGTTGGCTAATATTCAAACCTGAACATCATATGATGAGAGTGAACTTCTGTTGGAAACTCAATTTTTTTCCAGGGATTTTTTTTTTTTTTTTTTTTTTTACGGTACGCGGGCCTCTCACTGTTGTGACCTCTCCCGTTGCAGAGCACAGGCTCTGGACTCGCAGGCTCAGCGGCCATGGCTCACGGGTCTAGCCGCTCCGCGGCATGTGGGATCTTCCCGGACCGGGGCACGAACCCGTGTCCCCTGCATCGGCAGGCGGACTCTCAACCACTGCGCCACCAGGGAAGCCCCGGAAACTCCATTTTTAATCTAAACCAATTATTTTATGCTTACCTTCTTGAATTAGAAAAGCTGGCTCGTAGAGATACAAACTTAAATTATAAACCAAATCTTTATCTGAGAAAACTGTAAGAAGTTGATTATGTAAACAGCTTTCATTGAGGAACTCATGTTTATCTGGTTTAATATGGAAGGATTGATCAGTGGATCATGCAGACTTTTTCCCAGCGTCTGTCATTCTATATATAGACTTAACATCTATCTACTGATGATTCTCATCTTATATATCAAGGCAAAGAGTCCCAAATTTCAGTAAAATGTAAATTTTTTTGAAAGTGAAGTTTTCTTTAAAAAATGTTATAATGACAAAAGAATTTAATAATACATAAGCAAACTTTAAAATGAAAATGCTGAAAAGTTCTTTAAATACAGCAAAAATTAATGACATCTGTATTATTTACAATCACATACACATGCATGTATACACACACACAACCATCTGGCAATATTAAAATACTAGGAACTCAGGGTGAAGGCTAACAGAGTTGAAATTGAACATAGAAAGGTGAATGATTGGAACTTTAATTATTTTGATCCATCATGCTTTGTAGCTATATGTCAGCCTAAGTCAACACAAGTGACATGGAACAAAGGCCATGGCTGCTTCACCATAGTAACATATTTCTAATCGTTGATTAATAAGTGTATTGAATTGAATGTGTGCTGTGAACTAAAAATAAAACTATATAAATGTTGGACCTATAGAAGTTTTATATATTTATTATGTCTATATCTATTTGTATTAATATGGAATATATGTACATATAAATATGTAAATTTAAATTAATGTATATCTGACATACATATGCATGTCACATATATGTTGAGAGAGAAAGGTAGAATTCTCTATTTTAAAATTAGAATATTTAAGTGAATGCAATAATGATAGTTTTACACCAAGCAATAAACTGGTTTTTAGTTCATTTATGAAAAAAGTATAGGCAAATTATTACAAAATGATATATATAGGATTGAAACAACTAGTTGATTGCTGGCTTTACTTTAAATGTTTCCCCCAGGAGTCTAGTATAATATGCATATAACAGTATAAAAGTGGGAGAGGATTTTGAGCAAATGAAAAAAATGCTATTATTATTTTGCTTCACTCTATTTCTCTAAACTGCAAAAATTCCTTTAACGTTTGCAGACAGTTTTAGGAGGAACAAATGAAAGAGAAGAAAACTTACCTTCTCTTCTAATAGTAGGTAGAGTTTTGCACTATAAATCAATTTCCAACGATGCTTTGAAGTTTTCAAATTTTAGAGATTTGCCATTTTGTGGTTCCATGGAAAAAAGCATAACTAAAAGTCTACTTAACTTATATATTAGAAGTTGTAACCAGAGGCCTGTTCATTCTAGGCAGCTCTTTGGGTTAAAGGCTGGAACTGCTTATCAATATGAACTACTTTTCTCAAAGGTATAACGTGTCATCAAAGATCCTTTGTTTTTCTATTATAGGTGATGATATCAAAAATAGAAAAAAATGAATATCCAATTTAATTTAGGCAAATTCACTGTTCAGTATATTATTGAATATTTTAGTGTTTTTTACAAACATGGATTTTTACAAACATATTTCTTCAAGTATAAAATGTCCTCCTATATAATTCTCTAATTTGGTCCTTATTTATAGACATTGGAACTTGAGTGCGTTCACATTTTCTATCCTTTTGAGGTTACCTTTTCTTTTTGTATCAAAAGTACAATAACTCAAGTCCCCTCTTGAAATAGCACAGTGAGTCCAATAACTTCCTGAAGTAATTCCTAGAAACTCTAGGGAATGCAGATGTATCCCAATGTTTCTTTTCATCTCTGGCTATAAACTGCACATCCTGTGCCCTCATCTCTGCTTTTCTGTGCCACTTGAAATGTCTGCACTGAATGATACTTTGGAAGATCAATACTATTATAGTTCCTCCAGATAATATCATTAGGGAGTTAAAATGAATAACCGGAATATTGAAAATTGTCTAGCAGACTTTGGCTGCCTGCAGTTCATTGGTTTTCCCCTTACACTGGGAAGGTGCTTGTTGCCTATTTCTTCTTTTTTTCCCTGTCTTGCTATGCTCTTTCCTCCTTGGGCACCTCTACATTCAGCTCCTCACTTCCCTCTGTCTTCTTCCTCAGACTTCCACTACAGGATGCTGAAGATTCTGTCTTAATATACAAATTATCCCTCTGCTGAGATGCCCATTTTACACTATTCAACCAGTATAACCTTTCACACTAAAATGAAAATAACCTCTTATAAACCTCTTATAAAGAATTGGCATTTTTCTTACTGAACAAATATTTGGACCTGCTGCCAACAATACTGAATAAGGTACTTGGCTTACATATTCACGACTAAGAGGGTTTATCAAAATGATTCATTTCAAAGTCTGACAGAAAGACAAATTTCAGCCTTCTGTTTTAGAACCACAGGAAGTGATGTGTGAAAAGATTAAATGTAGCTGATTTTTTCCCCTCAAATCTTCTAGTAATCCAGGTCAAACAGATATTGAGTTACCTGAATACTTAAAATAACTGAAAGCAATTAGAATTAGATAATAACATTTCTTCCATTATTTATTTATGTTTTTAAATAAAAATGAATTAGAAAGGAATTCTATTCTGAGCTATGATGGAGTAGTTTGTATGAGGGAAAAATAAACAAACAAACTAACAAACGCTGCAAGAAAAACTAGAAAAACAGGAGAAAATGCAGAAAAAGCAAACAGACGAACAAAACAGCTCTTTGAAGTAATTGGACAGTAGGGGCCAACATCCAGGTGGGATTGAGAAACAATAGAAACCAGAAGACAATGGAATGATTTTTTTTTAAGTATGAAAATACTAACAAAATTAATAATAATAATAAAAATGACCACCTAAAATTCTACCTCCAATGAAAATACTCTATAAAAATAAAGGTAAAATAAAGATGTGTTCAAGCATACAAAAATAGAGAATACATTCTTTGGTGCTCACTCAGAACTTCTAAGGGAATTCTTAAAACCAAAAAAAGAAAAAGAAAGAACAAAAATGTTAAATATGTGGATAAATCCCCATAAATATTTTAGCGCAAAGCACTAATAACCTTCTACAGGTTTTGCCAAGAAATATACATTTAGACACATGACAATAATAGAATAAAAGGTATTAAAGGGGTAAATGGAGTTTAGAGGTTTCTGAAGGGTCCAAAAAAAAAAGCAAAGCTATTTTTCTAATTACAAGACCTTCTTAAACCTTTTCATTGTATTGACATTCACTCTGTATGAAAGTAATGCTGGTATTTTGGTCTGAATCATGTCAGTGATATCAAATGATATCAGTAATCATTGTATTTCCCTCATATGCTCAAAGGGAAGCAAACAAACCATCAAGGAAACCCAAAAGTTTTGTTTAAAAATGCCCTTGAGAAGATATTGTTAATATCCCATTTGACGAAATGCGAAGCTCACGTAAAGCTATTCTCTTGAACACCAGATTATGATGATTATTTCCAGGAAGCCATCAAGCACATATGTAATTATTTGAGTTGGGAGCTGCTCTAGTCAATTTTTCTTGAAACATTATTTTAACTTGAAAGAATGGCTGATAGGGAAATAGAGAAATTCAAACTTGGTGTTTGGCAGACAATTGCTTAAGAGTAAACCAAATAACATATCACTTCAAGGAAACCAACAGTGTTTGTTGCCAATCACAAAATTTGAACTTTCAAGCAAAAATTAGAATTTTTGAAAACTTGTATATCTATTAACATGAACTTTATAGCTCCCCAATAATTAAACACTTTCTGAAGAGATTGGTAATGATAACACAAATATTAATTTTAATATATTTTATATTGAAAGGTACCAACATTTGAAACATATGCATAACTCAGCAAACCAATATTTTACAAAAGACTAATGTATGTTATCAAAGTATGCAGTGGTAAAACTAATCCTTCCAAAATGCAAATAGACCAATAGATTTTAATGTAACAATATATGCAAACATATTGGTATCGTTTCAGATTCCACATTGCAGCTAACCTTTAAGAAACTATTTGTTGAGATTTGTTGTAGTAGCAAAGAAAAATATCTGCAGTTATCTACAAAGACTGTTAATATACTCGTCCTTTTCCAATTACATATTTCTGTGAGACCAGATTTTCTTTACATAGTCTAATAAAAATACTACAAGTATCTCTGAATGGATAAGCATATATAAGAATGCAACTGTCTTTCTTTAAGTCAAACAGTAAAGAGATTTGCATAAATGCAAAATAATTATATTTCACTAATTGTTTTCTTTGGAAAATATTGGCTTTTTACGAAATGTTATTTATGTTAATATGCAATGGATTTTTACCATTATTTTAAATGAATTACTAAAGATGTGTTTTTATAAATTTTCTCAGTTTTAATTTCTAATATCTAATTTTGTATAGATATAAACTATACACAAGAAAAATCTTTGGGTACCTAAAGAATTTTCAGAGTGCAAAGAGGTCTTAAGAACTAAATGCTTGAAAACCATTCCTGTAGTAATCACAAAAAGCATAATAAGATAATCTGTAACTAACAAGTTAAGGGAAAAGGAATAGAGGTTTGAAAAAATAGCTTTATCAATCCAGTGAAGGAAAGAATGAAAAGAAAAAGGAAGCAGAACAAATGGATAAATAGAAACAAAGAATATGATTGTAGATTTTAACTCAAATCTATCAGTAATTCCATTAAATAGGAATATACTTAGTGCTACAATTTATTTTTATTTTTTTTAAGATTTATTTTTGATGTGGACCATTTTTAAAGTCTTTATTGAATTTGTTACAATATTGCTTCTGTTTTATGTTTTGTTTTTTGGCCATGAGGCATGTGGGATCTTAGCTCCCTGACCAGGGATTAAACCTGCACCCCCTGTATTGGAAGGTGAAGTCTTTAACCGCTGGACCACCAGGGAAGTTCCAGTACTACAATTTAAAAAAGAAAATGGTTAGCTGATTTTAAAAACACAAATCCAACCATATCGTATTTTATAAGAAAACATGATTTAAATTATAAACACAGAAAAAGTGAAAATAAAACATGGAAAACAGGTAACATTAACATAAAGGAAAAAATAGTGTAGCTATATTAATATCAGACAGTGAACACTTTAAGGCAAGAGAAATATAATGATGAAAGGGTAAATCCACTAGAATGATATAGGTGTTATAAATTGGTATATACCTAATGACACATACCCTCATATTATAAACCAATGGAACAAAATTGAGAGCCCAGAAATAAACATATCTATACAGTCAACTAATCTTCAATAAAGGTGCCAAGAATGCAGAATGGAGAAAGGATAACCTCTTCATAAAATGATGTTGGAAAAACTGGACATCCACATACAAAAGAATTAAACTGGACCCTTATTTTATACCACACACAAAAATCAAGTCAAAATGGATTAAAGATTTAAATGTAAGACCTGAAATTATAAAATTGCTACAAGAAAACATAGGGGTAAAGCATCTTGAAGTTGGCCTTGGCATTGAATGTTTGGATATGACCTCAAAAGCACAGATAACAAAAGCAAAAACAGACAAGTGGGACTACATCAAACTAAAAGCTTCTGCACAGCAAAGGAAACTTACAAACTAGGAAACAAAATTTGCAAACCACATATCTGATAAGAGGTTGATATCCAAAACATAAAAGGAACCTCTATGACTCAATATTAAAAAAAACAAAAAACAAAACAAAAAACCAAGCCAATTACAAATGGGCAAAAGACTTGAATAGCCATTTCTCCAAAGAAGACTTACAAATGACCAACAGGTAAATTAAAAGATGCTCAACATCACTAAATATCAGGGAAATGCAAATCAAAACACAATGAACCATCACCCATACCTGTTAGGGTGGTTATTATCAAGAAAAACAAGACAATAAATGTTGGCATTGATATGGAAAAACTGGAATCTTTGAGCACTGTTGATAAGAATGTAAAATGATACAGTCACTTTGGAAAATAGTATAGCGGTTCCTCAAAAAATAAAAATAGAACTACCGTATGATCCAGCAATCCTACTTTTGGGAATATATCCAAAGGAAGTGAAATCAGGACCTTGAAGAGATAGCTGCATTCCTAAGTTCATTGCAGCATTATTCATAATAGCCAAGAGGCAGACACAACCCAAATGCCCATTGACAGACAAATGGATAAAGAAAATGTAGTACATACATAAAATAGAATATTATTCAGCCTTTAAAAATAAGGAAATCCTGCTATATGCAACAACATGGATTGAACCTGGAGGACATTATGCTTGGTGGATAAGCCAGTCACAGAAGGACAGAACTTCATGATTCCTCTTATACAAGGTATAAAAATAATCAAACTTATAGAAACAGAGAATATAATAGTGACCGTCAGGAGTGGAGGAGATGGGGAAGTGAGGAGTTCTTCAAGGGGTATAAAATTTCAGTTATGCAAGATGAACAAGTTCCAGAAATCTACTCTATATTTTAATCCTAGAGTTAGCAATTCAGGACAGACACCACAAAAGGCAGAAGGAAACTTCTCGAGGTGATGGATATATTTATTACCTTGATTGTGGCAGTGGTTTCATGCGTATAAGCATACCTCCAAACTCACCAAATTGTATACATTAAATATGTCCAGTATTTCTGTATATCAATTGTAGCTCAATAAGGCAGTTATTATTTTTAAAATTAATAGAATCCAAAGAAAAAATAAAAAGTCTAGAATCATAATGAGAAATATTAAGAAACTTGGTAAATGACAGAATAAACTGCAAAGAAAATATTACAGAAAATTAGAAATGGTATTGTTACCGAACCCAGGTCCGGCTGCTCACCATTTGAAAGCCGATTCTCGAGAGACAAGTTTTGGTAGGAAAGGAAAGGTTGCTTTATTTCGGGAGCCAGGAACCGGGGGATGCGGGGGATGGCAGACGCCTGTCCAAAGGCCAACTCCCCACCCGCGATTGCTGCTCAGGGGACAGGGGCTTTTAAAGGGGAGTTTCAGGATTGTCTAGGCTGAGGGAGGGAGCAGAACAGCATAGTCTGTTCTGACAGTAATCCTGAAATCAGTAATGTGGTGGCCTGATCAGCATCATCTTGGTTGTTTTAAGTACAGTTCATCTTTGGTTCCAGGGTTTGTTCCTATTTCTTTGAGGCCAGTTCTCAGAATTGTGTGAAGTGGAGTAGCTTATGTCATGGCTTCAGTTTGGTCATCATGTAGTCATCCACCTGGTGGGTGTTTCATATCTATAAGACAGCTCACAGGATATGGCTCAGAATATTATCTATAACCCTTAAGGAAGAACTAAAGGTCCTTTGCTATGCTTAATGACTAAACTATTATTATTTGGTCTCCTTTGACTGTTTCCCTTTGTTTCTGCATTTTCTCACTTGTCTGATTAGACTTATTATTTTGCTAAAGTTTTTCCACAGACAAAAGGCAGGCTGAGGACATGGGTGGAGGGTAGGGACCATAGGGTCCTGCTCCATTTCAGTATGAGAAAATTGAAAACCATAATTAACAAACTTGACCTAAAATGACAATGGTAATAAGAAAATATTTTGAAATGAATGTCATTGGGAATAAGACATATCAAAACTTGTGGATTGTACCTAAAGACATGCTTATAGGGAAAATGGTAGCCTTGAATCACTATATTAGGAAAGAGAAAAAAATGCAAAATATCAATGCCTAAACTAATCAACTTGAGAAGTTAAAAAGATATACAGAAGGAAATAATGAAGATAAGGGCTGAAACAAAATAGAAATTAAACAAAAAAGAAAAACATTGGTAAGGTTAAAATTGAAAATACTAATGAAATTAACACCTAATAAGCTACTAATGAAAAGAAGGTCTCAAATTACAAAAACTAGGTATCTAAAACAAGGTATCACTACTAATCCAATGGATAGTGGGTGGCCACTATAACTACTTAAATTCAACATTTTATTTGATGCCCCAACCAGTGTAATAAATCAAGGAAAGGGAGTAAGATTTATTACTATTAAAAAGGAAAATAAAGCAAAATAAATTGTAAAAATAGAAAATTCAAAATATCTATAGTCAAACTAATAGAATAAGTGAATTTTGCAAGGTTGCTGTATACAGTGCCAATTAAGAACTATGTCTCTATTTTCTAGTAACAAATAATTAGAACATTGTATTTGAAAACACCATTTACAATAATTCCAGAATATCCAACAGGAAGAAATGTAATGAAAAATGTTGTGCTTTTCTTTTTAAACATATGAGATTGCCCACTTGCTTTGGGTAGTATAGTCATTTTCACAATATTGATTCTTCCAATCCAAGGACATGGTATATCTCTCCACCTGTTTGTGTCATCTTCGATTTCTTTCATCAGTGTCTTATAGTTTTCTGAGCACAGGTCTTTTACCTCCTTAGGTAGGTTTATTCCTAGGTATCTTATTCTTTTTGTTGCTGTGGTGAATGGGACTGTTTCCTTAATTTCTCTTTCTGATCTTTCATTGTTAGTGTATAGGAATGCAAGAGATTTCTGTGCATTAATTTTGTATCCTGAAACTTTACTAAATTCATTGATTAGCTCTACTACTTCTCTGGTGGCATTTTAGGATTACCTATGTATAGTATCATGCCATCTGCAAACAGTGACAGTTTTACTTTTTCTATTCCAAAGTATATTCCTTTCATTTCTTTTTCTTCTCTGATTGCCATGGCTAGGGCTTCCAGAACTATGTTGAATAATAGTGGTGAGAGTGGATATCCTTGTCTTGTTCCTGATTGTAGAGGAAATGCTTTCAGTTTTTCAGCATTGAGAATGATGTTTCCTGCGGGTTTGTCATATACGGCCTTTATTATTTTGAGGTAGGTTCCCTCTATGACCACTTTCTGGAGAGTTTTTTTTTATCATAAATAGGTGTTTAATTTTGTCAAAAGCTTTTTCTGCATCTATTGCGATGATCATATGGTTTTTATTCTTCAATTTGTTAATATGGTGTACCACATTGATTGATTTGCGTATATTGAAGAATCCTTGCATCCCTGGTATAAATCCCACTTGATCATGGTGTATGATCCTTTTAATGTGCTGTTGGATTCTGTTTGCCAGTATTTTGTTGAGGATTTTTACATCTATATTTATCAGTGATATTCTATAATTTTCTTTTTTTTGGTAATATCTTTGTCTGGTTTTGGTATCAGGGTGATGGTGGCCTCATAGAATGAGATTGGGAGTGTTTCTTCCTCTGCAATTTTTTGGAAGAGTTTGACAACAATGGGTGTTATCTCCTCTCTAAATGTTTGGTAGAATTCACCTGTGAAGCCATCTCGTCCTGGATTTTTGTTTGTTGGAAGATTTTTAATCACAGTTTCCATTTCAGTGCTTGTGATTGGTCTGCTTGTATTTTCTATTTCTTCCTGGTTCAGTCTTGGAAGGTTATACCTTTCTAAGAATTCGTCCATTTCTTCCAGGTTGTCCATTTTATTGGCATAGAGTTGCTTTTAGTAGTCTCTTAGGATGCTTTGTATTTTTGTGGTGTCTGTTGTAACTTCTCCTTTTTAATTTCTAATTTTATTGATTGAGTCCTCTCCCTCTTTTTTTTGATGAGTCTGGCTAAAGGTTTATCAATTTTGTTTATCTTCTCAAAGAACCACCTTTTAGTTTTTTGATCTTTGCTATTGTTTCCTTCATTTCTTTTACATTTATTTCTTCTCTAATCTTTATGATTTCTTTCCTTCTGCTATCTTTGGGTTTTGTTTGTTCTTCTTTATCTAGTTCCTTTAGGTGTAAGGTTAGATTGTTTATTTGAGATTTTTCTTAATTCTTGAGGTAAGATTGTATTGCTATAAACTTCCCTCTTAGAACTGCTTTTTCTGCATCCCATAGGTTTTGGATCATTGTGTTTTCATTGTCATTTGTCTCTAGGTATTTTTTGATTTCTCTCTTTGATTTCTTCAGTGACCTCTTGGGTATTTAGTAGCGTATGGTTTAGCCTCCATGTGTTTGTGGTTTTTACGGTTTTTTCCCTGTAGTTCATTTCTAATCTCATAGCATTGTGGTCAGAAAACATGCTTGGTATGATTTCAGTTTTCTTAAATTTACTGAGGCTTGATTTGTGACCCATGCTGTGATCTATCCTGGAGAATGTTCCATGCGCACTTGAGAAGAAAGTGTAATCTGCTGTTTTGGGATGGAATGTCCTATAAATATCAATTAAATCTATCTGTTCTTTGGTGTCATTTAAAGTTTCTGTTTCCTTATTTATTTTCATTTTGGATGATCTGTCCATTGGTGTAAGTGAGGTGTTAAAGTCCCCACTATTATTGTGTTACTGTCGATTTCCTCTTTTATAGCTGTTAGCAGTTGCCTTATGTATTGAGGTGCTCCTATGTTGTGTGCATATATATTTATAATTGTTATATCTTCTTCTTGGATTGATCCCTTGATCATTATGTAGTGTCCTTCCTTGTCTCTTGTAACATTCTTTATTTTAAAGTCTATTTTATCTGGTATGAGTATTACCACTCCAGCTTTCTTTTGATTTCCATTTGCATGGAATATCTCTTTCCATTCCCTCACTTTCAGTGTGTATGTATCCCTAGGTCTGAAGTGGGTCTCTTGTAGACAGCATATATATGGGTCTTGTTTTTGTATCCATTCAGCAAGCCTGTGTCTTTTGGTTGGAGCATTTAATCCACTCACGTTTAAGGCAGTTATCAATATGTATGTACCTATGACCATTTTCTTAATTGTTTTGGGTTTGTTTTTGTAGGTCCTTTTCTTCTCTTGTGTTTCCCACTTAGAGAAGTTCCTTTAGCATTTGTTGTAGAGCTGGTTTGGTGGTGCTGAATTCTCTTAGCTTTTGCTTGTCTGTAAACCTTTTGATTCCTCCATTGAATCTGAATGTGATCCTTGCTGGGTAGAATAATCTTGGTTGTACGTTCTTCCCTTTCATCATTTTAAGTATACCATGCCACTCCCTTCTGGCTTGTAGAGTTTCTGCTGAGAAATCAGCTGTTAACCTTATGGGAGTTCCCTTGTATGTTATTTGTCATTTTTCCCTTGCTTCTTTCAATAATTTTTCTTTGTCTTTAATTTTTGCCAAGTTGATTACTATATGTCTTGGCGTGTTTCTCCTTGGGTTTATCCTGTATGGGACTCTCTGCGCTTCCTGGACTTGGGTGACTATTTCCTTTCCCATGTTATGGAAGTTTTTGACTATAATCTCTTCAAATGTTTTCTCTGGTCCTTTCTCTCTCTCTCTTCTCCTTCTTGTACCCCTATAATGCGAATGTTATTGCATTTAATATTGTCCCAGAGGTTTCTTAGGCTGTCTTCACTTGTTTTCATTCTTTTTTCTTTATTCTGTTCTGCAGCAGTGAATTCCACCATTCTGTCTTCCAGGTCACTTATCTGTTCTTCTGCCTCAGTTATTCTGCTATTGATTCCTTCTAGTGTAGTTTTCATTTTGGTTATTGTATTGTTCATCTCTGTTTGTTTGTTCTTTAATTCTTCTAGGTCTTTGTTAAACATTTCTTGCATCTTCTCGATCTTTGCCTCCATTCTTTTTCTGAGGTACTGGATCATCTTCACTATCTTTATTCTGAATTCTTTTTCTGGAAGGTTGCCTATCTCCACTTCATTTAGTTGTTTTTCTGGGGTTTTATCTTGTTCTTTCATCTGGTACATAGTCCTCACCTTTTCATTTTGTCTATCTCTCTGTGAATGTGGTTTTCATTACACAGCCTGCAGGACTGTAGTTCTTCTTGCTTCTCCTGTGTGCCCTCTGGTGGATGAGGCTATCTAAGAGGCTTATGCAAGCTTCCAGATGGGAGGGACTGGTGGTGGGTAGAGGTGGGTGTTGCTCTGGTGGGCAGAGCTCAGTAAAATTTTAATCTGCTTGTCTACTGATGGGTGGGGCTGAGTTCACTCCCTGTTGGCTGTTTGGCTTGACGTGACCCAGCACTGGATACTAGAGTCTCTTTGCTGGGGCTAATGGAGGACTCTGTGAGGGCTCATGCCAAGCTCCCAGAACTTCTGTTGCCAGTGTCCTTGTCCCCATGGAGAGCCACAGTCACCCCCTGCCTCTTCAGAAGAACTTCCAACACTAGCCAGTAGGTCTGGTTCAGTCTCCTATGGGGTCACTGCTCCTTCCCCTGGGTCCTGATGCACACACTACTTTGTGTGTGCCCTCCAAGAGTGGAGTCTCTATTTCCCCCAGTCTGGTTGAAGTCCTGAAATCAAATCCTGCTAGCCCTCATTGTCTGATTCTCTGGGAATTCCTCCTCCCATTGTTGGACCCCCAGGTTGGGAAGCCTGAAATGGGGCTCAGAACCTTCACTCCAGTGGGTGGATTTCTGTGGTATAATTGTTCTCCAGTTTGTGAGTCACCCACCCAGCAGTTATGGGATTTGATTTTATTTTGATTGTGCCCCTCTCCTACCATCTCATTGTGGCTTCTCCTTTGTCTTTGGATGTAGGGTATCTTCTCTGTTGAGTTCCAGTGTCTTCCTGTTGATGATTGTTCAGCAGTTAGTTGTGATTCTGGTGTCCTCGCAAGAGTGAGTGAATGCATGTCCTTCTACTCCACCATCTTGAACCAATCTGTCTTTCACTTCTTATAAGACCCATGTTTTTATTTTTTTCAATCGTGGTAAAAACCACACAGACTAAAATTTACCATCTTAATCATTTTTAAATATATGGTTCGGTAAGATTAAGTAGACGCACACTGTTGTGCAACAGATCTCCAGAAATTTTCTCCTTTTGTGAAACTGAAACTCTGTATCCATCAAACAACTCCCCATTTCCCCCCTCCTCCTAGCCTCTGGTAAGCCCCCTTCTTATTTCATTTTTTATGAATTTGACTACTTTAGAAACCTCATATAAGTGAAATCATACAGGATTTGTCTTTTTGTGGTGAGATCATTTCACTTAGTATAACGCCTCAATGTTCTTACATGCCGTAGCATGTAACAAAAAGTCCTTCCTTTTTAAGTCTGAATGATATTCCATTGTATGGATATACCACATTTCCTTTGCCCATTTGTCTGTCAATGGACATTGGGTTGCTTTCATCTCTTGGCTATTGTGAATGATGGTGCTATGAACATGGGTGTGCACATATCTCTCTGAGACTCTGCTTTCAATTCTTTGAGACCCTGTACTCCCTATTTACATTCTGATATACATTGAGAAGTGGGATTGCTGGACCATATGGGAGTTCTATTTTATACATTGAGAAGTGGGATTGCTGGACCATATGGGAGTTCTATTTTTAATTTTTTGAGGTACTGCCATACTGTTTTCCATAGTAATTGTACCATTTCACAACTCTATCAACAGTGTGCTCGAGTTCCAATTTTTCCACATCTTCATAAGATACATATATTTTTGATGTTAAATATTTTATAATAAATATTCAAGTCATAGTGAGAGATCTCAGCATCCATACAATTTACCTAAACGGTTCAGCAGGTATTAAGATATGTTTAGTTTTTCATCCTGATCCATTTCTTACACAAATGTTTGTGGACTTGCAGGTGAGAATGTGATCCTACTGAAATACAGGTGATTATATTTTGAAAGTTGTGGATATGAAAGAGAGATATTGAGGAGTAGGAGGCCTGGTCAGAAGGGGATACCAAAATGATTGAACAGGATTCAGCATGAAAGTGCTGGGAGCATTATAGTCAACAAAATTAATTGTCTAGGCTTGAAAAGGCGCATGGAAAAGACTAAGAAACTTATTTACTTCCTTGAAAGTGTGATGTGTGGTATAAAGGTTTTAAAGCCAAAAGACCTGGGTTTTGCTGCCTGATGGATGTTGTGTAACATTTGGCAAGAAAATCAATCCACCTGAATCACCATGTTCTCATATGGAAATGGGAATAAAAATAACAAATTTGTAGATTTGTCTTAAAAATTAAATAAGAAAATGAATGTGAACTTGCCTAACACACTTTCAAACACATAGTAGGTGCTCCATGGATTTTACTTGTCTTCCCTATTTATGCTCTGGTTTTTACCTACTTCTCCATTTCAACATCAAAAGACCCCTAAGCTGCAGCTTCTGGCATGAAGACCTCAACTAAAAATATTCCTTCAGTATAACATACTATAGTAGCTTAGAAGCAAATCATGAGTTTTCTATGATATTTTACATATAGTCTCTGTATTAGTATAGAAATTTATATTGAGAGATAAAACCCCAGATAATATGCTAACATTTCAGAATACAAGATGAATATTCTTGTAGATATCTTAGTTAATTTAGCTGCATTTAAAAAGCTTTAAAAATATTTTTAATAAAACTTATAGCTAAGCTACCAAATCCATAAAACCTTAAAAGGTTAAAATCAGGTAATGATAGTAGTCAAGACATAAGGTCACATTTTTTTAGAAAGTATTTTATTATCCTTTACTAAATTTTGAACAGTTTTCTCTTCCCTGGAGCAAATCATTGTGCTAAAGTGTTGTTAAGAATATATTTTCTTACAACCAGAATTTGTAGTGTTTTCTGAGATTTACTAATGGATTTATTATTTTTCATCCCAACTTTCCACAGCTTATCTCTCTTTAAAATATTGTTGGGTTGAGCAACTGTTTTAATTTCTTTAGAAAAAATTTTGCAAAATAACGTATTATGTTTCTCCTCATGTTGGCCACAAGGATGCCAGTGGTCAGAACTGCAGCCCTCAGGCTGTGGTTTTATCTTTGTCTTCTATCTTTACTTTTTCTTTTTTCCATTTTTATTTATTTTACAATTGATGATTGGTATATAACATTATTAAAGAATGAGGTAGTGGTACAAATAAACACTATCGAATCAGAAGAAATATTTGAAATTTTATACTGAAATTTAAAATAGAAACATCAAATTGTGGGTGCTTATTCTTCTTTACAACCTCAAAACCCTTTAAGCCAGAATGATTTCTTTCTTTATTAGTTACTCATTTACTACTATAATCACTGAGATGTACTACCTATTCATTCATGTGTGTGATCGTCTATGAGACATGAACCTTTAAATATGTTGTCTGTGACATGAAGATAACATCTACTTAAAATGACCTTAAAACAATCAAATAATTCAATTAAATGATACTACATGCCTCACGCAATCCCTATCACTGTTTTCCTTCAGTCTATGAATCTTTGGTAAACTTCAACCTTTTATTACTAAGTTAATAAAGACAGATAGCAATGGAAATGAATACAAAGAAAAAGTAGTAATAACATATTTAAAGCATAGATGCTTATGAGTTTTCCCTGTGCATTTTATAGCAGACTATATTGTCCCCTTTCTCTCAAGCATTTTATTTAATAACAGTGCTCACACACTCTTTAAAGTTCTTACATGAAAATAAACATCCACAATCAGCAAATAAATAAAAGTTATTCTAAAAAAAACCCATAAAAAAGATAATAACTCAGGTTGTTTTTTAAAATCACGCAAGCAACTTAGTGTATATATTTAGAAATTTAGTAATTATCATCAGTTCTATTCATTACATTTCAAAAGTAGGAGAAATAATAAGTCAAGTTGCCATTTATTTTTTCATATTCATAAAGAGGAAAATGTTATTCACATGATAGATCTTGACCATTGTTGTAGGCCCATCTGTACCTGTGAACACATACAGAACTGTCTACTCATACTAAAAAACAGTTATCTCACCATCACTTTTCATTAAAACTGAAAATTCAGTGAAGAAATGGATACATTTCAAGAATCATATAAAAAGGTAGGATCCTCTTTTGCCAATATGGGCATATTGCAACGTCATAAAAGTGTAAGCTGGCTATTATGGAATTCAAAAGGATTATCCAATTCAAAGAAAGAGATGAACAGATTGTTTTCTTTCATAAACTTTTTTTGATTAATAAGTTTCATCAAAATACAGAACAAGCATAAATCTAGCGTTCGTTATTCATGTGTAAATACCTATCAAATTAAGACATTTGGCAAAAAAATTATTGAAAGAAACAAAATGTAAACTATTTTGACAGGTATATTTATGGATAGACATATTCTGGCTTTTTACATGGAACTGTCAAATACTTCCCTTCACACCTCATTTATCACATGGTCCAGGCTGCTGAGGCTGGCTGCCATCTTGTGATGGGGGGAGAGCTGCATAAAGTGTTTACTTTGTCAGTGGTCATACTGTGTAAAAAGAGGAATTGTGAAGGAGATTTAGGATATGCCTGAAGCTTGGTACCTGCCAAGGAGGTGGAGTATATTCCTCTCCAATAAACCAATATCTAGATCATTTAGGTATTAATTTTTTTGGCCAACAAAATCAGTGCTGGTGATTTCCCCAATACTAAAGAAAATGTCCACTCCCAATATAGATTTTCACATTTCCAATCCAAAACTCATTTTAAACTTGAGATTAAGAGAGATAAATGCTGAATTTTGCGACAAAAGCAGACTAGATCAGCAATCTCGATTTCTACCTGCTTAGTGTGGGTTTTCAAACCTACCATTCTAAACCTCTCACTAGCTAGCTTCCCTGTTCCTAAACTAGATATTTGTAGGTATAAGAAATAGAACGATTACTGGCATACTTTAAGAGGCAGTTGTCCTATGATGATGAAGAAGTGTTTATGTGTGTTTGACTGGATACATTCTTCACTTTGTTACCATATGTGCAACATGGTCAGATGGTTAATGAGTTTTCAGGGCTGAAATGCATCTGGTCCAACTTTAAACTTATGGTTTATAATACTTCACTGGAAAGCATGTAATTAATCTTTCAGTGGATAATCTACCATAACTCCTAAACTAATTAAGAATAGATATTCTTTTTAACAGGATTTGAAAATTAAGTTTTATATAGGTTAAGGGAGGAAAAAAGCCTCTACAATGATGGAAAAGTAAAAACATCTCAGATAAAATTGACTCCCTCCCTCCTTCCTCTTCCACCAAATCCTGTTGATAGAAATGTTCCTCTTTTTGAATGTATGCTGTCAAAAAGAATTTCCCTAAGGAAAAGGACAGTCTCTTATTCATCTATGAATCCTGAGCATCTGGCATAGAGTAAAAGCATAAAAGGTCTTTATTGACCAAAATATTATGGGAATTATTCCAGAGATATTCCACCTTGTAATACATGGATTTAAACAACTACGTGGGCAAATATATGTACAATTACATGTATATGTACATATACAAATATATATACAACCATATGTATCCAAATTTCACAAATGAATAAGCTGAGGCACAGCAATTTTCAAAAAACATATAAAGTCAGACTGGTAGTTATGTTTCATTTGTGATTCAAATGAAGAGGATCTGATACTGAAGCTTAAGTTCTTAACACTATGATATGTGAGCCACTAAATAGTTCCTCATGTGGATGTAATAATTTTTTTAATCATTCTAATCTTCCCAACCACATTGGCTTTTCTAATTTATTATAGTTATAAATAAGTATAAGGTATAAAGTAGAATTCATTTTCTAATAAAAAACCCACAAGTGGTGTTCAAAAATCATATGATATATACCATTTTTCTCAAAATGCAAAATTTCTTTATAAAGCATTATAATTTACAATACCAACAGCATTGTAAATATTGCAGATTTTTTCACATCTTTGGCATCCTTAGGTATCTAAAAGTTTTTTCCCTCCAAAATTTTGTTAGTGTTAAAAGTAATGTTGTTTTAATTTACATATTTGATTTGAGGCTGAAAATTTCCTACACGTTTATTTACAGGTTGCATTTTTGCTTTAATTTTAAATGCATGCTAATTGAAAATGTGTCTGTCCATGTTTTAGCGTATTTCACATCAGTTTGTATAACCTAATTGATTATCAGTGATACTAGATCTTCATTATACTGGCTGTGAATTTGCCCTCGTCATTTGTTTATTTTATTTTTAATGTATAGTTTTTCCAATCATGTTTAGTTTACAAATCAGTTTAATTTTTCCTTAAGTAATTCTATTTTGTTTGGCTCAAGATGTTTTTGACTTTAAAAATTTGATAGAAATTCATTAATTTTTTTCTATTTGACTTACTTTTTTATATTTCTTTAATCTAGCAGAAACACATTTTGGTTTGTTGGATGAAATGATCCTTCTTTATTTGAATATAGATCTTGAACTTATTTAACCTCTTCAGGTTACAGGAATGTTGCCTACCACAATACCTTGTAGTGTCTGTAGCATAAAACATGCTCAACAAATATTTATGGAATTGAATTTGATCAAATGTCTGGCATATTGAAAGCACTCAATAAAAATATATGTATGATTCATTTATTAATTGATTTACAGATGCAATCATTAGTCCAACAAATACTGATTTAAAATCAATTTCCTGGAGAGACTAAAGAGGATGGCAGAATAGGAGGACACAGAGTTCACCTTCCCCCAAGAACACATCAAAAATACGTCTACACATGGAACAGTTCTCACTGAAAACAAACTGGAGACTGGCAGAAAGACTTATACAACCAAGGTTGTAAGAAAGATCCACACAGTGTCCCATCCACGGGAAGGGAAGAAAAGCTATCAGATCTTGGGAACAGCATCCCTAGGAGAAGATGCCAAAGTGGGGAATGACATGGGCTCAGATATGCTCCCTGGAGAGTGAATGGTTCAAACCACATACTGTGTGCCCCAGTCTTGGGGTTCATCACTGGGAGGATGAATCCCTTTAGTTTGTTTGAAAACCAGTGGAACTGACAGCAGGGCTGTAAGAAACCTAGATTACACTCAGGAAGAGCACAAGACAGAGGAAGCAGATTGAAACTGCCCTGGATTCTGGCTAGTTTCCTGTGACTGCCCCAGTGTAAGCTCTGGCCCACGCCAAGTGCCCACTCCAGCACCTCACAGCAAGAGCAACCACAAAGACCCCAATCAGCCAAAGCAATCTAGAGAACTAGAAACAAAGCTGGAGGTATCATGCTCCTTGACTTCAAACCAAATTACAAAGCTACAGTAATCAAAACAGCATGGTACCAGCACAAAAACAGATACATATATCAATGAAACAGAATAGAGAGCCCAGAAATAAACACATGCACTTATGGTCAATTAATCTATGACAAATATGTCTCTCTCTCTATATATATATATTATATATATATATTATATATATATATATATTTCTATTAAACATTCCCCCCAATCTCTTCCAAAAAATAGAAACAGAGGGACCGCTTCCTAACTCATTTTATGAGGATAGTATAAGCCTAATTTAAAAAATCAAAGACATTACAAGAAAACTACAGACCAATATCTCTCACATACATTGATGTAATAATCCTTATTCAAATATAAGCAAATTGAATATAACCATGTATAAAAGCATTTACAAAACAAACAGGTGAAATTTTTTCAAGGAGACTTGCATAACTGAAAATTAATCAGTGTAATTCAACATACCAATAGGTTAAGGAGAAAAATCTTATGACCATATAAATTGATACAGAACAAATATTTGAGGAAATCCAATACCTATTCCTGGTAAAAACCTCTCAACAAACTAGGAATAGAGAAATTGCTCAACTTGATAAAGAAAAGCTACAGAAAATCCATAGCTAACATTACTTAATAATAAGAAACTGGATATTTTCTCAGTAAGATGAGGATGAAAGCAAGGATACTCTCATCACTCCTAATCAATACCATTTAGAAGTCCTAACTAGTACAATAAGACAAAGAACAAAAAAAGATTTAAATGTAAGACCTGAATTTATAAGAATCTAAATAATAATAAAAATAGCAGCATCCTGAAACAATAAGTGAGGATAATAAGGATACAGGACACAATATCAATATACAAAAATCAATGCTTTCTTATATACCAGTGATGAACGATTGAAAATTTTTTTAAAATACAATTTCCTACGACAAAAATAAAATCATTAGCAATAAGTCTAATAAAATGTGTATAGGATATGTTTGTGAAAAATTACAAAGCACTGATGAAAATAGCATAAAATAAATATCTATAAGTACTCCTGATATAAATTAATTAATTAGAGGAAAGATAAATCTCCTATACAAAAGAGTCCAAATAATTTATATAGTTACTCCACCCTGAAGGAGGTGGAGCATAACTTACTGTTCCTTAAAAGCAGGCCATGTATTGCGACTTCCTTTCAAAAAGTACAATATGGAAAAAAAAAAAGTACAATATGGAAAGAGAGAAAAATAATACATTTGCAGTAGAGAAGCCTAATACCACCACCTCAGAGAGATAACCAAGCTTCACTTCAACAGTGATATCATGTTGATAGTACTTCTTTTGATATTATGTGATAAAAATGGCACTTTACCTGTATGGTCTTCCACTCAAATGCCCATAACTCCATCTAAGATAAGAAAAATATAAGACAAATCCCAATTGAAGAACATTTTCCAAAATACCTGACAAGTCCTCCTTAAAACAGTAGAGGTTATCAAAATAAGGAACATTTGAGAAACTGTCATAGCCAAAGCCAGGATTTGAGAAACTGTCATAGTCATAGCCAGGATTTAAGGGAATATGAGGGCTAAATGTAATGTGGTATCCTGGATGGAATCTTGAAACAGAAAAAGGACATTAATTTTTTAAAAACCTGAATAGAATACAGATCTTAGTCAATAATAATGTATCAATATTGGTTCCTTATTTGTGACAAATGATCTATACAAAAGTAAAATGTTTATAATAGGGGAAGCTGAGGTATATGAGAAATCTCCGTCCTATCAATTTTCATGAATTTTTTCTGTAAATCTAAATCTATCCTAAAATAACAAGTAAGTTTATTATAATAATCAAGGAAAATAATTTAACACATTAGCAGAATAAAAGATGAACAATGACTATCTCAATCTATGCTGATAGAGGTGTTAATAAAATTTAACACTCATTTATAATATAAACACTCAGCAAACTAAGAATAGAAGGGAACTTCAACTTCTTATTAAGGCCTACAAAAAAACAGAGCTTACATTACACATAACGGCAAAATTCTAAATACTTTTTCCCTAATATCAGCACTTCTGTTAAACACTGCATTATAGTTCCTAGCCTTTGCAGTAAGGCAGGACAAAGAAATAAAACTCTATCAGGCTAGAAAAGAATAAAACTAACTTTATTCACACAGGACATAATTGTTTGCATAGAAAATTCTAAGGAATCTACAAAGCAGCTATTAGAACTAATAACTGAACATGCCAAAGGCAATAGTACAAGGTCAATATTAAAAAATCAATAAAATTCCTATATACTAGCAAACAGTTGACTATTAAAATAAAAATACTACTAAAATAACATCTAAAACCAAAAATATTTAGGGGTAAATTAAACAAAATATGTGTAATATTTACATAATGAAAACTACAAAACACTGTTGGGAGAAATTAAATAATTGAGAAGATGTATTATGCCATTGGAATGGAGAGACTCATGTTAATGTTATCATGTTAATTTTTTCCACATTGATCTGTGGATTCAACTTAACTCCCCTCAAAATTTCAGCAAACTATTTTTTTCAGTAGAAATTTATAAGCTTAAATTACAATATGTATGGAAATGCAATTAATCTAGAATAGTCAAAACTATTTTACAAGAGTACGAGAGTACTTACCTAATATCAAG
The DNA here is from genome assembly GCF_039906515.1 of Pseudorca crassidens. Lineage (NCBI taxonomy): Eukaryota > Metazoa > Chordata > Mammalia > Artiodactyla > Delphinidae > Pseudorca > Pseudorca crassidens. The sequence goes on from NC_090301.1 coordinate 83,847,652, forward strand.
ATGTATCATAAAACTATAGTAATTAATAAACTGTGCCATTGGCATAATTTGGACCTATATATCAGTGGGACAGAATAGAGGGTCCAGAAATAGATCCAAATATATATCATCAGTTGTGATAATATTGTGACAAAGAGGCCAAGTTAATTCAATTTGAAAAGGATATTCTTTATACAAATGGTGGTGGAGCAACTGATATCCATAGGGAGGAAAATAAACTATGATACTTACCTCACACCATACAAGAAAATAAATGAAAATGGATTATAGACTTAGGAAATTAAGAACATTTGTTTACAAGACTAGAGTGTGAATATTCATAGAAGCATTATTTGTAACAGCCCCAAGATAAAACAAGTGCCTATAAACTAGTAAATGGATAAACAAAATGTGACATATCCATACAATGGAATAATAGCAGTGAAAAGCAATGAGTTACTGAAACATCTTATGACATGGATGAACCTCGGAAATAATATATTGTGAAAGGAGCCAGACATGGAAGACTACATATTGAATGATACAATTTGTATAACATTTCTAGAAAAGATAACTTGGTATAGACAAAACCTCTTCCTATCCCCTAGGGTGTGTGAATACTTTCTTCAAAATATTGATGCCCTATTCCTTCCTTTTTCCTTCCCCCACTGCAGGTCATTATTTTTCTTGCCTCTACTCTGAAACTTTTCTTCTGTCTCTTCAATCATTTACCATCCAATTCATTCAAGTACTACGAAGAAATGAATATTCTCCAAACAATGTTCCCTAAGACAAATACTTTTCACTGTCTAACAAAGTTAGTCTTAATGCTTTTCTCCAAGTACACTTGTCAAGAAAACTAACTCAGAACTTATCCTATATGAATATAAACCCAGATTGAGACTAAATATTAGAGAAACTTAAATATTTGTCTAAGAAATTTAGACTTCAGAGGCCATTATACACACACACACAGAATATTCTCTAATGACTTCAGTCAGAAACAAACTCCCTCCTCTTAACTCTGATAGTATTTACTTGTTCATTTATAGTATTTTGAAATGGATTTTAATATTTATTTTTGTGTCTCCTTAATGTCAATGTTTTTTCGTATCAGTATCCTATTGGCATCTGATTCAGATATATTAATTATAATAGAAGGAAAACTATCCTATGAATGTATTATAATTGTTTAAAATTGTAGTAGATGAGACAGATAATTTGCTCCTTATAAATAATATGATGTTTGATACTTTATTATCTCATTTACAGGGTATCTTAGAAAATACTTATACTTTTTCTAGTCATTATTGATAAGGTGAGATCAAATTTCCTACTTATTCTTTTTCACTCTTAATTTTCTTTCCGAATCAAACTCTACATATTGTCTCGCATGACAAGGAAAATTTCTACAAAGCTTTTCAGTTTTCCTAAAAATTCCTACCAAAGAGCTGCAAAGCATGAGTTTATTAGCACTAAAAACTAATTTCATTGCCTATAAGTACAGTTATTATTTTGTTCTTTTAAATTATTACTATTTCACATATATGGTAGAAATACAGTTTGGGCAGCAGTGTGCGCATTGTTTAATTAAATTTGAATCAGTGTAGAACCCTCTAATATATGCTTTTAACAATTTAAACTCAAACAATTATCTATAAATAAAACTTTTTATTCTGTTTTTATAGTTAAAATGAAGCAGCTAAATATTTCTCTTATAATTATTTTTCCCCATTCTTGTTTTTGCAAAGGATGATTACAAATTCCTAGAAGTTAAGAGGTTTATCAGCTGTCAAGGTGCTTTATAATTTATGACTCTTAAAACCTATGCTGCCATATTTTTTGCTTAATAGAGGATTTTGCTACAAATAAACAGGATAGTAGACCTAGCTTTTCTTCCTTATACTTAAATGTGCCATGTCTTTAGAGGACCAGTCTTAGAAGTACATCAATCTACACTGGAATGACTCAGCATTTCCAATAAATCATCCATAGCCAGATCTCTGAAACTTTGATTTCCTGAAACTAATGCTTTATGTTCCTATTTCTAAAAACTAGAGACATTTTAATAAGAATGGAAACATTTTATACACTCAACACTCAGCAAATAATCATTGTCATTATGTCAGGCATAGTTATCAATAGCCTGGTACGTGAAAAGTGGGAGGTATGAAGAAACTGGATAACCGAAACAATGCTTCCAAACATTTTCCAAGATGTGGCACACGTGGAAATCAATAATATCTGTGCAGCTTACTGTAACACTGGTTACTTGAGTAACTGGATGTGTAGATTTGAAGCTGGTGGTCCCCAGCCAGGGCTGCAGGTCCCCATATCCCCATCTGGCTGAATGGATCAGAATCATGGCAAAGCATGATGGTGAAAAGCTCTGACTCAGGGAAGCTGAAAGCAAAAATGCACCAAAAGGAGGGTACTGGGCACAGAGAAGCAAAAGGCACAGGAGACAACTGTTAGTGACAGACAGTTATGACTCAACTGTGATCAGTCACCTCTATGCAGCTACCGAGTCTGTATTTCCTTATATAAAACCCTTGGTGCAAGATGTCTCTTGGAAAACGGCTTTCCCCATTTAAAAAAGGTAATCTGATACTTATATATACCATATATTATTTAATTCTCCAGTGGGATCTGGAGCCATATCTTGTAAGAAAAACAAAATAACATAAAGACAATGAGCAGTCTCCTGTCAGTTGAGGTCAGATTTTGAAGGCAAATAAGTTCATGCCAAGTTTGCCTTCATGTGGGGTCCACTTGCCACCAGATAAGTTCCTCCAAATCATCTGCTTTTTTTAGAACTGTGTTGATTTCAGAATTGTGGGAAAAGTTTGTAAACCTGTATAAAATTCGTCTACATTTATTACTATTTGTACTTACTAATATATTCTGTTCTAATTTGAGGTGAGTTTTAAGGACTAGAAACAAAAAGGTATATATTGGACAATGGAGGAACTTGGAATACTAAGGTATACAACATAACTCACTGAAAAAATATGAATGGTTAATATATAATTAGAATTGGTTGTATTTTGAAGGTCTTCAGATTACAAATTTATTTATTTTTTCATGTTCTTATTATTTCCTGTACTTCTTAAAGACTATATTTTAAAAACTTGGGATGCACAGAAAGATGCATTCACTGTGACTGCTAAGTCATTATTTCTTCATCTCACATGAGTAGCGCCATCTCATTTAAGAAATGGAATGCACAAACTGATTACTCTGAAAAGAGAGAGTCTCTGCGGCATTCTGTTTTTTAAACAGCACCTTGTAATAGTTGGGCTTATTGCATTGAAACAATCTATTCTAAGGGCACTGTTTGCATCAAAAGCCTTCTGTACATGATGTGAAAGTTTCTTCAATTGTGAGCAGCACAGTAGTAGTAGTTAGGGCTTTATTACTTAGTTCTAATTTGTATTGATGGCCTAAAAAAAGTAGCATGCTTTGCAGTTCTATGAAAGAAAAGATTATAAATGGAGATTAATTATAATTTTGCTAGCTCAGTACTTGTAAAACTAAAGCAATTTATATTCTTTCTCTTAATGATCTCCATTCCTGATTGCAGTAATGTAATCTAATTGTGATTATGATAGTATCTGAATCATGTGGGCCTCAATGTGATTGAAACTACTCTTTGCATTAAAAAGTAATTTTGGAGTAATGATGAAAAGTTACTGTGGAAAATTGGCAAGTAATATATTTTACTCTGTATCTTAAGTTTCTGCTTTCATTTCTGATTATATCTCTTATATCTCATATGGATAACTACGATATTATATCAAGGATTTATTACATCAAAGCCTTATCGATGATAAGTACACATTTGAGTATCAGGGATAAGCGTGATACTATTGAAATAGTAGTGATATGGTTGAGTCAGGGAAATGACTGAGGATTTAAAATGCTAGGATAAGGTTTACTGAAACTAGAAACCAAATAAGGAGGGGGAGACTTCAATATTGCACGGATATGATAGCCAGCGAAACGAGAAGCTCTGAGTGTTTTAGCTGACACAGCAGATAATCTTTGGATAGACATTAAGGCAAATAAGGATAGTCAGGTATTTTGTAAATGTTGAAATACACCTCCAGGGCATGAAGAGAATAATAGAGTAGGAAATGTTCTTTTCTATATAAAATTTCCTTTGCAGGGTTGAAACTTGTTCAAGGAGAGTAAGTACATCTCTTGTTTGCACTCAGCTAAAGAAAATGATTTGCGAAATCATACTCTAGAATATGATAAACAAGTGAATGAATGCTTAATGTTTGAGAAATATTTACTATTGAAACACCTAGATATGTATGTATTGTGAAAATAAAGGAATCCAAGAGAGGTTACCCTGGGAAAAGATATTCTGGCAAGAACGCAAAAAACACAAAAGCATATTTATCAGAATCTTATAATGCATGATGAATTTGTGGGAGAAAATTATAATTAAAAAAGGTTGTGATGCATTTAATATTCATTTAAATTGTAACTAAAAGAGATAGCTGATGTAATTTTAAAAAGAACAACCTAAGCAAAATCATATTTAAAATATCCAGAAACAGATATTAAATAATGAGAATTGAATTGACAATAGGTCGTAAAGAGAGAAGCTAACTCATAGAAAACTATCAAAATGTTTGAAGGACGGATGAGCTCTTTTTGGCTATTCTTTATTTTATAAATTAAAATATTTGCTAATTCCTCCAGTTGTTGTGTGGATGAACTAAGACGACCAGGGAGGTAACCTCCCCATAACAGTGATTCCAAATGTAAGAAAGCAAGTCTTTCAAGCCATTTTCTCCGAGTGATACCATAAGGAGAAAAAAAATAAACAAGAAAAAAAATTACAAATTAATTTTGTAGTTACTACTGACAGTGAAGAAAAAAAATCCTTTTTCTCTATCCCTTCACTACTGACAGTGAAGAAAAAAAATCCTTTTTCTCTATTTCAAAATGTTTCTTGCAGCATTGATATAACTCAGGAGAAAAGAAGGGATTGCCTACATATAAATGGTTCACTGTTTCTAGTGGGAAGAAGCACATTAACTCTTTCAGGTCACTAGAGTCCATTTACCAAATTCTTTCTTTCTTTCTTTCTTTCTTTCTTTCTTTCTTTCTTTCTTTCTTTCTTTCTTTCTTTCTTTCTTTCTAAGTGCATAAATTGTACTGAAGAAGTAATGCAACTCCATGAAGTGCATCATTTACTCCCATTCTGTCTTTGATGCTTATATACAGACAAGTGTCTTGCCTATTGCCATTCGCAGACTCTCCCTTTAAGGGGAATACACTGTGAAATAGATACTCTCCAAGCTCAGTCAAGAAGAGAACATCTTGGGCCTCTATGGTACATTACGGCCAGTTATAATAGACCAGGGAGGGAAGTGTGCCTCCTACCATAATGACTGTAATATGATGACCTTGTGAACACAGAGTTGCATCAAAATGAAGCACTGACACTTTTGCAGTTTTTCTTTATCAGGAATAAAGGTGCTTATTTTTTCCCAACCTGCTGATGAATTTATTCCCAACATGGAGGCAGGATGTGACTATTCCACCTAGTTTCCCTTCCTAAATGAATTCCAAAGTATTCTCACTTCAGGAGAGAAAATCCATCTTTTTTCTTTTTTTTCTCTGGTGAATTATGGTTCTATTGGCCACAATATTTTTGTTAGCTTCTCTGAGAATATGTAAAATTTTGTGGTAGAATAATCGTTAGATTCTTGGGCAAAAACTCTAGGCATATTAAACCTTTTGGTGGGGGGCTGTTTATTTTAGAAATGTCTTGGTGGGAATAGCTCATTTATTTATTCGAACACTCAGCAAATGTGTATTAAGTGCCTATAATCAACAAGCACTGATATGAGCATCAGGGAAACAAGAATGATCCCACCACACATTAGTACTTTCTCCTATGACCTAGAATTCAACAAAAAATACATCTCACTGTGTTCAGAGCCTTCATTCACTCTCTCCCTCCATATAACAGGGAAATTGGAGGACCCTAGGCAAACACAGAACAGGCACATCTAATTTACTGCTGGGGTCAGGAAAAATTCCTAGACAAGGGAACTAGATAACATGCAGCCTTGGTGGACGCTGGAAAAAGAAAGTCCAAAGTCCCATTTCTATTCCTTCAGTGTGTCTGCATGGAAGAGGAATTAAAGGAAACTTTTAACACTTGGTGGCTAGTTGTACGATAACACAATTTGTTGAGTAAGATTGTTGTGTGTGTTACTGATTCTCAAGAGGAGGCAGTGAGATAACAGTGTAATTTCTGTTTTTAAGCAAAGACTCCCTTTCCTCTTCTCTGAAACCTCAGCTGCTTTATTTTGCCTCTAGCTACTCAGTGACCACCTATTAGCAATAGTATTTCTCCTGCAAACTTAGTTATGACTATTGACAGGTAGCACATTTTGTGAGAAAAATGATAATTAAGTTATCAGATGTTTTTTACCGATGGCAGCAATGTTCAGCCCTGATTAGACTTAAGGATCACAGGGAAAACTTTTCAAAAAACACTGATGCTCCGTCTACCCTAATTAATCCAGGAAACTAGGAATGCCGACCAAATGACTTGAGTGGACCAACATGCAGAAGGACCACAAGCGCTCGTCCAGTGAGAGCAAGGTATTCATGTTACAGGTTGCAGGACCTAACCAGTCACTAAAGACAAAGCAAATTAATTAAGCTTATGCAACAACAGAAGTATGGTAGTAGCAATGTCTATTCTTACCTGTCCTTTCTGTATAGAGCTTTAGTTAGTAAACTTATGTCTAATCCTAAATTCAGACAATGTCTCAGCATGTCCTTTTATATTTTGACCAGGCTACCCCCTTCATAACTATCACGCCTGTCTTGACATAGCCCTAGGTAATAATCTGTCTAGTCTGGAGGTTAACATGTTCAGTGTTTGGATTTAGAAGAAAAATTGCTTATTTAAGTCCACAATTCCTAATATCCATCATGTCTTGGGCTTTGGTGCCAAAGACCATGAAATCATGGAATATATTTGGCCTTTCCGAGTACTGATGATTTCCATTTATTGAGTTTCCATTCCAAAGATTATGCTGGGTATCTCCATGCATAACCTCATCTAATCCACAGATGTAGTTGTCCTCATTTTACACACAAGAAAGCTGTGTCTCAGAGAAGTTTCATAAATTTGCTGAGGCAACACAGCTCCTGCAATCCAATATTCAAACCTAGGGAATGTCTGACACGAAAGCCTGTATTTTTTTCACCTTACCATACTGCCTCCCTGTATCGAGAACACTGGCACTGTCTTTGGAAAAGTCGTGTAGAAATTCCCTCAAAAGCTAGAGCACTGGGCTTCCCTGGTAGCGCAGTGGTTGAGAGTCTGCCTGCCGATGCAGGGGACACGGGTTCGTGTCCCGGTCCGGGAAGATCCCACATGCCGCGGAGCGGCTGGGCCCGTGAGCCATGGCCGCTGAGCCTGCGCATCCGGAGCCTGTGCTCCGCAACGGGAGAGGCCACACCAGTAAGAGGCCCGCGTACCGCAAAAAAAAAAAAAAAAAAAAAAAGCTAGAGCACTTCTCTATGACAAGGGACACATAACTGCAGTTATAGTCACAGAACAACCCAGTTATATTTGACAACAGCCCATGAAAACAAGACCTCTTAAAGGGAGATTAATGCCATCAAATCCTTTCAACTCAGACCTACACCTGTTTATACAATTGGCCTTTCACATTCCAGTTGGCAAAATCCAGCCTCGGGAGAGAGAGACACACATGCAGTATTTATATTGTTGTTGAAAGTTTCACAGCCTTCAAACCACACAGGTTGGAATTGAATTTGAAAATCTGTCTCCTGACTTCTTTTGAGAAATCACTAATCTTCCAAAGGATGCTGCGCTTGCTGTGCACGAATGGTTTGGCTAAAGAAAATGGTTATGCTGTGGTCACTAAAAGAGGCTAAGTTGTTTTCCTCTTTATTTAGAACAAAAGCATGGCTTGCCATACTAAAGCTGTTCAAAAATCAATATCAGAAAGAACACTTCCTTAGTCTTTAAAATAACATAGCAAAATCCTCTCCCTATTATTTTGACTTCTGAGAGAACATTTGAAATAAGGAGAAATGGCTAAATAAAAGGCCAAATTAAATAGTCTTTGATCTGGTAGACTTAGGTCAGGAACAAATAGCTGGCTGTAATTGCTCTAGCGTTATTTTTCTACAAATGGGAGGCGAACAGTAGCATCATGCTATCACCAAAGTGTTAAGTCAGTCACTGTTTAAGTTGAGAAAGAGTGATCTGTTTCTGCATTGTGTTCTATAATATCCAAATTTGTAAAGAGTTGATATCCTTTATTTTTAAAACAAATACCAGATATTATTTGATTAAGTTTAGATTGTCTAGTGCTTTATTCTTCTAAAAGGCGGTGCAAATACTAGCGTTAGCTAATTCCCAAACTGCATAAATGGTAGGCAGTTGGAGTCTGAAGAACCATGTAATGATTCCATCTAACATCTTCTTTGTATCTTGTTTTTGTAATAGTTGATGTTGTCTTCGGCCATAAGGAGAGAGGTAGCTTAAAGTACTTCCCAAAGTGGCAGAGTTACAGGAAAAATCCTATTGCCTGAAGCCAGTTTCTTAGCAACAGCACCCTCTCAATGTGTCACGAAGTCTGAAGCCCTTTGGCCCCTCAAAGGAAGTTCCTTAGGTGTCTTTTACACATTGAATGCTTTGTGATAGTTGAGGCCTGCTGGCTGTCAACTCTGTCCCTTAAGGGAACTTGACAGATCTTAAAAAAAATCAATTTTAAGCTCACATGCCCCAGTGGGTGCCAAAGCCACTTCAGAGAGCCTGAAAGATGGCTGAGTCGACAGGATTTGACTTCTAGAGGTAGAAAGGTGACAAACTCTATCATGAGAAAGGGGCAGCTCGGGGCCTCAGAGGCCTAACCTGCTCCCAGGATCTGGGGCCTAGTGTTGTATTGAACCTATTTATCTCTTTCATGGGCCTAAGGTACCACAGGGAAAGAAAAGTTGTTCAAAAAATGCTGGCAGAATTCAGGGGTGTAAATGATGAATTACTTTTCATCAGCTGAAAGGAAACATACTCCGGAACAATACTGAAAGAGAGCAGGAGTGGCTGACCCCCTGCTTCAGAGCAGCCAATATCTTCATTCAAGAAGACAACCATGAAATTACACAGAAAATGGGATTGTCATGAACAGCCCCTTGAAATCTCAGTATACAGTCATTACTGCATGGGAAAAAGGCTTCATCCACACATCATAACTTGTAACAGACAAGGAGGGGAAAAAAGAACAGAGGAGAAAAGGCCTTGGAGTTACCAGTAGGAATATAGAAAATATTTGTTGATTCAAACTTTCCCCCATAAATTTCTCAATACTGTCACATAGCTTTAGCAGTGCGTTAACTTTATGCTGATTGTTGATTTCTTTTTCTGAGCTATTTTGGAAGAGTTCATCTGAATTTTAGGGAGGTGGCAAGGGAAGAAAGAGCTATCTTTATATTCCTAAGGCCTTCTACCCTGCAGGGTAAGAATTAAATGGATCAGTTTCATATGTCCCCAAATTATTGCTTAATTAATAGTCTAAAACTGAATACTGTGTATTACCTAACTGTTATACAGAGCTTGTTTAAATTCTTCATTCAACTCTCAAACTTTGGAAGATCAACTAATTTGAAGGTCTACATCAGAAAAATTTGATTCAGAATATAGAAATTTTAGTAGCGTGGCTAGAATATAAAATATTGGTGATACAAAAAACATTAAACTAAAAGATATTACACTTATGTGTTTTGCTTTGTCATTCTGGCTACTTTCTCCACTGAGTTTAATTAAGTTTGCCCTCATTTTTTTGTTTTTTAAAGGATTACCTATTATGCTCTTTTCTTTCTCTGTGTTTCAGTGGTTCACATGACTAACTCTCATGAAAATCTAAATTACAGATTTTGTCACAAGTCCAGTTACAAATAAATGGAAGGCTGTGACCGATACATGGGGTATATTTCTTTCCCAGGTGATAGTGAGACGAAAGCGGAATAGGAAGTGTCTATTCAGACCAACCAATTTCTTGCTAACTTCTTAGAGACACTGTTTGGAATTTCAGGGTGTTCTTTTTTTTTTTTTTTTTTTTTTTTGCGGTAGGCGGGCCTCTCACCGCTGTGGCCTCTCCCATTGCGGAGCACAGGCTCTGGACGCACAGGCTCAGTGGCCATGGCTCACGGGCCCAGCCGCTCCGCGGCATGTGGGATCTTCCCGGACCGGGGCACGAACCCGTGTCACCTGCATCGGCAGGCGGACTCTCAACAACTGCGCCACCAGGGAAGGGAAGCCCTCAGGGTATTCTTGATAGCCTTTTATCTATGCTTTTTTCCATAAGTCTATGTTTAAAAACAAAGACAATTTGCGTTGATTGGATGAGTAATACTTGTTTTTCTTGTCTACTTATAATTCTCTTAAAACAAACTTTAGACTATAAAAGCAATTGAAAAGAAATAATTCCCCAGCAGTGGACTTCAAATAAGAAAGTTACTCTCCTAGAATAGCATTTCTCACATTGGATTCACTGGTATCTAAGAAGGCATAGAAGGTAAACGTATCATGCAAAAACTATCTTGTAGGTTATTATGTTTGGGAAATGATGCCCTGGTATAATTGATGGGTTAAACAAAATATGCTTAATAAATTCCTATTCAAGGTGTAGGTGAAAGGAGTCTCCTAAGGAGAAGGAATTGTCTCACACACTGGAATCTAGGCTTTGCATTTAACTGCAGAGAAGATTGTCCAGAGAATAAGGATATAAGTAGAATGATTCATGATCGTGCTTAACCTTACAAGTTAAAACACAACACATTTGAATGGTTATAGTTGTCAAAGTTTTTGCTAGCTCTTGATAGTTGTCAAGGCTTTTGCAACTGCTTCCACTATTTCAGTAAATGCAATCTACCCAAGATGTTATGAGGTATACAGAAAAACAGAAATTCTGACCTCATTATAAGATGACTTCTTATTATAATTTTAGTGTTCAAGACCTTATTTTAAAAGAAGATGAGATCATAGAGCTAACCATCCACTTCTCTAGTTTATTGTTAAATCTAAGCAAAGAAAGTGGTTTTGCCCCTCTGGTCTTATTCTTGTTTTATTTTCTGTGTTGACATACCACTGAACAACCTTTACGTTGTGTCATCTGGAGCTACATTTATACAGCTGGCATTAGGAACTGGAGAGAAAAAAGAGTAATAGCTTAATTTGACTGTCATTTTCAAAGGTTCTACTAAATCATATAGGCACTTATTGATAAGCAGAATTTTTCTTTGCATTGACTCATGTTTGTGGGGAGTTAACAAAGTTTTTTCTAATATCGTATGTGTATGTGGGTGTGTACGTGTGGGTATGGGTGTATGCGCACATATGTACATACAAGCTGTGACTTCAGAATGACCCCTCTTCTTTTGTCCCATTTTATTCTTCTATGCTTTTATGGTATGTGTAGAATTTCTACCCCTCATGGCAAAATTATGTACTCTTCTTAGCATGTTTTGGACCTTGATAAATATTTATTGTATCTCCAAGGTATTTTTCAGTAGCATAGAATGATTATTATTTTAAAATATTGTTAATATCTTTTGCTGAAAGACTGCAATTCATAACTGTAATAAATTGCAATGCAATTCATTGCCCCCTTCAATGCCCCTCCAAAAAATCTAAAATTAGTTCACAGTTTTTTCTTTTTGTCATATGTATAGTCCCATATGTTCACATACACGATCAAAAGTTACTCATTTGATCCAATGACAGCAAAGGTAAACCCACAACTGTGCTCCAAACGGGAAATATGATTATTAAGTAATTTTCTCCAGAGGTAAATATACATTCTAACATATGGCCTTGCTGACATTTAGTTAGCTTTAGCCTTTGGTGTTCATCCTTCTTTTAATTATTTTTATTCTAAAAAATCAGGTTAGAGGAACCAAAATAAAGTTCTTTGGCAGATAGGAATCGTGTTTACTTTCCAACTCTGAACTCAGCAGGTTAAGTAATTGGGCTACAGAAAAGTTCCTCCATTTCTATTTCCAGCTGGTGATACACAAAAGGCAGGAAGTTATCTCATTAATGGGGCACCAGCTTTATGCAAATTATGGTAACAAAAAGGCTTCCCTTCATACTTTTTCATAAATTACCTAATAAAGTGGGAATAAATGGCCATATTCAAGAGCCTTTGTTGTATTTTTAGCACAAGACTCTTTCTGTTACTGCAAATATGACTAAATGCGCCTTGCTCAAAAGGGGTGTTTATGAAATAAGGCCACTCAAAAGCTTTTATTTCTTAACAGCCTTCAGTTACTTTTATGGCACAAAATTAACATAATTAGTCACAGAGAATAGATGACATAAGCAGCGTGCCATGCACAAAAGGGGGAAGCAGTATCTAAGGAAGGTATTTTGAGAGATCAAAAATTTTCAAAGTGCTTAATACTAGAAGGTCCTTTTTATTTGTGCACAGCCTTAAGATACTTTTTTTTTAACTCCGTGAAATTCACATAATGAGATGCAGTAGACAGATGACATTAGCGATGTGCCATTAGAAAGAGGTCAGTTTCCTCTGAAAGATAGTCACTGTTCCTGCTCGTCATTAATTTGCAGCTTCAAAGCACTGAGCATATGATAGCCTGGCATGTTAAGCAAGTTGCAGTTATCTTTAAATAACCATTTTTTCCAGTTATTAGAAGCTAAAGTTTTTAAACTACCGACTGAAAGCAAAATTAAAGCACGCAGCAGTGTAAGAGGGAAAAAAAAGGAAAAGAAAGAAAGGCTGGAAGAAGATTAGGAAAAGAAAATCAAATATATTTTAAAAATGAAATTGCTGGTGGTTTTCCCTGGAGGTGACCCGCTTTAACTTCAGTGCTAGAATTTCGGGGTTAGTGATGGGCCTTGAAGATTGGAGCGCTAGCTAGCAAATGGAACAAGTGGGGATTTTTGTTTTCTGGGTCCTTATTATGGCACGTATTACAAGGCTGAAAAGGGCTCCACGAGCCCTAGGAGCATGAAAAAGGTTAAGAGCATGTGGGTTCGTCTTACATGGGTACTGATCAAATAAAAGTGCATTGAGAAATAGATCAGATTATCTTATTTTAAAGTGAAGATCAGTGAGATTTCTCTGGTTTGGTTTGTGAAAAAAATCACAGAAGAGAAAACAGAAAACTAAAGTATTGAGACTTTGAATTCATCTGAGTTCAAATCTGTTATGACAAGACTTTTACTTTTAAATAATTCCTTTTTTGCATCAAAATACATCAATATGGTACAACATTCATAATATTCACAAAGACTTACAGACTCTCACACTTTACATTCCCTTGGAGTCTATTTTTGGCATGGAATTTCTAGAAGTATTTCATAGGATTTAGCTGCTTTAAAAACATTCTGATTTATAACCTCAACCCCCCCACCCAAAGTAAAGTTCAGTCACCAAAATCTCCAGTGTGCACGTGGTGACCGACTTTCTGCGGTACGTTTAGCTTGTGTGTCAGTGAGTGGCAAGGCCGAAAAGCATCACATGAATAGGTATTAGCAAGAAAATAGCAAACAACATTGGTGAACATTTTGGAACTATTGAAACAAAATGCTTATTTTTAGGTCATCAATAAATAAGGAAAAAATGGTGGTTATCAAATGATGTTTTCACATTTGCAGTGACATTTTTCTATTAGGAGTGTTATTTTTAAACATTGTCTAGATTGGTGGAGTTGCATCTTTTCAGTGCTTGAATTACCTGGTGCTGGGCGGGGCTGGGGAAGATGGCCCGGGGCATTGTTCCACGCTGCTGAGGAGAGGAAGCAGAGGCCGAGACCCAGGCTGATGCTGGAGCTACGGTGGCCTTACACGAGGAGGGCCATGGCAGGCTGAACCAGCAACACTTCCGGAGGAGTTCTGATATGAAAATCAGGGATTAAGGAAGAGTAAAACAAACTGCACCTCTTCCTTCCATAAAACAAATGTGGTTTTACACTGCAAAACTTGCTTTTAACACTGTTTAACTTCCATTTAGTTAAACTTCCTTTTTCATAGCATAGTTTTCAAATAATTTAGCTGCTTCTCTTCTAGCAACTTGTAGGTAACGTATTAATGCTAGGGAAACACCCTGAGGTACCCCTCAAGTAACTTATAGTGAAGGAAGCAGTATCAACAGACACACTGAGAAGAGTTTGACGCTGCAAAAATAGAGAAGCTGTGAGTATTTCTGTCTTTGTGCATCAAAGAAAGTATCATTGAAGTGTAACTAGAAATTCACTTAGAGTGACAAAACTGAGAAGCTCAAACAAGGGAGCCTGAAAGGGCCAGGGCCATGCAGGGCAGGGCTAGTTTTCCACTGATTGGATTGGAGGCTTAATCAATGAGAGATGTAAGATATGCCTACCTAGAAGTTTGAAAATACAGTGTTAACAGCTGAAAAAGTGAAACATTTCAAATTTAATTCTTATTTCAAAACAGCACCTAATACAAATTCAGGCTGACTTGGACTGCCTTTTGGTAGTACTTTAGATTCAGAGATAACGATAACCACCTCTACCTTTTTAAAGTACTTCCTGTGTGTTGGACTCTGTAATGTGTGCTTTGCATAGATTTAAACTTTAACCCTCTCAACAATTCTATGAAGTAAATATTTTTATCCCTGCTTTTCAGATGAGAAAACTGAAGCTCAGACAGATTAACTGACTTGCCCAACATCACAGAGTTTAGGAAATACCAGCTGGATTCAAACTCATTTTTTTTTTTTTTTTTGGCTGCTCTGCGTGGCTTCTTGTGGAATCTTAGCTCCTCGACCAGGGAAGGTGCCAGTCTTAACCACTGGACCGCCAGGGAATTCCCTCTAACTCAACTCTGAATGAAAATGAACTTTTCATTATACTATACATAGAAACTGTACATATAAGTAATAGATTAGAATCCATCTTCTTCCACTAACTCGCAAGGAATGCCCTCAAGGATCTGAGTATGAATGATTAGAGAGGACACATGGAGAGTATAATATTGAAATTTTCAGAGACTGACTTATTACTAGTGTTCACATTTAGCTTTTTAATGGTTTAAAATGCTATATGCATTTGTAAATAAAATTGATATAGATTTTCCTTTAAGAATCTCTAGCTGTAAAATAATAGACAATATATGTAAATGGCAAAAAAATAAACAAAAACAATCAAGCATCCAACCAAATACATATCTGCAATGTAGAGTAACTGAAGAAAAATTTCCATCGAGTTCAAATGCTATAGCTTCCTTTTTGTCACTGTTTCTTTCCAATGAAAAATGCTGTAGAATAATTTTATGTGTTTAGTTACATAAAAGAAGCAAAGATGGTTAATACTATACTTTTTCTTACAAAATGGATTCCATCTGCTTTTATTAAGGAGAATAGTTAGAGTAGAATGAGATACTTATTAATCTAGCTGGTCTAGGTAAGGTCTAGTTCACTTTAATTAAAAAGCTGAATTTCTAAGGAATTGCATGTATATAGACACACTGAGAGCACCTTACATTTTACGCTTAACCTTTTATTTTAATCCTGATGCTTTCAATATTGTTATTTTAAGTACATGTTAATAATATGCAAACTGATGCTTTGAAAATTCTCTGAGATGTGGTTAATGAAGAGAAACTGCACCATAAATTGCATCCAAAATATGCAGTCCATGCAGATGTAATTTTTCTTGAACTACAGTATTTTGCAATAAACATCTTTCAGCTTGTTTGGATTTATTCTCTATTGTTTATAAGAAGTACCATCAGGCACTACTGCATGAAAGAACTACATATAGTAACAGGCAATCTTAGTTTAACAAGATCCTTTGGATAAAAATAGATTTCAGATCTACCTCCTGCCAGCAGAATGCAAATTCCGATGAAACTACACACTAGTGTTTTTCATAATTTAAAGTTCGTCACATGGTATAATGCACTTGCTCACTTTCCCCTGAGTTCGTCAGAGGAGGCAGAGGGCTATGCCATTTTATGATCACTAGAGACCGAATGTTCTACAAGGTATTCTGGGAACTGTAGTTAACAGAGAACATTTTTCTTTCAAGTGCATTTGTTAAAACAATGCCCAAAAGAGACATGGTATTCCGGCGACTGTCAGTGTTTCTTTGATAAACGCTGCATTTTTCAAAAGGTCGTAACTAGCAATTTGGCCATTGTTAAATGGCACAATCTGTAGTTTAGCCTGCAGGTTTGCACAACCCGGGATGCTGTCACCCTTTTGGAAAGTCTGTCTTTCAAAGAACTCGTGTAAGCCTAGGTTAAGAAAGACATGAAGATAGTTGGTCTTTTCACTGAGTTCATTTCAATCTGAATTATCAAGCAAAAAGACGATGTGCTTGGAGTGCATGGGAATGATTGTTTATCTCACAATGGGTTATTTTACACTTCTCCTTGTTTTACTTTCACGTTATATTATTATCATTTGGGAATGGGTGGGAAGGTTGCCAGGAAGGAAATAAGAAAATACTATGATTCTATCTTTTGCTAGAAGAAATAAGTATTCTATGGATCATAGACTATACCAGGAGGCAGAAACTAAAATCTTGCAGGAGACAGGTGTTTATGGTAAATGGGACTCTGGCTACCCGGAGCTGGCCTATATTTTTTCAAAAAAGTCAGAATCATGGATTTTTCTTACAATATTAAATGTATCAAGTGCCTTAATTTTTAAACGTTGGCATCATGTTCAATTTTAAAATAAATTTGTTATTTGTGCAAGTCAAACAAAACACTTCTCTCAACCAGATTTGGCCAAGCCACCTCAATTTGAGACCTATGTTCTAATCTTGCATCTTCACACCAGTAAAGCACCAATGCCTTCTTAAAAATGAGCAATAAATGCAGAAAAGGTAAAACGTTAGAAAAAATAAAACTTGATATTTTTTGGTTCATCTGTTTCTGTGTTTCAAATGGACTGATTATATTGAAATTATTTTAATAACTTCCTCTCAACTTTTTAATTCCTTTTCAAAACATATTTCTGTAACTTGTGTGCTGACACTCTGACTTCATAGGTCATCAGTACTTTTCTATTTATTTTACAATTTTGTTTTGTTTTGTATTGTCTTTTTGAGGTAGACCAAAATTCATGCATCAGAAATGATTATGAAGGAGCTGGGAGGTGACTGCCGGCCGCGTGCCACCGCTGCAGATGGAAGTAGATTCCGGGGCCGGAAGCGCCACAGCGTAGGGAGCCCTCCAGGTGAGCAAAGCCAAATAATGTCAATAGCTCGTTCATCCGTCCATGCCAAATGGGGGTCATGGGGAAGGTGATTGGGACAGCAATGCAAAAAACTGCTAAAGTGAGAGTGACCAGACTTGTTCTGGATCCCTATTTATTAAAGTATTTTAATAAGCGAAAAACCTACTTTGCCCACGAAGCTCTCCAGCAGTGCACCGTTGGGGATACTGTGCTTCTCAAAGCTTTACCTGTCCCACGGACAAAGCATGTGAAGCATGAACTGGCTGAGATCATTTTCAAAGTTGGGTAGGTCATAAATCCAGTGACCGGAAAGGGCTGTGCTGGAATTGCCTACCTGGAGAGTCCAGTCGGTCTGGAAACCACCCACCTAACCAAAAACCTGGAAAAACTCCATCTCTCTTCAACACAGTGAAGGAGGATTAGAAGACGGAGTCAAAGGGAAGGATTTCTAAGTTTGCTTTATGGAAAAATTTTTCTAAGTTTCCTCACAAACCATTCAGTTTCTCTTCTGGTATTTATGAAATAGCTAAAAGTAAATAAAGTAAAGGCCTTGTTATATTTTTTTCATTAAAAAGACATGATTAGGGAAGAATTAATATCATTAAACCTAAATAAAGCTAAGTAGCAAAATAATAAATGAATGTATATTTATTTGTGAGAAGGTTATTTTATAGAGAAAGCTTTGGAAATTGAACAAGAGAAAGTGATAGTTATTGGTAGATTTTTGTCTCAAAAGTAAGGTAATCTGTCTTTTTTAAGTACATACCAATACCCTAACTTTGGTTGCGTAAGGATCCAAATACAATAAAATGGGATTGTGTGGAAAACAGTCACAAGGAAGAACAACAGAATTTTGGAGAAGAATCAAAATGATGAGAAAATCTTGGTTTTTTTCTAAGAGAATTAATATGCATGTATATACAGATGTGTAGGATCCCATTTTATATATGTTAAAAAGAAAGATAAAAGTATATCCAAGAGCATTCGTATTACGTTGAATATATACATCCAAATCAATGCATTTAGTGTTTACAGTTAATGTAAGGATTGCTATTAGCCTATATGTATTTAAGCTCTACCTACAATTTTCCTAAATGTGCTCATTTTATTTGGAACAAATGTGCCATGCTAGCATATCAAATGATAAGCTATCTCATAAGAATCAGTTCCTAACTTAAAATTATTGGATATTTTAAAGATCCAAGTATGTCCCCTATCTGGCCTTTTAATAAATGCTTGTTGCCTTAATTTGTTTCCCTTAAAAATCTGGTGAAGGCTGAAAAGAAAAACAAAAAGTACATGTACTCTTCACTGAGGCAGAAAGAGCTCTAATCGTAAAGTTTCCGACCAGAACAGGGTCACCTACACTTAAATCTTCTGTAAACAAATAAGTGCTGAGATAGCAGATCAACTTCCTTAGTGCATTTTTCCCCTAGTAAAATCAGTTTGAGATAAATTGCAAAATAAATAAATGTCAAATAACAATTCCCATGACTAGTATTTGAACTGAATTTAATGATGATTATGAAGACAAAGCTGTGATAGGCCTCTGTGTAGAATGCTTAAAGGGGACAATCTGAAACGATTTTAACTTGCAACCATTTTAACAAATGAATATATTTCCTAAATTGCCACATCAACCAACCCTGCTGTCTAATTATGGCCAGCAAAAAGGGCTACATATTAACTATTCCAAAGCGTAAGCCATTATTTTTGGTTGACATTCTTCAACGTTCAGTTAATAAACCTGAAAAGCATTTTGCTTATTGAATAGTCAAGGTTTCTGCTTTACAACTGATGGGTAATGTAACAGGAAGTTGTACTGTTCCAAGTCAGACATTCTCTAAGGACTTTTCTCAGATTCTGTGGTCTTACTGGCCATCAATGCTTCCACCATTTTCCAGGATAAAATGATCATAGCTGCTTCTTAGAATAGAAATTTAAGACACCTATGACATATCATTTCAAAATTATTTAGTAAGATAAAACATCAGTAAAAGTCCATTTTATATTCAGAAGGGTACAATGGCCTCAGAGCATGTGTTCTCTAGCCCCACCTGGCTCGTTTTTTTTTTTTTTTTTTTTTTTGCGGTACGCGGGCCTCGCATTGTTGTGGCCTCTCCCGTTACGGAGCACAGGCTCCGGACGCGCATGCTCAGCGGCCATGGCTCACGGGCCCAGCCGCTCCGCGGCATGTGGGATCTTCCCGGACCGGGGCACGAACCTGTGTCCCCTGCATCGGCAGGCGGACTCTCAACCACTGCGCCACCAGGGAAGCCCACCTGGCTCGTTTTGAAAGCTTATGCCTCTGTACTGATCAACATGTAGCAGGGCAGCACCCTTGAACTTGTCAGGGAAAACAATCTGGAATTCAACGATAACCAAAAAGAATTTTAGAGAAACAGTATGTAGAAGTATTTACGGAGTAGATAGAAATAAAATTTCAAGGTTCTATTTATTTAGCTATTAAACTTGTCCTTTGTAAAGTTGTAAACCTGGCAACTTTAAATCAGTTTCCTGGTAGACTTGCATTTGTTGACATTCTGTCCACTTATTTTGAAGGAATATTTTAAAGGTTATTGTAAAATGTGGAGCGGCATTTGCTATCTACTGTATATCATACAATCATCTCTATTTAACAGCCATGGGGGAAATTTCTCTTTGCCTGGAGGATACGTTATTTTTTACCTAACCAACACTAATTGCATTTCCATTTTTGCATTTGCCACAAAAATGCTCAGAGCCATATTTATGGTCCACTTCTAGGAAATGTATAAGGCTTCAGAACTCTTCTCTACTTTAACCTTATTTCAGGCATCAACTCCCTCTCTTAAACTTTGCCGTAATTCCTTCACCTAGTCTTAGGGTATTCATCTGGTTGTTTTGAATCTTGGGAGGCTGCCGTGATTGCAATTTTGAACACTGAAGTTATGAAAATTAGTTCATAAAATTTTCCCTTTGCCATACCAGTTTTTGGAGACTATGGATTAAACAAGGAATAACCACACGCCTTTATGAAGTCCAGGATTGTTTTTCTAAAATAGTTCAATATGTTTTTCAATCATTAGTTAGACCTGCTCAAAAATTCATAAGAACACAAAGATAGCCCCTTAATTAAAGCAAAGGAATAAGACAGTTTTTGCACAAACCTATAAAAAGGGAGACATTAAAATAACTAAGTTTTAGGGTCCTATTTTTGTATTTCATGTAGTCCCAAACATACTGTGGCAAATAATTGCTTAATGGGTTATTGTGTTTTTTGGCATAGATGCTCTTCCTTTGCAACTGGTTAGGAGACATCTCCAATGAAATATTCCAGTCTCTCACATCACATTCAGGATGCCCCAAACTAACCTTATTGTCTTTGACATCTCTTTTCCAGCTGCTCTCCTATATTGTTACCACTAAATATGGAACAACAAAGAAACATTTAACTTTTGCCTTTCATTACCCATTTAGCCAACCAGTTCTACACACTGATTCTGAGCCTCCAAAGCCACCACTCTTCTCTTTTTTATTTTTAATATCAGCACTCTACTCTGGGCCATCCCTACATTTGCTTGGTGTTTTAACAAATTTATATTTTTTGTTTTGTATCAAGGAAAGGAATCCCTCTCAGATGAGCTCAAACCAAAAGGGGTGGGCAGCCATTTAAAGCTACAGAGAGGTATTCTGGGCACTGAGGAAAAGGGAACTCAGAGCTTGTGACAGCACTGGGTTCTTGGACTCTTTAATCCATAGACATTGATAAGAGGCCAGACTAGAAATTCAGGAAAGACTTTATTGGGACTCGTGATGCAGCACGAGGGAGTGAGAACAAGTAACAGGTGCACTTGCTTGCTCGCCAAGTGGGGGCGACCTGGTTCCTTAAATGGGGTGAGGGTGCAGGCAGATCGGTGGGTTGGGCCGGATGAGTGGCTTAGGTGGTCTGCCCATGCCCTTGGTGGTGCTGTGTGCAGGGATCATGGGCAGTGCCCTGCTTTTCCTTCTGCCAAATCAGAAGTGGCAGTTGGGTTTTGACCTTTTTGTATTTTATTGTTCATGATTTGCCTCAGTTGGGCATGCATGTGGTTATTTTTAGTCCCTCATAGTTTCTTAGTATTTTGTTGCTTGAGAGACATGTGTCCAGGTGAAGCACTTCAGCAAAGGGTTCCAGGTCCCAGTCTGTCGCAGGCTCACTATGGGCAGGACCTGAGGCAGTAACGAGGAACATCACTGCTTCCTTCACTGCTTTCTTTAGGTTTTCTCTTTCTTATCTTTCTCTTAATTGGTGTCCACAAATTCTCTATTTTCATTTCACTATGCTTAAGGCTTCACAATGCTCTGCCCTAGCCTTGAGTCTGTGTGACTTTTTAGCTTATCATTATAAAAATTCTCTCTCAGTCTTTTAGTTAAAATTCCCAAGGTAAGAAATTTAATTGAGCTAGCTCAAACATCCCAAGTTCTTGTCCAGCCTATAGTTACCCCCGAAAAGTGACAGATTCAGAGTCCACCCATCTTTATCCAAGCAGTGGTACCATGGTTGAGGAGACCCCACTCAGCAGATTTTGTGGGTGGAGATGAGGTTACATGAAAAGGAGTACAGAGAGTAGGGAATTATAGACAATTCTAATACCATTTACCATGTCTATCAGTGTATATATGCACAATGTTTATCAACTCCATATTTTTCACTGTAGTCCAATATAGAACCTGCTAAACACACAGTTTTGAGCAAAAATACTCCCTTGTTTTGATTCATCTGATTCACTTGGTTTCCCTTATAAACACTCCGTCAGTTGTGATGCAATTATAAACTGCTCCCAAATTCCAGTGGCTTCACACATGATGGTTGTCTAGTGCTCCAAGGGTCTTCCTATATCAGACACATGCTGAGGGAGCATCTGCCATTTGTGGTATACTATTCTTATGGCAGAGAAAAAAAGGCAAGGGAGCTGGTACAAATGTGTGATGGCTCTTAAATCTTCTGCTTAGATGCGGTGCATGTTACTTCTGCTCACATTACATTGGCCAAACCATATTACATGGCCAAACCCAGCATTGCTGTGGTAGGGATATGCACCCCTCTCATTGACAGGGTATAGCACGTCACCTGGCGGTGGATAAATTTGTGTAATCCTTTTACAGGATAGGGTGGAAGCAAGAAATTGAGCACAATAATACAACTTACCACAAATACTATAGTGACTCAAGATGTATGCTAAAAATGTTCAACTCTTTATTCCAGTGGTTTTCGAAATATTGCATCAATCCCTGAGGTGTCAATCTTGGACATGTGGTGATGTCAAGAGAAATTGAGAGGGGCTAGGTTCTGGATGCCACTCTCTCCCCTCACCATAGTAGCTCTGCTTTTACCTGTTCTATGTATCAGAGACTTGTGTAAGATTTATTTTGGGGGAAAAATACTAGAATTTTTTTTTTTTTACTTTCGGTAAAATATTTAAAATCATTTTCTTTGTTTGACAATCAAGATTTTCTTTCATAAAACACCAATCTGGTTTTCAAAATTTGTCTTCCCTTTCCCCTTCCATTCACTTTACACTTCCACCTAACCTAACTCTTCATATTTTTTTATATAACACCCTTTTATTCTTCCTTGACTCTCTTTCACATAGACTATACCCTCTTTTAACATAACCCTTTCATTCCACCATCAATGCTTTGCAATCCTATCTATAATTTGCTAAGGCTGCCATTACAAAGTACCACAGACTAGAGGACTTAAACAACAGAAATGTATTATCTCACAGTCCGGGAGGTTAGAAGTCTGAGATCAAGGTGACGGCAGAGTTGCTATCTTCTAAGGCCTCTCCCCTTTTCTTGTGGATGGCCATCTTTGTCTTTCTCCAGTATCTTCACATGGTCTTCCCTCTGTGTGTATCTGTGGCCTAATATTCTCCTCATATAAAGACACTAGTCATACTGGTTTAGGGCCTGTCCACATGACCTCATTTTACTTTAGTTATCTCTTTAAAGGCCCTATCTCCAAATGCCATCTCTTTCTTTTCAAAATTTAGAAAAAAAATTATTGAGATATAATTGGCATGTAGCATTGCATAAGCTGAAGGTGTACAATATATTGATTTGGTGCATTTATATATTGCAATATGATTCCATCATAGCATGGCTAACACCTCTATCACTTCCCATACTTTACATATCTATTTTTGTGGTGAGAACAATTAAGATCTAGTCTCTTAGCAACTCTGAAGTTTATAATTCAGTGTTGTTGACCATAATCAATACACTGTGCATTCGATCTTCAGGATTGATTTATCTACTTGTTGCAAATACTGTCACATTCTGAGGCACTGGGGGTTAGGGTTTCAGCATGTGAATTGTGGGGCAGGACACAATTCAGCCATAACACTATCTTTCAAATTTTGATGAAAATACCAGCTCAACTCTTGTAGAAAATACTAATTCAAATCTTGTTGAATTTTGGAAATATAATAGATTCATCATAAGTCTATTGCATAAAATAGGAGAAAGATAGGTAATATTTTGAATACCTTTTGATAGCTAATTAATTACCTCAAACAGGTAATCTTCATCAATCATGTAAGATTTCACTCTGTGATTGGGCTCCTGTCTCTCTTTTAGCTCAGTGACCATGTTGCTGAAGAGGCATTTTCTGGCCACAGCTAAGATGCTTACCTGATTGCTCCCTCACATTTCACTTCACTTATAATAATATGTCCTTTTATTTCTTGCTTTACTTGTTTACTGTATTTCTCCATCACTCTATTTTGAATATCAACCAGTCAAAGGGATTGTGTGCCTCGTACACCAACCATAGAGTCAGCTCTTCCAAGCCAGTGCGGGGCACATTGTAGGGACTTAATGACTCTCTCTTGAGGGAGTAAATGGAGGGGAAGTAGCGTCAGATATCAAAAAGTGAGACAGTAGTCAAATAAGCAAAAATTGGGCTGTCAAAGGAACAATTCAACAGTGCAGGTAATTCAATAATTCATAATAAATTCTAATTATCAATGTAATATAAAACAGTATTTGGGGGAACAATAATTTTTTTTTTCAAAAGGTCATTGAACAATCACTAAGCTGGTAGGGAGCTGATTATAATTTAAATAGGATAATTAGGAATGAGCTACCGTATGGTCTATAAACACTTTCACATCCATGAGAAAAAAATAAAAATAATGTCTACTTTCCATATATAACTGTAATTAAACATTAAAGTTTTTTCTCTATTTATTTAAAGTATATGTTCACCCTCCAAAAGAGTTTCTTGAATATAATGACAATATATAAATATATTATCATTAGGTGTACTTAACTAAATGTATCCTTGTCTGTATATGTACATACAGATGTCATTATAAGTATCATTAAAATAATACACTGTCCATTCTGTAAGTCTAACAAATAGGGGTATCACAGTAAAGTTTTGGGAAGAAAACTCATGCCTTTAATCCCATATCCTTTTCATGAATCTAGCTCATTGATGCAAAATATTAAACCATTGAACAAGAAAATAGATTCTATGCAAGAAGTAGTTTCTTTGGAGGTAGGAAATTTGTAGTACTGAAGACTAGATTGTCTGAGGATAAATTCAAAATAACCACTGAAGAAATAACATGAGGATTTAATTCTTTCCCAAGGGAAATTGTAAAGAAGAGCAAATGATTTAATGCTAACCTAAAAGCTAATGAGCGTTAACTGTGGAATAAAAATTTCTAAAAGCTTATTATACATGTAATCTTTTGGCTGTTTTCCTTTATCAAAATAGGTGCTGAAATTGTAAGGGGATTTGTATATATCTTTATATTCTGCTTCAGATATTTTTTGTTGGTTGTAAAGAATTTCGCAAACTATGTGTGTGAATGTCTTTTTGAATTGCTACATTGACATAAACCTCCCTTTTCTTTCTGGGTTTGATAAAATAAATCTCCAACAAAAACAAAAATGAACTTAGCAACAGGTGAAAAGCAAAGGCAAGTGTCATTTCAACAATATAAATACCTTATTTCTTTCTATTTAAACATCCTATATGTGGCTTTTGCTCTTTTCTCCCTTCTAGTTCACATATTCAGGTGATAGAAGTAAATGTTATCATAGTTTCAAAAAGCAAATAAAATTATTTGACTAAATTTGAAATTTAAGTTTCAGTAAAGTGACAATAATTATTATCTTACTCCATGCCCTTATTTGGCACTGTTCTAATGATTTAGAAGCTTTTTCAAATTTGTGTGCAGTATATGCCAGTAGGTGGTGGTAGTATTTTCCACAAGACTACAATGCTATTAGTAAATAACCCCCAAAATAGAGATCATTTTTCTGATCGTCAGATATTCCTAGAGCAATATAGAGGCTTCAGAGATTATCTTTCCCAAGTTGTGCTACCAGATTCTGTTTAAAAGCAAAACTAGGCATTTTAACCAGTGTATCAGAGTTTTGGAGGTGAAGGGGGAAGCCTCTAATAAATTTGGGAGGCTACGGATTTAATTCCACAACATTAACCATTACATTTTTCTTTTCTAACAGATGCCAGCCATTAAATTGAAAAATTGAAATTGAAGATATGAAAAGTGGGGTATGCGTATCCAGCTAGTGAGTGATTTTAACCAGATTTTCTCCTTCATCATGGCTCATTTGCATTGTGAATACTCTGAAAAAGACAGCTTTTGTGGACTCTGCTGTGTTTGTTGCTCCTACAATGTAATGCTATTCAAAGGGTCTGATTGTGTATTCAGATATCACATACATATTGCCCTGGGTCTGGGATTTCCTGTTACTCTGAATGATAAAGATTCTTTCCTATTTAAAGTACAATTCACCCATTGTGTCTACATATATGAAAGGGCACCTCTGTGGGATATACATAAGCAGGGGAAGAGATGGAGAACTGAGAGGATGCAGTAATTTGGCAGATTATTGGGGGAGAAAAGGTACTTTTAGTAAGAGGGACAAGAGAGGTGAACACTAGAGATCATCCCATAAAGGAACCGACTTCAGTTTGAGAAGAGTTGGTTTAGAAAGTGATCTAGAATTTATGACCTCCTGAACTGCATTTTTTTTTTTTTTTTTTTTGAGGTACGCAGACCTCTCACTATTGTGGCCTCTCCCATTGCGGAGCACAGGCTCCGGACGCGCAGGCTCAGCGGCCATGGCTCACGGGCCTAGCCGCTCCGTGGCATGCGGGATCTTCCCGGACCGGGGCACGAACCTGTGTCCCCTGCATCGGCAGGCAGACTCCCAACCACTGCGCCAGCAGGGAAGCCCTGAACTGCATTTTTAAAGAGTTTTTCTGACCTTAATTTAATCCAGTTTTCAGGAATCTAAAATACCCCTTCCAGTTCTCTGTCCAATTTTATTTTTAGAAATCAGGAACTGGAATAATGTACAGAGAATGATTCACATTTAGAAAGCCAAGATCTCTTTAAATTTGGATATGAAGATAGGAGGACAATAGTTTAGAACCATGTTACTCTCCAAGTCTGGCCCTGGGACTGGCAGCTTTGGCATCACCTCGGAGCTTCTCAGAAAGGCAGAATCTCAGCCCCTGCCTCCCCCAAGATCTACTAAATCAGAATCTGCACTTTCACAGGATCCCATGGGGATTTGTATTCACACCAAAGTTCGAGAAGCACTGATTTAGAAGATTCCTAGTTAATGAAACTACTTATTTTTTTCATAGGGTGGAGAAAGCAAAGCTTTGAGTAGTCTTTGTATACATTTCAGAGTCTCAACAGAATATCGCATCTAGAGCAGGAACTTCAGTCACTCAAGGTCTTGATTTTCCTATCTTAACTCTATTTGTGGATTCTTTTATACTGTAATAAAGGATTAAAAATAAAAACTGAACAGATGGCCAAACAGAAGAAAAAAAATCAGGAGGGTGCTGCAATTTTAGGGATGACTGAATCTTAAAGATCATTTAGGGCTTCCCTGGTGGCGCAGTGGTTGAGAGTCCGCCTGCCGATGCAGGGGACACGGGTTCGTGCCCAGGTCCGGGAAGATCCCACATGCCGCGGAGCGGCTGGGCCCGTGAGCCATGGCCGCTGAGCCTGCGCGTCCGGAGCCTGTGCTCCACAACGGGAGAGGCCACAACAGTGAGAGGCCCGCATACCTCAAAAAAAAAAAAAAAGATCATTTAGTTCCTCGGTTCCCCTGTATAGGCAGCCAGTGGCAATGTCCTTACATATTATGCTTCCATCAGGACTTGGTGACTAAAGTGTCTTGAAAAGCTCTGCACATAAAAACTGGTGTTGCAGCTCTTTTGAAGCCAAGAGAAAAAAAAAAAAGCACCAAAATTTTGGAAATGTCTGTTAAGGGCAGCAGAATGGAAGCAGAATGAAGCTTGTGAGCTCCAGTTAGTTTTCAATTGCTCTACAAGGTTTCCTGTTAAAATGAGTCTCGAAGTGTTTGAAATATATCAGAAGCATTTTAAAATAGATTAGTCAGTTATTACTGTTCGAAATGCCCATCTTTTTTTAAAAAGTGAAAATAACCCATTGTTATTGTATCCATTCCCAATCATAAACCTTTTGAGCAAAAGAAATTCAATAATGACTGTATTCCAGTTTCAATACCCTACATGACATGAGTGCCTCCCCACAATTATGCTAAATAGAGATTAACACAATTTTAAAAGTTATGGAATTTATATAGTTCATTAATTCATAATTACTCATTAGCAATAAAGCTTAATCCAAAACTACTTAGCCTAAGGTATCAAAAGAGATTTTAACAATAAATTGGATCACAGTATTATAAAGTATATTCTAGGACCCAGTGTGAGACATTCCAGGTAGAGTAGATATGCAAATAGTTGCCTGTTGCCTTCATTTTGGCCAGAATATTTGCAGTGACATCCAATTCTGATTCCAGTTTTACATTCATCCACCTTCAATGGCAGAGAGCTACTTTTAAAAATGGATTTGAGACTTTGGGAGTGCTTCAATCAGTTATTTTACTAAGGGAAAAGAATTATTGCTAATCAAAAGAGTCATTAGTACTGGCTGTTGTTACTACAGGCTCTTCCTTATGGGTTTCTTCAGTTGTCACCAGCATAGGGCTGGTGCCAACACCAGCCCAGACAATCTCTCCTGCTTCCGCTACAGTGAATCTTTGCAAATAGTCTGTCTATGAAGAAACCCTTCTGTAGATATCAAATTTTGAATATGGTATGAGTTTCATTTTGAGACCCTGACAGATTCAGGAGTATATAAAAGTAATTTAAAATTTAAATATATATTTAAACCAAAGGAATTGAGCTGTTTGTCAACTAGCTTGTTAGTAGCAGACCTGTATAGAAACACCATGATTTATAATACTCTTTCTCTCTATATCAAGTGGGAGATTAGATGCAGAAATAATCAGTTCCTGAACATTTTTTCCCCTCAGTGCATTCAAAGAGCATCAGTCTGTGTATTTGGAGGTTATACCCTGCCCCAGGTCTCTTTCCTCTAAAAGGTATTCAATGGTCCAAAGCCAGACCAGGCACACTGTCCCCCTGAAATAAGGAGGCACAGTTTTCCTTACTGTTATCACCTTAAATTTGACTTAAATGTAGTTCCTGAAACGCATTCAGTACCAACCAGTGACTTTTCATGACTCTGCACCTTTTCCTACTTTTTAAAAGTATGCTATAGACATAAAGGAACGAGAAGGTGAGATCAGGTTACTTTCACAAAAGCACACGTGATATCATTGATGAAATATTATTCAGACCACCAGTTTTTACTTTAATATAATTGTTTATATATGCCATGTAATAAGCCCTTCAATAAACTAAATGTGGGATTAAAAAAAATCAATTGTCTACATGAGGTATCTGCTCATCTAATACATATACACACATACATATATATTTACATACATATAACCTACATTCACACATGTATATGTTCATTCTGTCATCCATCATGCATTTATTGAGATACGTTACAGCCCCTACACTAAGTTCTCTATGTTGATGTGGGCAGCAAACCTCCATTTACAAAAGCCTGGAAAGTCAGACATAACAATGTACCTTTGGAAACTAGAGCAGGAGGAAGAGTATATTAGGTCCTAAGTAAACACTTGATGGTTAGGTCAGCAAAATTACTAGTAGTGAGCTTGCCCAGAAGCACTGCTTATCAATCCAACATTTTATCTTCATTATTTCCCATCTTAAATTCATGTTGGTGTTCAAGACGACTTTCTTTAAACGTAACTATCCAGAGAGATGATTAAACATAATCAGCTAACACTTCTCAGGATTCTCCAACCACAAGGTAAGGAGAACCTGTGGTGATACAGTACCAGATAATGCCACAGACAGGAGACAGAGTTGGTAGGAAATGAAGGTAAATAGCCACTAAGTCAAACTTGACTTTTCTCATAGGATAGCCTGGGCCCAGGGCTGTGAACATTTTCCACCCTATTTGGAAGTTTTCTTGAAAACCCTCCTTACATGACTGTGATGCTCACTTTAAACTTCTGACTTGATAAAAATAGTATCCCTCCTCTGTTTTTTAATCTCACACTGAGGAGGTAACCTGCACCTCAGGGGTAGTCGCAGGGGTGTCCTCTCTAGGCAGAGTGAGTGGGGTCTGTCCCTGAACCCCTGGAGCAGGAATTGGCATCTGCAAAGGAAGTGTAGGAGGCCTGGGGGTGGAATCACAAGATCGTGAGTCAGGTAGGCAGGCATGAAAAGTCACTGTGCAGGAAACAAAAAAGTCATAGAACTGGGTGTTTGTGCAGCATGCTGTGTGGGAGTAGGAGAAAAGGATCTTTTTTCTGGGTCAGGAACCAAATTGAACACGTTTGCAAAGACCAGTTAAGTCATCTGACGTCAAGAAGTTGCTGCTGCTTTTGGGGCCCAGTTGCCTTTTCACACACGGTTTATCTTATACTCTGTTTTGGGGTGGAGAAATAATAAACTAGGGTTGAACAAAAAATTTCCTCTTCCTCTCTATCTGCACATATTGACTCCGTTCTCAGCCCTTGCCCCTTTGGATGAACTAACTACACTTTCTTTCCTTTTCCACTTTTTTTTTTCTCCTAAAAGAAGAACGTGTTGATCTTAATGGAAGAATGTTACATCAAGATCACAGATTCAGAGAATAATTAGAAGGTGTCTTTACTAATCATCCCTGTGTCCGGGGAGGTATCAATCAATGGTCTCATTCTGAAACTTGAGAATGCAGTTTATTTTTCCAGAATTATGCAAGCATGTGAGAATTAGTGATTATACACTATGGTCATTTAAACATTTTCTTTCTTCCACAATAGAGTTACATTTGCTTAAACCAGGAAACGTGATGTTGACAAAAAACAAAACAAAACAAATTTCACTTGTGTGAAGGAAAGACATTTTATTAATGATAATCATTTGAGTGCACTCTGGGGTTTTTTTTTTTAGTTTTTATTTTTGATTCACTTCGATATCATGTGGCCATAAGTATAAGAACTCCTTAAAAACCATGTCTAAAATATATGTTTTTCTCCTCGATTATAAAAGTTCTGAATTCTGATTATGGACATTTGAAAAATAGAAAAAGAAAAAAAAAAAAAGTAACCCCAAATCCTACTCCTGAAAAAAAAGTCACTATTGGGTTATAGTTTGATATATTTTTTTCAAGTTTTTTTTTTTAATTTTATATATCTATGTAACTGTTTAAACCCAAAGCACATTATTGTGTACGTAAAATTGTATTAGGCTATATTCTAATTTAACTGTTTTTCCATAACTTTTTTTCCATTTTAACATATTTTTAGTTGAGTTCATAGTATTCTATTACAGAGCCCTATGCATGAGCCTGACTACAACCAGTCACAACATTTATAAATGAGCGTTCAATTTTCCCAGTGGTTTAACTACTATAAATAATGCTGCAATAAACATGTTCATGGTGAATCTTTGTTTGCATTTCTGACAATATTTTAAGATAAATTTCTGGAAGTAGAATTAATGTGATATACAAATTTAGGCGTAACAATTTTTACATTTTAAATCAATTTTTCCAATGATTTCTACCTTTCCATAAAGTTTATGAAAATTTATATGCCTATCAGTAGTTTAGGAGAGGTCTTTCCCAGAAAAATACATTTTTGTTTAAAAAATGTATTTGATTTAAGAGTATTGGATTGCTGACGAGAATAATTTTTGAAATAATATCATTGGTTAACTCTCTTATTTTGTGAATCTCATTTATTTTGTTCAATATTTTAGTGGAGAGTGGTCTTTCTTATTGGACTCAACAAGCTTTTTATAAAATTAGAGTTCACACCACAGGTCTATTATATAATTTGTAAAATTTTCCTTAGTTTTTGTTTACTTTAGAACTTTAATATATTACTATATAAAACTTTAATATATTATATTTAGAAATTCCATTTAATGTTATAAAGTTTCTTAGCTTCTCATTTGTGAATTCCTCCATTGTTTAGAAATTTAGAAAGATTCTACATATCACTGATTTCATATTCATCTAAAATACTTCTATTTATTATTTTAAATTAACATTTTAAGCAACAGGGAAATTATTTTAACATTGGATAAAGACAAATGTTTCTTATCTAGAAACATTTAACTGATGTTTCAGCATCATTTTGTAAGAATTCTTGCTAGAAACTATTGAATCATGATGTCAGTTCAATAATACTCCAACTTCTTTTTTTAAAAAATTTTTTTCTAAGTTACAAATCTGATATTTTTGTCTGTTTATTAGTTTTACAGCAATCCACACTTTTAAGTATGAAAGCTGAATAATACATTTTAATATTTTGTAGCTCAAGTGTCCACCAACCCTTTTTTTTTAGAAGTGTCATGTGTGGCTCATTCCACTTAATTACAGTGTGCATTTTTTGTTTACAGAGCATCTACTTAGCCTTTTGGTTTTAAATTAGGTTTTTTTTTTAGATTTTCTTTATTTTGGGGGGTTGATATATTCTACTATGAACAGATGTGTAACTAATACAAATTTCAAGACTAAACTTTAGAAATACACGTCAGTGAAGTTATGTGCCCATTGTCACTCAACAGGCCAGTAAATTATAGATCTGGAATCAGACCTCATGTTATTACAAATTTCCAGCCTGATGCTTAACCCACTGAAACTCCTAGCTGTATTGTTTATAGGCTGAAAAAAGGCCCGCTGTGGGACTCCTGGCTCACAAGGAGCTTTTTCCTACATGCTGTGGAAAACCTCCCTATTGGCTTGCAATAGTTTCTTAAAGCCTCCATCCCAGAGAGAGAAGGAGCTCAGGACAATACACTTCCCGTGCCATCTTATCTTTGTGAATTAGAAAATAAAATAATGTTCGAAATCTCTATTTCTATTGTTATAGAAATAATCTCTTTGGGGATATGTTGGGGTTGAAAAGGGCAGGTTCCTGGAATGTTATGGGGGCCTAATGATATGTCTGTGATATAAAGCAGTTTCTGATATTTTCCAAATGGATTATTGTTCATGTTTAAGTGATTACAGCAGTGATTTAAGCCAAACTAAATATTCTCTTTCCATGGTTTACTTCAACTCATTCTAATCCCTCTTCAGACGAACTTGTCCAATTTTGATTTTTATTTTCTCGTGTGGGTATTTGATCATGTGGGCAAAATTTACGGGGTGAAAAGAGTGTGAAAACTGAACAAAACAAACCCCCCAAAACCCCAATAACATGTGGTTGGTAGGAGGTGGAGGACAGGAATGATTGCAAGTGTTCTAAGAGAAAAATTACACATTGACTAGGCATCAGAAATCATTTCTTGCCAATAAAAATTTCTGAAACTGTGGAATCATATCTAAAAGAAATGATTGAAACCTCTTGTCTGAGCCACTTACAATTGCACCTAATAAAGCTTTTGAGAACTCTATACTGTTAGTAAGAGATGATGACCTAATAAGTCCAGTTCATTGATTCTACGATAATCTTGGCAAAACCTACTCATGGAATAACTTCATAATCAAATCTAAGATACCCTGCAAACACTCTATAAATTTATGTCTCCAATTTTTAGATGACTACTTAGATACATTCTTGTATTCATAAAAATACTTTTTTTCCCTCACAAAAGAATGTGTTCATCTATTACGGGGTAAAGAAGCGATTTGAAAAATAAAATACAAACACAAAACAGTGATTTATCAAAATATAACATCCAACAGCCCTGATGCTTGTTTCTAGCTGTTGGTGTGGTTATCTCAAGACCAAAGAACTATGTTAGAGAACCAGTTATTATTTTATCAAAATGAAAATGAAGAAGGAGGAAGAAAACATTCCAAGCTGACAAGCTGCATGTCACATTTCAAAGTGATGTGATTTAAAACAGCTTATCTATTAAGCACTCAAATCATACTTTACAAGCAAATAACCGATTCTACCTTGGCTTTAGCATTGCCTCTGGCACCTTTATAGAATGAATATCTGAACAAAACTATAAGAGTTTCCATTCTGGTGCCTGGAAAACTTATTAACTATTTCATATTCAAGGATGTTCAAACTTTTTAACTTTTCCCAATGTGATACGGATCTGATTGACTGAACCTTGTGTAGTTACTACAAAAGGCTAAGTTGGCAGCTCTCTCCTTTTACCAAATATTGATTCCCTTTCTAAATCCTTTCATGTTCTAAATTAATTTGGGGATTTCCACCTTGACTTCTTTACTTGCAATGAGAAATGACATGCCGGAACTTTCCTGTTAACTTAGCACGTGGGACAGAATTTGGTTTCTGTAATGATAAGCACAGAGCCCTATACAGAGCTTATAAGCGGTGAGAGGAAAGGAGATTGGAAGGAAGAACTGAAGATATTTTTCTCCTATGAATTAACACAAATACAGATTTATAGCCTACACATGTGTTTTGTTTTTACTGATGGTTATAACTAGGGACACCTGTAAGACAGAGCCAAAGGGGAAGAATTAAAAATAAATGGAAGAAAAACACAATAATAAGCTGCTTTTCAGAGCTTGATTTGAAGCCTGGTATGTGAGACTCTAAAATTCCCCTTTCCTGGAAAATGTTTTATCATTTAGCTTATGTAATTTAGCATACCGTATGAAGGCTGAAATATGACAACATTTTTTTTAAAAAGATTCTTGCAGTATTTCCAACAGAAATGTTGAGCTAAGTATAGAATTTGTGCGATCAGTTAGCTTATAAATAATGATCCTTTATGCTGGCATTAGGAAATCCCTGTTCCCACAGCTAGTTCAATAAAGCAATTAATATCAATAAATGCTGAAGAAAGCAAATCTCTATTCACTTTTGCCGGGATTAGTTAACATGAGAAAAATCCTATCCCTATCCTGAAGTATTTAACCTTCTCAGAGGAAGACATTCTAATGAAAGGTAAATAAAGTATGTTTTTAACATATGCTCCTCTTGTACTGTGCTGTCTGCTTACTATAAGATGGTTGACCTTTCTGCCCTCTCTAGAAAGTTCAATGTGGTTTTCTATTTAGATTAGGCTCTTGTAAAAACTTGTGTTGTCAATACACCTTAGAATTTTCTTCTACTATCCCTAAATTTACTTGTTATTTGGATGAATTTCATTAAAAGAAACACAACTTCCATAATTCAGATATAATGCTTCTTTTCTACTGCATAATGCTTATGCATTTCATGTAGAATAGCTCATGTGTACTTCGAATTCACATAGGATATTCGAGAGAAAGAAATTTTTCTGTGACATGGCATGTTTTAGTGAAACTCTTAAAAAGAATCTACACAGTGGGGGAAAAAAATGCTTTGTCAAGGTGATGGTGAAGTTTCATTGACCACATTGATAGAGATTTGCGCATTCAGACTTTCACAGATCAGCGTTCAGTAAACCAATGTCACGGAACAGCCCTGAACTTTCATTACATTTGGCTAGATTATTTAAGATTTCACACATGAGCAGCAAAAAGCTTAGAAGAAATTATCCTGTAGTGTCCAAGAAATGTGGTAATAAGGTAAGAGTTGAAATTAATTGTTGGCATAAGGAACCCATGGTTCCTGCTCAATATATAACACACCCAGTTTTGTCAGAGTTGGCTAAGTGCACTCTTTCTGACAGTATGGTGATAACATACTACAAGAGTTGAGGTTGCCAATTCTTCCACCTTCATTCTACTAGCAAAGAATTTTAAAACAAAATTTCAATATTGCTACAATACCACACTCCTGTGCTAGTTTCCCCAAACTGACAAACCTACTCTGTTTATAAATTTGAGAAAGGAGAGATAGCTAACCTTAAATATACTTAACTAAATGAATGTGTGTCTATTTGTTAGTTTTATATATGCCAAAGTTACATACAGTTAAAATTTGTGGTGAGGTGCCTATTACTAAGTCATAAGCAGTGATAGTTTAATTTTGAAATGGAGTAGTCATCTCAAATCAGTGCCTTAAAATTCAAAAACATAAACACAGGCAATATTATTATTCTCATTACAATAGTTTAAAAAATTGTCTCTTGTCCATGGGAATTGAATAAACAAGAAGGCAAAATTTCTTATAGTAATTACATTTAAAAGTTACATTATAGTAAATGGAGTGATGGTTTTTTTTTGTTTTTTGGGTTTTTTTTAAGAAGCTGAAGACTTACTTCTGCCATGTTAAATGAATATACTTTATGTGGTCAAAAAATATCAAGAGGAAATCATACTGTATGGAAAATGAAAGGTCCATTAGCATTTTCATTTTTCAACTTCCACATTAGTGGATTCTTTTAAGATTTTTGTGTTTAATCCCATTAAAAAGTATACTTTAAATTTTTTAATGTGTAAATTAAACTATGTTCAAAAGTGGATGTATTCTTGATGTTTAATACATTAAAGTACAAAATGTATTATTTAAACATTTAATTTTCAGATAATCGTAAATTCACATGCAGTTTGAGAAATAATGTGGTGAGATTCCATGTACCATATACCCAGTTTTCTTCAATGGGAACAACTTGTATAACTACAAAACAATATCACATGCAGAATATTTACATTGATACAATGCGCTGATCATTTTCAGATAGTCTCAGTTTTACTTGTACCTATTTGTGTGTGTGTGGGGGGGATATTTAGTTCTACACATCTTTGTCACATTTATAAGTTCATGTATCCACCAGCAAGGTCAACGTACTGAAGAGTTCCATCACAACAGTCATCCCTCGCATTGCCCTTCTATAAAAATACTTCTTTCTCCCACTCTCACCCCATTCCTAACCCCTGACAACCACTTATCTGCCCTCCATTTCTAAAATTTTGTCATTTCAAAAATATTATATTAATGGAATCATATAGGATGTAAACGTTGGTATTGGATTTTTTTTTCACTCAGAATTCACTGGAGAGTCATCCAAGCTGTTGTGTGTATCAGTAGTTCGTTTCTTTTCACTGTTGAGTAGTATTCCATGATATGGATGGACTACAGTTTGTTTAGCCATTCAACTGTTGAAGTTCATCTGTTTGGTTTTTTTGTTCCCCCTTCTCCAGTTTTGGCTGTTATGCTATGTCTAGAGATTTTCTTCTTGTCTTTTTTTAATTGTATTTTTGTATGTGTATGATTCCATTATATTCAGAGAGCATATTTTATATTAGTTTCATTCTTTTAAGTGTGTTGAGGCTTGCTGTATAGCCTAGGATATGGATACTTGAAAAACTGTATATTTTATTGTTGTTGGGTAAAGTGAGATAGATAGATGTCAGTTAGATCCTGTTGGTTGGTTGTATTGTTTAGATCCTTTATATCCATGCTGATTTTTTTTTTTTTTTTTTTTTGTGGTATGCGGGCCTCTCACTGCTGTGGCCTCTCCCATTGTGGAGCACAGGCTCCGGACGCGCAGGCCCAGTGGCCATGGCTCACGGGCCCAGCTGCTCCGCGGCATGTGGGATCCTCCCGGACCGGGGCACAAACCTGCGTCCCTGCATCGGCAGGCGGACTCCCAACCACTGCGCCACCAGGGAAGCCCCGATGCTGATTTTCTGTGTAGCAGTTCATATCAGTTGCTGAGAGAAGAATTTTTAAGTCTCCAACTACAATTGAGAATTTGTCTATTTCTCTTTTCATGTCTATCAGATTTTGGTTTATGTATATTGAGACTCCCTTGCACACACGTTTAAATCATTATGTTTTCCTGGTAGCTTGATCCGTTTATCACTTTATAATGCCCCTCTTTGTCTCCAGTGATTTTCTTTGCTCTGAAGTCTACTTTATGTGATAGTAATACAGTTACTCCTGCTTTTTTTTTTTTTTTAATTTTTTTGCATTGTTATACCTTTCCTCATCCTTTTATTTTCAACCTACATATGTTTCCAAATTTGAGATGAGTTTCTTTTAAGCAGTGTATAATTTGGTCATATTTTCTTATTGACTCACTGATTTCTGTCTTTTAAATAGTGTGCTTAGACTATTTGCTTTTAAGGTTATTACTGATATGTTAGAGCTTAAGTCTACCATTTTATTATATGTTTTCTGTTTGTTTCCTTGTTTCTTGGTTTTGTTTTTCTTGCCTCCCTGTGGGATATTGAGTATTTTTTTAGGATTCCATTTAGATTTATTTATTTAGTATACCTCTTTAAGTAGTTTTCTTAGTGGGTGCTCTAAGTATTACAATATACATATGGGACTTAACCACAGTCTATTGGTATCAACATTTTACTGCTTTCAGTGAATTGTTGAAATCTTACTTTCATTTATGTCTCTTTACTTTCCCCACTTTTAAATGTGATCATCTTTAGTATCAGATGGTATTAGAATTTTTATTCAGTCATCAAACATGATGTATTGATATAAAACCATAGGAAGAAGAATAGCCTATGGTATGTAACTGTATTTTGACTCTTTTTTGTTCTTCGTTCTTCCTGATACTGCAAAATTCTTTTATCATTTCCTTTATGTTTGAAGAAATTCTTTCAGCCATTTTTAAGGGTAGGTCTTCTAATTACAAATTCTTTTAGTTTGCTTTGTCTGAGACTGTCTTTCTTTCCCCATCCTAAAGGATAGTTTCTCTAGGTACAGAATTTTTAGTTGACAAGTACTTTTCTTTCAGTATTTGAATACAGTAATGTGCTACCTTGTCTTGACCTTTAAGTTTTCAAGTGAGAAATCTGCTATAATTTTGAAATGGCATTTCCTCACAGGTAATGTGGTTTTTCTCTCAGGCTACTTAAAAAATTTTTTGTCTTTAATTTTCAGAAGTTTAATCATGGTGGACTTGCTGTAGATATCTTTAGATTTATCCTATTTGGAATTTTCTTAGCCTCTTGAATCTGTAGATTTATGTCTCTCACCAAATCTGGGTCATTTTCAGCATTATTTCTTCAACTACTTCGTCAGCCCCACTCTCTCTCCTCTCATTCTGGGTCTCTGATGATACAAATGTTGGACCTTATGTTATTGTGCCACAAGTCTCTGAAACTATTTTATGATATTTTCATTCGACTGTTAGACACATTAAGTAAAATGTTTATTTAGGTTACTGTATGTTTAAGTTATTTAATTTTTATTTGATTATTTTTTATAACTATTTCTTTCCTGAGATTTTTAATTTTTTCCTTTGTTTTAAGAGAGTCTGACACTGCTTGTTGACACATTTTTATAATAGCTGCTTTAAAATCTTTGTCAGATAATTCCAACATTTTGTTCACCTTGGTTTTTTGGCATCAGTTCATTTTCTTTCCTCATTTAAGTTGTGATTTTCCTGGTTCCTGGTATAATGTGTGATTTTTTAACAGATTGTTTTTTATGTGTTAATTCATTTTATTTATTTATTTTTAGTTGAAGTATAGTTTCTGTACAATATTATATAAGTTACAGGTGTACAATATAGTGATTCACAATTTTTAAAGGTTATACTCCATTTACAGTTATTATAAAATATTGGCTATATTCCCTGTGTTATACAATGTATCCTTGTAGCTTATTTTATACCTAATAGTTTGTACCTCTTACTCCCCTACCCCTATGTTGTCCCTCTTGCCTTCCCTCTCTTCTCTGGTAATGACTAGTTTGTTCTCTATATCTGTGAATCTGCTCCTTTTTGTTTTATTCACTAGTTTGTGGTATTTTTTAGATTCCATAGATAAGTGATTTTTGTATGTGTCTTGGACATTTTAGCTATCACTTTAAGATACTATGGGTCTTGTTTAAATATTCTATTTTACCAGGCAGTCATCTTTTTAGATTTAGCACACAGATTCTGCTGTACGTTTGTGAACTATAGTTCAAAGGGAAATTTAATTTACAGGTGATATTTTGGTCAAGCTGGTTTATCTGTTGTGACTGAGACCTCCCACTGGTCCCTCCTCATGCAGCCTAAGGGGGTTGAAGAAGTTCCCAAGTTTTGGCTGCCATGTGTCTCTTGGTGGGGGAAGTGATTCTATAATCTGCAGAGACAAAAATATTTCCCATAGCAAGCCACTTCTTGTGGAAGGTACATCTTGCTGGTGCCACCCAGCCACATGGTCATGGTGTTTTTCAGTAGGGAAGGGGAGTTTTAGGTCCAGGGGAGAAGGAGAGCATTGTCATCAGGGTTCCTGATCAGTCTACCTTGCTTGTGCTACTTGAATGGTTGACAGGACAATTCAGAGAAGAAATCAACCTACCTAGGCCACCTTCTGTTGTTTGTTAGGCTGGTGGCTAGGAAATGAGGTGATGTGGTCATCTTATTCTTTGAATGGTGGGTTATAAGATGCCCTGCCACTATGTTATTCCTTTAGTCCTAGAGTCTCTAGTCAGTTTTTCTTCTTTCCACCTTTCAGTCCTCCTTTGGTTGCCTGTTGCACTATTTCCAGGGTTTATAGTGATACTTAGTGGAGAGGAGGGAAAGATGAGTTTACTTAATCTTGTCTAGATGGGATGTGTCACAGTGTATTTTAACCTTTAAAAGACTGTTTTTTTTCCAGAAAGTTGATAAAAAACATATTCCAACAGGATATATGTGAATGATACAAATAAAGGAAATAAGGAATGAGAGGTTGGAGAGATAAGAATAGGTCTGATGCTAAGTATGCAAAACACTAATTGAAAACAATATTTCAGTGTCACAGGCAATTTAATACTATAAGTAAAAAAGAGCCCACATATTTTATACATAAGGAAAAAAAAGAATTGGAAACTGGATATTTTGACCAGTGTCAAGATAATAGTAATGTACTATTTGTGTTAGTTTTAAATCTTTAAAAGCATGGTCAAAATAAACTAAATAATAAAATTTTTTGATTGTGTAATTGTTGAAATTGTTGCACAGCTTCAAATGATTATTTTAAACTGATTCAAAAATTCAGTAGACCAAGAATAGAATAGGCAACATTGAAGAAAAAATAAAATTAGACAATATGTATGAATCACATATGAAGTTACAATAAATCTAGAGAAACTGAAACAAATATGTTATAAAATATACAAAATAAACAAAATAGAGGGGTCACATACATACAGTCAATTGTTATATGATGAAGGTAGTATTGCAATCTAGGGAGAGAAAATCTTCAATCAATAGTGTTGGGTCAATTGTATATTCAAGTAGAAAAAAAAAGAAAAGAAATTTGTCCTATACTTCACAGCATAGTCAAAGACCAACTTCAGGTGGATCAAATCTAAAATTGAAAGGTAATTCACTAAAGATAACATAAGAGAAGGCCTTCATGAACTTGAGGCAGGGAAAGATTTGTTAAGCAGAACAAAAAAACACTAACCATAAAGGAAAAGATTTGCAATTTGGATCATATTAAAATGTAAAACTTCTGTTCATTATAAGACAACATTAAGAGTGTAAAAGACAACTCATAAGAGTGGGAGAGGAACTTTGCAATGCATGTATACAGCAGTGGACTCTTTCCAAGAGTATATAAAGGACTCTTACAAATTAGCATTAAAAGGACAGACAGCCCAATAGAAAATTTGTCAAAAGACTTGAATACTACTTTACCAAACTACAAATTATAACTACAAATTAGTTCTTTCACTTTGTAAAAATATTTCAGAGTACCTATTAAAGTGAGCATACACATAATCCTGTAACTCAGCAATGTGCACGTACTTACACCAAACTATACACAGAAGAATATTCATAGCAGCTTTGTTCATTACACATAAAAAGAGGAAACAATCCAAATGCCCATCAACTTACAAGTATGCAAGTAACCTACAGTGTATTTATATACTAAAATATCATAGAGCCAAAAAAGTTTTTTAAAATTACTGTCACAAAAACAGACATAATATCAAGCAAAAGAAGGAAGACACTAAAAATTACACACTCTATGATTACAGTTTTTAAGGTTAAAAAATGTATATAAATAAACAATAAAATATATATAAAAGGAACAGGCATATTTTTCAAACTGAAAGTCTGTGGGAACTCTGTGTTAAGCAAGTATATATATTGGCACCATTTTTTCAACAGCATTAGTTTTTAATAGGTATGTACATTGTTTTTTTAGACACAATGCTTTTGCATACGTAATAGGCTACAATATGGTATAAGCATAACTTTTATATGCACTGGGAAGCCAAAAATTCATATGAATATCACTTTATTGTGATATTCCCTTTATTGTGGTCTGGAACCTGCAATATCTTTCTGTAAGTGATTCGAAACTAGAGGATGTGGATTTGAGGCAGGACTCCTCTGCTTAATCATGATAAAATATAACAGGTCACCTAACAATTCACCATCAATTTTCTCATCTGTAAATGTAAATTAAAACACCTTCCTCAATCAAAATCATGTGGATAGTAGTATAGTCTTTGCTTGACATCTATGGGAGATTGGTTCTAGGACCTCCTAGGATACCAAAATCTGAGGAATCTCAAGTCTCTTATATAAAATGGTATAGTACAATGGGTTCCACATCTGTGGATATGGAAGACAAACTGCATTTGAAGGTGACTTAGAAAATGTTATAAGTTTAAAAGTGTTACAACTTGAACAAATGCAGTTTAAGAGAGGTATTTCACGTTATCAAAACATTATAATGCTGTGTTTGAGAATACTTAAAAAAGTAAGAAGAATGTCAAGTATTCTGGAAAGGATATTTAGGAGGTAAAATGGAGAAGGTGTAATTGACCAATCTTTTGAGCATTTCAATCCAGTTTATACTGTTGAGCATAGGGCATTTCACTTGGAGGACCATTTCATAGTTCTGCTACACCCATTTTTTCCTAAAACAGAGAACACTGTACACAATTCGGTTCCCTTGCCTCCTGACTCTTCTTATACATGTCCCAGAGAATTGCTGTCTGCCCAGATGCCCCACCTTCTAACTCAATATTGTCCGTACCGTTTCCCTCACCCCCCTCCTCCCTTCACGGCAATTATGAAATCTTTTTCCTACCCCCTAATCTTTCACAAGTCATCCACTTCTTTGCCTCCATCTTATCACTACCTAATTTAGACTGCCATCATCTCTCTTCTATTTTTATACAATAAACTCTTGACTGATGTTCCAGCATCTAGGAAAGTCTCCATACTGTCGCCAAAGTCAACTGGCAAAAACACAGATCTGATCCTTGCCATATAAAAATTCTTCCATTGGCTGGGAAATGTCCTAAGGGGAAATACACATTCTGGAACATAACATAATTATTTTTTAGTATTAGACCCGTGTTGTCTACTTTTAGATCTGATTCTCACAATCCTGCTAGTCCATTTATTTGCCCTTTGACAAGAATTTTTTCTCAGACACACTAAATCACATATATTCTTGGATAAAACAATGATATTTCAATTAGGAGCTTTGTTATATGTTTCCTCTGCCCAGACCCCTTCCTACTGCCCTCCATTCTCTCCTTTATCCCTTCAAAAACTTTGATGCGTTCTCAGATTAGACATCACAACCAGGAAGCCCCCAGGCAAAGCTGAGTATGGAGACTCTCTTATGTGCTCTCATAGCAACTAAACCTCTCATCAAACTGTCTCAGCATTGAGATTTAAGGACCAGAATCACATCCCACTCATTATATCTGCAGTATCTGTGAGAGTGCCAAGTATTTAGTAGGCATTTGATGACAATGTCTTGAATAAATAAATGACAAAATAGGTATCAAATTTGCTTTGCAGAGTCTGTTTGAAATCCTGCCACTTTTCACTCCACAGATAGGGATAGTGGGCTTTCAGCAGGGTGGAAATGTAATGGGAAGGAAAACTCGGAACTCACCAGAGAGGAACGATAGCATGGGAGAAATCATAGGAAAGGTGGGAGAGGGGATGTCTGTGAATGGTTGGATGAGAAATCTAACCTTCTTAGGCACTCAAAGTAAAACAAAGTCCTATGCCCTTACTAAACTGCATAGAGTTGTGAATGTTTTTGAAAATAAGCTGAGTAGAATTTCAGAAAGGAGACATTAATATAAGGCTTCCAAGAATAAGGAGTGGGATGTGGAGATTGGGAGTTTTTGAGATTATTGTGTAACTATCAGGAAGGTGAATTACAATCACACTGAAACCCAAGTAGAAAGACTTGATGTGTCTGTAGTCACCACAAAGGAGGTAAAAGACACTAAAAAGTCCAGAAACTTAGCAGCACATGGATAAAAAATAAGTCAAAGAGGAGTTAGCTAGTTTACTGTGTTAAGGTTAAATATTGATTTTTTAATTAAAATTTTATTTTTAAATATTTTTAAAGTTCTTTTTATGTTGTAATTATAAGGTGAATACATGACTATATTCTTTCATGTGAGAAATTATTTGCAGGATAAAACATGTTGCACCAATCAGGATTAAATTTGTTGCGATAACAAATTATTCTAACATTTCAGTGGCTTCTATATTGAATGTTGATTTATGCTACAGGTCTATTGTGGATCAGTGGGGAATCTGTATCATTCCTATTTACACAGGTACCCAGACTACAAATACTCTGTCTTGACATGACCTTCCACGGTCATCATGTCAGACAGAAATCATGTACTGGTTCTTGGTTTTCCCAAGAAATGACCAATGTCACTGCCACTCATATTTCACTGGCTAGAGCCAATCATGTGGTCACATCTGACTTCAAAAGTCATGGAGAAGTGAGATCTTACCAAACGCCTGCACAGAGAATCAACTAGAATATTTTTTAACAATTCTAGTAATAGCTTTGAATGGGTCACTGCAAGTCGAATAGTGAAAACTCTTATTCTGGGTCCTCTAATCTACTCCAGGAAGGTAGTACAGAGCAGCAAATTCAGTCTCTGAGAAGTGGAATGAGAGGCTGATGTGAAATAACCAGCAATTGGCAGAACTACAGCTGGATTTCAGTTTCTGACTCTTCCTTTCATATTGTTTAATTGTACAACCTACTGCTTCCACTTTCACATATTTAAAAAGGGATCTGTGAATTCCATATTCTTATGGCAGTCTGTAATATGCTGTCCTTTATTTTGTTTTCCCTAGTACTCCTCTCATCCTCGAACCATCAGAAAAAAGGCATGGATTA
This sequence comes from Pseudorca crassidens, assembly GCF_039906515.1. NCBI lineage: Eukaryota > Metazoa > Chordata > Mammalia > Artiodactyla > Delphinidae > Pseudorca > Pseudorca crassidens. The sequence continues at coordinate 83,892,227 of NC_090301.1, forward strand.
AAGGCTACCTTGTATATCAAGCCACCTTGATTTCATAGGTATATAATTATCATTACATTTAAGAGAATTTTGGTGATCTTTAGTGAATTTTTTGCTGTCTTTTTTTTTTTTTTTTTTTTTGCGGTACGCGGGCCTCTTACTGTTGTGGCCTCTCCCGTTGCGGAGCACAGGCTCCGGACGCGCAGGCTCAGCGGCCATGGCTCACGGGCCCAGCCGCTCCGCGGCATGTGGGATCTTCCCGGACCGGGGCACGAACCTGCGTCCGCTGCATCGGCAGGCGGACTCTCAACCACTGCGCCACCAGGGAAGCCCTTTTGCTGTCTTTTTAAAAATCAGTATTAAAGAAAACAGCATCTTCTTGCCTTGGAAACAAATCCCCTCAAACTGTTTAGTTGAGATGGACCAAACTCATGACAAGTAAACACTTTTCTAAAAAAGTGACTCATAAGAACAATCAAATAAATCATGTTTGACTCATATTTTGCTTTATCGAGGGAGTGGAACTGTAGCATCAACCCAAGACTGTTACTATGAACCCTCAGTCTGAAATGGCAACACAGTCATCTGCTTGAACCCTGACTCAGGAGCAACTACTCTCAGGATTCTCTCTAACTTTATAATTTCAGGAGTAAAAGGTAGGATTATGCAACCTGAAAAAATATCACTCTACATTTAGAAAATAATGCCACATACTGGGAATATCCACACTTGCTATACCCTCTTTTATTCCAAAAAGCTTGTAAGAGATTTAAGTGTCATACTTAATCAATCACAATTTGCTAATGATATCAAAGTGGCAGATTCAAGTGCACTTTAGATCATTTGAAAAGCCTCTTATTTTTCATGTACTCCTTTTGTCTGGTGTAGAATAACCTTTAAAACTCTGTCTCAACCCTCTCTTCAGTGAAAAAACAGAGACTAATCACAGATGGGAAGTGATTGCTGTTCACCAAACTTGAAATAAAATGCAGGTCTAAAGCTTCATATGCAGGAAAGATGGAGTCCTCTTATCTCACAGTGAATGTGATTGCTGCCTCTCTCCCCACCCTCTGACATCTATTACCATATTAAAGACATCTTTACACAGAGGGGAAGGAACTGTAGATTTAAATTTGATACTCAGTTCTACTAAATATTTCTTTAATTTTTGTTTGTTTTACCTGATTAAACAGGTCTCCATCATCTCTTCTTTCTTCCAACTCAGCTTCTCTAAATTTCCTTAGAAATTCCTGGCATCGGTATGACAGCTACCTGAAAATAATTTAAATTCCAGCATTGTTTATGAAAAGAAAATCTTGTTTAATTGCCAGTTGCTGAATTTCTTGCCACTTTTCAGAAACACATATTTCCAGATCTTTCTCTCTACTCACTCTCCATATCAGAGCTTGCACATAGGTTTCCTCTGGGTTATTTTATGGCTACCAACCTTTTATTTGGTCTGGTGTGTGTGTGTGTGTGTGTGTCTGTCTGTGTGTCTGTGTGTCTGTGTGTCTGTGTGTCTGTGTGTCTGTGTGTGTGTGTGTGTTATTCCAAACATAAGACTTTGTTCTTTATCCATTTGGGATGTTGCATTTTAACATTTAGAATAGAATGTGCTTGCAAACATCTTTGAGGACCCTTGGGGGCATGATGAAAGGATGGACCATCAGCCTTTCAGAGACTTGGTGGTGTGGGGAAAGGACAGGTACACCTTATTTAGTAACAAACCAGGGACAGAGAAGTTAAAGATTGGTTTTAAATACAGTTTATGAGCAAGTCCTAAAGCAACAGTCACAAGGAATGAAGGTACTAATTGCTGTAAATTTGCCTCTCGTATGGGCGACTCTATGTTAATACTGCAGAAGGAGCACATTCTTATTAATGTACAGAATGACGCTAATGATTCTCCCGAGGAACTGGGGATGGCAGCTAGCTGAGAAACATCATAAAGTAAGATTGCAACTAACCAGCATTTACCTAATATAAACGAGACAGGTGTGGTTCCCCACTCCTGTCATCAAGGGATGATCTGAAATAGCACATCATAGCAAATCAACTTCTTAACAGAGCTGGCTATCTAGTTTGTGGGGTCCTATGTCAAACAAAAATGGGGTCACTACCTTAAGAAGCAGGAAAAAAGTACATTTAAAGGTACGAAAACACAAAGATTTTTCTTTTAAAAATATTTTAGTACTTATACAATAACAGTATGCAATACACGAGTAACAAGAAACTTACAAATTGCAAAAAATATATTATTTTGGTATAATTATATATAATACAATAATAATAATACTTTATTAATGTGATATCTTGATTGATGGTAAGATTTTTCTGGCTTTTCTGAATATTCATAATTTGGCCATCAGAATTTATACATTTAACGACTCATTTTCAGTCAACATAATTTAAGGTAACAGTCACTCTTGGCAATGCAAGAGAGCAAATAATTTTTAATTTTAAAAAGCATCTTTCTTCTGATGCAGCTGTTACTAGAACTTTTCAGAATATTTTATAGACTGTGAAAACGCTACATTTCTGATAAATTATTTTGAAATAAAATTTTTAGTATATCTAGAGCTGATAATTCTTGAGGATCAGTTTTTCTAGAGATAGTTAACTCTTCATGTTAATCAGTTTGGTATGCTGTTATAACTTTAATATATAAATATAATTATAAATTTATGCAAGAGCATTTTAAAGTTTCTTCTCACATTTCCTGTAACTATTGGTGATTATACAAGACACAACAGTGGCTTCATGACTTGTAGAGCATTTAAAAATTCAAAACACCAGTTTATATATTTTATAGCTGTAGCTTCAATTACAAGGAAACAACTACTTTTAAAATTGCCTTTTTTATTTATAACTGATTGACCCAAAATATCATATGAAAATGGTGGGTTTTTTTCTGTAAATGCAGCTGTTTTAAATTTAATTTCTATTGTCTGTGGATATGTGCTTTGAAATGTTGCAGCAGGTTTTAAAGCCAGGGATTTTCAAACTCTTTGAAAAATTCTAGTATCCCTCTGATATCCTTGACTGCAGCATCCAAGTATACACTTTTATTTTCCAGTAATGCACGGACAATGTTTAATGCCCCAGCACCGACTTTGCCAGCACTCCTGTGTGCTCAGGCCACATCTCTGATATCTGTGAGATGCCGCAGGCACAGGCTCATGGTCTTGGCGCTGCCCCATTGGCAGCCTTCCTTGATCAAGGAACCATGGCACCTGCCACCATTTCTGCTGCTATCGCTGTGGTGCCCACCCTCGCCTCTGCCAATCCCGGCCTGGGTTCCCACCTGGCCTCCCACGTGGGGCACCGGGGAGCCTGAATAGACCTGGGTTTGCACATGCACCCCGGGTTCAAGCTTTATCTCGTCGGATTGAAACATCAGGCATTCAGTTGCCCAAGTGTGCAGTCCAAATATTCCTTTTGATTCTTTTACTTATCCTCTGTACCAGTATCCAAGCTTTCTTATTTCCCAAGCAGCATTTGACACAATTGAGCACGTGTGTTTTATCAATACCCTTCCTCACTTGCTTTTAAGACACCACACTCAGTTTTTCCCTCTCACTTACTGGTCACTCCTTAGTCTGCATTGTTGTTCCCTCTTCTTCTAATCTCTTAATGTTGGAGTTTCCCACAGCTCAGTCTTCAGCCTGCTTCACTTTGCTTCTCTATCTGCACCCACTCTTCTGGTTATCTCATCAAGTTTCATGGCTTTAAATATTATCTCTATGCTGATGACCATCACATTATGTCTCTCATCCAGGTGTCTTTCCAAAGTCCAGGTGCATATATCCATCTCTGCTTGGGTGTTCAGTAGACATCCCAAACTTGACATATCCAAAACTAAATTTCTGACCTCTCCCAATGCCCACTCCACCCTCAGCTTTCCTATTTCACTTATTTGTAACTCCATTTTCCCTGCTGCCAGGTCAAAGAAAAGTATCTTCCTCACACTTAATATCCAATCCTTCAGGAAATCCTATTAGCTCAAAATTTAAAATAAATCCAGTTTCTGACCACTTCTCACTGCTACAACCCTAGACATAGTCGCAACATCTTGCCAAAATTCCTGCCACAGTCTCTTAACAAGTCTCCCTGTTAATTCTGGTCCTCTACAGTCTAGTCTCCATGAACTAGTCTGTATAAAATATGTAAACATGGAGGTCTAATCATAACATCCCCTACTCAAAGCCCTTAAGTGTCTTCCCTTCTTACTCAGGGTAAAGCTGATGTATTTACAATAGTCTGCCAGCTCAAAATGATCTGGGTTTTATTACTACTCTGACATCTGTGGTCCTCATGTCTCTCTAACTGGTGAGGTGTGCTTCTCCTGCCTTAGGGCCTTTGTTCCATCTACCTCTCTGTTGTTCCACTAGTTCTCACAAGGTTCACTCTCTCACCTTCTTCAAATCTTCTTCAAGCCACCTGTCCTTCTGGGCACCAGGTTTTCATTTAGTCTAATCTTCCATCTGGGTACCACAAGCTCCCCATCTACATTTCCAATATCTGCAGTAATGGCAAAGATCAATTCTCCTCCTTTAATGACTTTGGGAAATACAGAAGTAGCATCTTTTGGAAAGTAGACTCTTCAAGTTCAGAGACAGCAAATATCACTTTTTCAACAGTCTGCCGGTGAACCTCTACCAATTTCCTTAGTTAAAAATGCTATATGTGTTGCATCCTCTATGGAATAACCTCATTTTGCAGAATTGATGACACAGGTGTATGTTTCTGTAGCAACTGTACAGGGAACTCTCAGCTGCTGTGAGATAGTGGCCATTGTATTTAGGTCCCACTATGTGAATGATGAATGGGTCAGCTAGATCAAATCTTTTTGTCAGTTTTGCTTCACCTGCCCAGCAACCTTTAAGTTTCTGGAGATCCTCCTTCAAAATCAGGCCCTCTAGGTGTAAAGATACTATCTGACACAGGATTCTTATCTGTGAGATGTTCATTGCTAGTATTCACAATAGCTGTACAGGTCAGTAACACATCTCCTTTCCAAAGAATCACTTTCCATTGACATCCTTATTATAAAGAAAAGGTGTCTGCCTGAAATGTTTCAGCTGCAGTATTAGAAGGGTTTAATTCATCTTCACACAAGTTGCCCCAGCTTGGTAGTGTATCTACCTCCACAAACTGGGAGGGTTCACCCAAGGGATTCATGGAATGAGAACTTTAGCCTGTCTTTTCCCAAATTCCTCAGCAATTCAGTATTCACTGGAGGCTTTAGGCAGTCCCATTCAGGTGACAGGCAAAGTGGGTTAAGCTCCTCATGGAAAGTGCCCCAGTGTATCCAAGTCCCTATTACATGATAGAAGGTCAATAATTATAATAATTACAAATTATTTTTCTTCTCATTAACCATTTGGTTGTAATTTTCACACTTTATTATAATTGCCTACTCACTTGTCAGAAGCCTTCCACTAAACTCTAAGTTTCTTGAGGGCAAGAAATATGATGAATTCACATGCATTCCCCTAGAATTTGCAAATGAATGGGTTGATTAAATGAAGCCCATATAACTTAGTTGCAGGATTCTACATTACTGGAAAATTTCAAGTATTGACTGGATAATGATTTAGGAAGTTATTATAAATGAAATTAGATCAAATGCTCAATAACTATACACCCCTATGCCTTACATCTGTAAATAGTAACAGCGCTATGTATCAAAATACATTTTATAGCAATGACACTGACGCATTGCAAGAGGCTCAGTTATCAAAAGTGATGTATTATTTTCAGAATACTAGACTTATTAAGGCAGAAAAATAGACTAATATATTTTATGAAATCTGTCAACAGTGGTTGAAATAAAAATGTTTTCTCTTAACATTGTGTAAATATTAATTTATCACATTATTTTCTCCAACTATCTTACTGTACCTCACGTTATTATATAAAGAGAGAAATTGAAGATTGTAAATTAATTTAGGAGATATAATCTTGTGGGCACATTTGTATATAAAATCATAAAGCAGTAAAAAAATCTGTAAAAACTTTTTATAGAAACAAAAGTTTATACATAATTATCAATTTAATTTTTAAGAAGAAAAAGGTCATAATTTTTAGAGAGCAATTTATCAATTTCCTATTTTGCAAGAGATTTCTTAATTTTATCTTTAAACAATTTTTAAATTTAGGTTATAAAGTATGTCTCATTCCCCAATGATAAAGCTTTAGATTATATAAGACAAAATATTTTGTGGTGTTAGAACAAATCCAAATCAATATGGGGGTGGAAATATCTTCCACTTTTGTAATTTTTCTATTAATTATGTAGAGTAGTGCTGTCCAATTGGAATGCAGTTGGTAAGATGATGTTCTATGTTATCCATGTACAATGCAGAAATGTCTGTAATGATGGAAGGTAATGGAAGTGTTCTTTGTGGTCAGGTATAGTAGCCACTAGCCACAAAAGGCTATTTAGTACTTGAAATGCTGCTTGTGCAATTGAGAAACTGAGTTTTTCAATTTTATTTAATTTTAATTTAATTTAAATTAAATTAAATGTGGTGCTAGTGGCTACCATATTGGACCGTACAGTTCTAGAGAAAGGTTCCCTTATGTTCTGAATTGGGGCACAAATTAATAGACATTTCTAATATTTCTCTGTATCACATGTAAGAATACATAAGCTGGTAAGTTTTCTCACATGTTGATCATGGTGCAAGAGAAAAACTGTTTCTAAGTTGCCAGTTTTATAAATCTAAATTTCTTTGGAAAGAACCAGTGATGGAATTTACTCTAGATCCATGAAAATTAGCCTGCTTGCATTACGACTCTTCATTATTTTGGCATGCAAAGTGTGACATGATGTAAACCTACATCATCAGACATGTTCATATATTTATATTATGTCATGAGATTCATTTATTTACCTAAGAGAAACAGCTATTTCAAAAATGCAGCTAATCACTAAAGCACTCTGTTGGCATCCATTCTATTATTGCCAAAGGGCCACGTTCTATAATTTCATCAGACACACAAATGATAAAAACAAAAATGTGTTAGGAAAGGAGAATATGACAGAAAATTGATGTTTCTTTTTTTAAAAAAAGCATGAACTACAACCTAGTTTATGCTACAACTTGTTCTAGCAATACAAGTATTGCTAGAACTTTTGTTTTCACAGGTGGGAAAAATGTTTACTAGATGTTTTCTAACATTATTATTGAAATTGAACTAGACAATATTTAAGTTTTGAAAATATGTGCATATTATCTCATTAACTTCTTAAAGCATGTGTCATTAAGTGAATATCATTTATAAAGTTAATTTACAAATATTACAGTAAAATATATTATTATCAACAAAATAGAATAGCAGCTATTTTACTGTTATTTTATAATTTTTATCTTTGACATTTGTCATAATCTTAGATGTTCACATAAGTAAACCTAATACCCAAGAGTCTGGGCATTTACTTTTAGGTGTTTTGTCTTTAGACAGAACAGACAGCCTCTGTGACCCTAGATATCAACTTCAAGTCCCAAACAGACATACTTTCCATGGAAGTATATAATTTGAACAAAACCAGTAACATAATTTACCACGTAAAATGCATTCTCCAGTGAAAGTGAAATTACTTTTAAATATTGTATTTTAAAAGACAAAATATGAAGTAACCAGAGTAAATCCAAATAATGCATATGGTTATTTAACTTTTTTATTAATACCTAACTGTTCTAAACACTTTCTTTTAACATGATTTCTACCCTGCCTATCTTGAAAAATTATTTGATGTAATTTAAAATAAAATATACATATAATACAGTGGTAAAACTGGAAAAAGAAAATGTGAAATGACAAGATGTTGGGGAAATTGAATATTCCAAGAGGTTAGGCTAATACAGTTACTGTAACTGGACATTAAATTTAGCTCAAAGCTTTCTGGAAGGAAAAACATTTTCAAAAAATTGAAAAGAAAACCCAAAATGTCACAAACCTACAGTATTATAGATGGTTATGGTATTGTAATGAAAGAGGATGACTAATTTGACATTTATAATATTGTCCTTGATATTAAGTATACACTAGTCTGTGACAATAGAAACCTTGTTTTTCTCAAAACTGAACTCTGAAAGTAATTTATGAATGATCTTTCTGTGGGTGATACTGAACATGATGGAAAATTCCCTCAATAGTGGTTTTGCAAAAGATGCAAGGACGTACTTCATGTGACCATTTGATTTGGATGTTTTATTCTAGGCAAGTAGACCAATGATGTCCAGGTATATGGATTTCTGGTTCCAAACTGATTTTTGATAAAGCTGAGAAATTTAAAAAGAAATGATTAGTTAGCAAGTGTCTCAGCCATCCTTTTTCAAATATATATTCTGCAAGCTATACTTGCAACAGAAACATTACAGTAGTCCAAGACTGAACTGTAGTAAAATGTCTGGATACAAAGGTATTGTGCACAAGCAGTAGCCTCAGTCTTTGTGGACACCGTGTCATAGTCACAGTATTTACTCTATATCATGAAATTATAGTCTATTCAAAAATTTCCTACATATGTGCTGCAGTAGATTGTAAAATTTACTCAAGACTGACCCAAATATTTCAGGTGGTAGTACTGGATCTGCTAGATTATCTGAATAAATTCTCATTTGGCAATGAGATATTTTTATACCATAGAGCACAGACTAAATTAATTTGGCCAGAAAAAATTGAGAGCAGGTATGGTTATCCACTTTGACCATTAAATTAATTATTACTGCTCACTGGAATATCTGACATTTGCATGGCTTTATAAGGATTGAATTAATACGTATTCCCAGAACAGAAATTTGAATGACTTACAGTATATGGTGATTATGAATCAAATATTACTCTATTTAACTTTTATTTTCTCCTTGTTATTTAACAATTCATATAGAATTTTTAATAAAAAGATAAAAATCTTCTTGTATAGTATAAATGACTATAAACTTCAGGTGAGCTTGGCAGCAAAAGCTGTTTCTTGCATTTATTCATTTTCCCTCATTTCTCAAAGGCTATGCTTTAACATGGCCTTAAAGCTTACTCATCCGCATTTTTGTTTACCTTAATATGAAATATATATTTGAATTTCTGACTCTTTTGCAAAGGGGTAATATTCAACTTCATGAAACTTCCATAAATTTACATTTAGGTGTTTATTCCTCTGTGCCTCAATATCAATGGATATGTACCTCTACTATATAACAATTATCACTCTGCAATTTACTTATTTTTTCATAACTTTCTCTTTCAACCTTATCTGTGAATTAGCACCAACTGGCAATCTTCAAAAAATACTGGTGCCTGCAAAATGGCTATTAACCTAAACACAACCAAAAACAACTGTTGGCTAGGATGTGGAGAAAAGGGAACACTTGTGCACTGTTGGTAGGAATGTAAATTGGTATAGCCACTGTGGAAAACAGTATGGAGATTCACCAAAAAGGTAAAAATAAAACATATGACCTAGCAATTCCACTCTTGGGTATTTATCCAAGAAAACCAAAACACTAATTAGAAAAGATATGTGCACCCCATATGTTCATTGCAGCATTATTTATAATAGCCAAGATATGGAAGCAATCTAAATGCCCATCAATAGATAAATGGATAAAGAAGATGTGGTGTATATATATGAAATATTACTCAGCCATAAAAAGAATGAAATCGTACCATTTGCAACAACATGAATGGACCTAGAGGGTATTCTGCTAAGAGAAATAAGTCAGAGACAGAAGGTCAAATACCGTATGATTTCACTCATATATGGAATCTAAAAAAGAGAACAAAAGAACATACATAACAAAAGAGAAACAGTTATAGATACATAGAGAACAATCAGGGAGGGTAGGGGAGTGGAAGGAAGAAAGAAATAGGTGAGGGAGATTAAGGGGTATAAACTTCCAGTTGTAAAATAAATGAGTCACAAGTATGAAGGGTACATTGTGGGGAATATAGTCAATAATAGTGTAATATCTTTGTATGGTGACATACCATAACTAGACATTGTGGAGATCATTTTGAAATGTATAGAAATATCAAATCACTATATTGTGTAACAGGAATTAACATAGTGTCATAGGTCAATTATACTTCAAAAACAAACAGAAAAACAAAAAGTCTCATAGAAAAAGAGAACAGATCTGTGGTTACCAGAGGTGGGGGGTAGGGGAAGGGGAATTGGATGAAGGCAGTCAAAAAAAGGTACAAGTTTCCAGTTACAAGGTAAGTAATAGGGATGTAATGTTCCACATGATAAATGTAATTAACACTGCTCTATGTTATATATGAAAGTCATCAAGAGAGTAAATTCTAAGAGGTCTCATTGCAAGGAAAAATTATTTTTCTTTTTCTTTAATTTTGTATCTATATGATGATGAAGATTCAATAAACTTGTAATAATCGTTTCATGATGTATCTAAGTCAAGTCACTATGCTGTACGCCTTAAACTTATACAGTACTGTATGTCAATTATAACTCAATAAAACTGGAAGAGGGCTTCCCTGGTGGTGCAGTGGTTGGGAGTCCGCCTGCCGATGCAAGGGACGCGGGTTCGTGCCCCGGTCCGGGAGGATCCCACATGCGGCGGAGAGGCTGGGCCCGTGAGCCATGGCCGCTGGGCCTGCGCGTCTGGAGCCTGTGCTCTGCAGCGGGAGAGGCTGCGGCAGTGAGAGGTCTGCGTAACGCAAAGAAGAAGAAAAAAAAAAAAAAACTGGAAGAAAAATATACTGATGCCTAGACTCCCTTCTAAACCAAGATTCTGATTTAATTGTTCTGGGGTCGTATCTGAGCATCACTAGTTTACAAAACTTTCCCAGTGATTCTTACACAGTCAAGTTGAGAATTACTGCTCTCAACTGTAAGATTCTTGAGGGTAGGAGCCACGGCTTATGCATCCTCGCATTTCCCTAATATAGTGCCTGTCATACATATTTAATTTCAATACACATGTTACTGTTTATTATCCAATAATAAAAACCCAGTTATGTAGTTAACTTCATAAAGGTATTCCAAGTCTTTTTAAAGAGCCAATTTTTCTTTTTTTTCTTTTTTTGCTACTATCAAGGTTTTCCTCTCAGCAATTTTGATCCTATTAGTAATGAAATTTTTCATTTTTTTCATGGACAAAACAGAAAACAAGAAAAATATGATGTCATGTTGCCTATAATAAAAAAAACTAAATACTGTGGTTAATTTCTCACATTAAAAAATAATCTGGCCTCTCCCTTTTTAATATGATCTCTCTTAACTCCTCATTCCTTCAGTATTTACTTTACAATTAAATAAATTACAGTTCCAAATGTCTTGCACATAAGATTGGCCTGCTTTAAAAATAATTTCTTCTCTGTACAAGCATTTTAGCCGAAACCACACCTGAACATGATTCTAAATCAGTGGTTCTCTATCAGGTACATTTGGCAATGTCTGAGGATATTTTTTGGTTGTCACAACTTGGGGGAAGGGGAGTGTCACTGGCATCTAGTGGGTAGTGGCCAGGGATGCTGCTGGATATCCCACAATGCACAGGACAGCCCTCACAACAAAGCATCATTGATCCAAAATGTCAATAGTGCTGAGGTTGACAAACAAATACAAATTAAATATAAATTAAACGTAAGTATTTTAAAATTAATACCATCTTTAATGACTTAAAAGATACAGGATTGGGGCTTCCCTGGTGGCGCAGTGGTTAAGAGTCCGCCTGCTGATGCAGGGCACACGAAAGATCCCACATGCCGCGGAGCGGCTGGGTCCGTGAGCCATGGCCGCTGAGCCTGCGCGTTCGGAGCCTGTGCTCCGCAACGGGAGAGGCCACAACAATGAGAGGCCCGCGTACCGCAAAAAAAAAAAAAAAAAAAAAGATACAGGAGTGGTAGTCCCCACTACACCACTGTTTAACTTGAGTTTTTCTCTTTACAAAATAAGTTAAAATTAGGAGAAGGAAGTTGACTACTGCAAACAAAGTAGCAGTCCCAGCTGAAAGTGCTGCACTGAATATAATATCTTTGCTAAAGCTAATTGATGCTACTGGATCACAAAGTGTGTGGCCATTGATCTGGCATATGAATTTGTTTCCAACACTGAGAAAGGAGGAAAGCAGTTCACATTTATGTGGGACAGGCAGCAGTATATATTTTCGTCTTTGCTTCACGGCTAAGCCAACTCTACACGTAGCCTACTATATCTATGTACCAGGTTAATCAGACTGGATAACAAGAAGCAGGAAATACATTGGAGTCTTTCATATGGCTCATGTACTCAGGAAGGTGGGAGAGGAGCCTTACAAAGATTAAAACTTAATGAGTTCAGTTGACTGGGTTGTGCCTGGATGTACTCTCCAAAATAAAAAACAAATGACTGTATCTTATAACTTCTACCACTAAGAAGGAAGCATAATGCTTGGTAGGTCTTTTTGGATTCCGGCAACAGCACAATCCCAGGACAGTCCCAGTAAAAGGACTCCTTTTACTCTTTTATTTGGTGACATGGAGGGCAGCCACATTTGACTTGGGTTCAGAACAGGAAAGAAGTCTTCAACAAGTCCACGTTAAAGAGCAAGCCCACTACTTGGGCCCTATAATCTAGCAGACCCTGTGGTCCTAGAAGTAACTATGATGAGAAAATCACTCTGCTGTGTTTTACCAAGTCCCAATAAGAAAATCGTAATTTAAAGAGACCCAGAATTTTTGAGAAGGAACATGCTATGTGTAAGGGAGTACTATGCACCATTCAAAAAATAGCTCCAGGTCTATACTGGGTCTCCACAGTGATTGAGACATCATGTGACCGTATAGTCAGAGCTATACATCATGAGCTGGATTCTGTCAGACCAAAAAGTGATAAGGCTTGGTGGGCTCAATCGCAATCCATCATAAGATGTAAGTGTTAGCGCCAGGATCAGGCATTAAAAAAAGGCACAAATACGCCGCATGAGCAAGTGGCCCAGGCCCCATATCAGCTCCACGGTGGCTCCAGTGCTTTTCACCCAGCTCACACCTCTGACTATATGAAGGACGACCTGTCTGACTGACTTGACAGAAGACAAAATAGTCTCAGGATGAGTTGGCTTGATGTGTTAATATAAGCTGAAAATGAATTCTTGTGGCATTACATCCCTAAACAGAGTAGTTTTGAAACAAAGTGGTGAGAAGAAATCTTCTCAATAGATAGAACTTTGGATAATTTACCTAATTATTTGTGTGAAAGCAGAAGTAGCTCAAGATAAAAATGCACATAGAATCATTAGCAGTGATGAATGTTTCGGCTAGTTGGTCAGGAGCCTAGAAGGAAAAATACTGGAAGACTGAAGACAAGATCTGAGGAAGCAGCAAGTGGATGGACCCATGGAAGTGAATACAAATGTGAAAATCTTTGTATTACATAGTAATGCTCACCAGAAGGATTTCAAAGGAGAGAACTAAAAATTAACTACCTAAGCAGAATGTCTCATTTGCTGGAATAATGGGCTTCTAGACAGAGTTGTCTGTGATAGGAATAGAAACTCTGCAAGGGCTCAGAACTTTGGGTCTCTGGTTGGATAAGTCTAGTCCAGACGAGGTTCCTGCTTGCTTGGGGTTAAGCATCAGGCAGATTGACTACATGGAGACAATGGACATGAGAGATTGACAGGGCTGTCAGCCGAGCGCCAGCGTTTCAAACCACCATACTTCTGGATATGTTTTATATGTTTATATGTTTTATAATATCTGCAATCTCCTAGCCTTCAAACTATAGATTATTTCTCATAACCTCAGAACAGTTTCCTCTATGATACAGTTTCACAGTTTAGAGAGCCATTTGCACCAATCCAGCTTGAAGAGTTTTTTTTTTTCCCAAGTGTGTTTGCTTTGTAGATATGCGTAGTCATGTCTCACAGATCCAGCTATATGAGCATAAGTTGTCAGCTGATATATACTAAAATCACTTAGTCAAAATACTCCTTCAACTCACTTGTGAGAAAAAGTCTCATTTGAGGACTGGTACTTTTTAAAAGTAAGTCCATTAAATTGCCTAGGACCTGCCTTTTGACACTAACTTACTAAGCAGATAATTAAAGATGACTTTTTACTTCACTTTCATTTTTTTGCCTGGATGGGACTTTGACATTATCATCCCTCTATGCAATCTTATAGCTGTTGTGAAGATCTGGGTCATTGAAAACAGTTTTTTTTTTTTTTTGCAAAAGGAAAGCTTTTTGCAAGTTATACAGTGTATCATTTACAATTCACTTGACAATAATACTTAATTTACAAAGTGATTTACAGAAAAAGTTTATTTTATATTTATAGCATATATGTGAATAGATACTCAAATATTATTTTAGATTTTTTTCCCTATGTTCTTTCTTCTCTTAGTTATCCCTAGCCCCACCTTTATTTCCGTGTATACATGCAGATAATTAGTCTGGGAATTTTGCCTTAGAGAAGTGATATTACATGTAGACAATAACAACAACAGCAGCAGCAGTAGGAATAATAGTAATAAAAATAGTAACAACAATAATAACAATAGAAACATTTGGAAACTGCCTGGTTTCAAAGACTTAAATCCAATTTAAAATGTATCCTTTGAGATTCATAGGCAAATATCACCATACGAAGGTGTTTTTGAGGTAAAAGCTGCAAAAAGAGAGAGGGAGAGATTTCCTGAGAAGAAAAATGTACGCCCCTAGGTTTGGAAGACAGAGCAATGGACTGGGGAGTGATGGAGACTGGTTATACTTGTGAATCCTGGAGAAAACTGTCCTGTGTCCTGTTTTCCAGGCAGACCCCACAGGGAGGTTACAAGACTACAGAGAGATTGGGAACATCCCAGAGTAAAAAGAACCTGAAAACCCCCTGCCAGGTAGAGCCGTAGGAAGGCAGCAGGCTCTCAGAGGCAGAATGGTTGCTAGTATGCCTAGGACAGAGCCCAGCAGAGATTAAAAATCCTGAATAACAAACAGAAGTAGCAGGTGTCTGCCTGCACCCCGAGTATGGCTCTGAAGTGACAGAAGAAAGTGCAGGGTTGAGAAGTCTAAGTGGGCAGGAATGAGGGGACTCTGGCCAGGAGTCTAGTGGACTGGTGGCCATAAGAAATGAGGGGACAGTGTCCCCCAGAAAACGTCTTCATGGACAAATGACCCCCCCAAAGCTTTGGCTATTTAGAGGCTTAAAATAGAAATTAATTTATCTCTTGTAGAAAAAAAAAGAGTTCTTATGCTTTTTGATACCTGAGATTCTGGATTAAAAATCATACCTGATATGATTCAATTTAGTGGACCGTCAGAAACTAAATAATTTTCCCAAGGTTGTACAAGTAATGTTAAAAGAAAGAGGCATTCAGGCTTTCCAGCTTCAAGCCAATATAGTTTCTCTTCTCCTCCCGTCATCAGTATATATTTAGTTTATAAAGTAACTTTGGTCCCCAAACTCATACTCATGAGAAAAACATGGGACCAATATGAATTGAGAGCCATTCTACAAAAGACCTAAACTGTGCTCCATTTAATAGAAGAAAAGTTTGAGAAACTGTCACAGTCAAGGTGAGCCAAAGAAACATGATGACTAAATGTAACATGATGTAACATGATATCTTGGATGGGGTCCTGGATTTAAAAAAATTTAAAAAAAGGCAAAAACTAAGAAATTTGAAAAAAGTATGGACTTTAGTCCGTAATAATGTATAATGTAACAATATTCGTTCATTAATTGTACCATGTACCATGGTACAAATGTACTATGCTAATGAATAATAGGGGAAAATGGGTGTGGGGTTAATGCGAATACTGTCTTTGAAACGTTTCTGTAAATGTAAATCTATTCTAGAGTTGAAAGTTTATTTAAAAAATAAGAAAGAGAAAGACAAATGTCATATGATATCACTTATATGTGGAATCTAAAAAAAATGGTACAAATGAACCTATTTAGAAAACAGAAATAGAGTCACAGATGTAGAAAACAAATTTATGGTTACCAAGGGGGAAAGGGGAGAGGGATAAATTGGGAGATTGGGATTTACATATACACACTAGTATGTATAAAACAGATAACAAATAAGGACTTACTGTATAGTGCAGGGGACTCTACTGTATAGCACACGGTCATTATATACTCTATAATGACCTATATGGGAATAGAATCTAAAAAAGAGTGGATATATGTATATGTATAACTGATTCACTTTGCTGTACAGCAGAAACTAACACAACATTATAAATCAACTATACTTCAATGAAAATAAAAAAGTGAAACCAAGCATTAAAAGGAAAGATTAAAAAAAATAAGAAAAGGACTTCCCTGGTGGTCCAGTGGTTAAGACTCCAGGCTTCCACTGCAGGGGGCACGGGTTTGATCCCTGGTCAGGGAAGTTCCACATGCCGCATGGTGTGGCAAAAAAAAATAAATAAATAAGAAAAAAATATAACTTTGGGTGTTAGCACCCTGGAAACTGCCATTTGTTTTAAGAGATCACACTCTAGCTTCCATGTCAGAAAGACTGCTTCCTGAGAATAACGGCATACTCTTCTTGTATGAAATAATCATTGTTTTTTCTATTTCCCAACCGTAGTTTGGCTTGATTCAATGTGCTTTCAATTTTTCATTGTTTACTCCTGATATTTCTTTCACCTCATAAACCCAAAATCTGCTAGTATAAATATAGATAGATGAATAATGAGATCCACAGATAGAAATATATCACAGACACAATCACAGCCACAGTAACGTGGAGAGTTACACACATGCAGATAAATACACACCTAACACCTCATTTCTCAGATTCAGAGAAGCAAGTGGTTGAAAAAGCTTGAGTATGAATATATGTTCAGTGACCTACTGTGAGATTTTTATGTTACCTCATATTTTCAAAATTTAGTTTTCTTATCTGAAAATGGGGATGATAATACCTATGGGGCAGAGTAAGTGTTTCAATAGTGATAATATGTCAGCATAATGTGTGACCCATTGCAGGTGCTCAATCTTATTATCGGCTGCCCAAAGTCTAATGGCCAAGTTCAAATTTATGGTTTCTTGGCAGCTAAAATGCTCAATCCTGCTTCCCTATCCATTCTTCTTAGGCCTTCTAGATAGCAGGTCTATTATTTTCCCCAGTCATGGAGTTCTTACACATGTGGATATATATGTGTATGTCTGTTGAACTGGTACCTATGCCCTGTGAATAAGCAGAAATAAACAGGGGATCCGAGAGACATGGGGTCAGTCAAAGATACAGCAGTTTGTCTTTGACTTAGTGATGAAGACATAAAACAGGACTATGAGTATCTGTAACTTAGGGATTATAAAAACATGGAGTCCAGTTGTAAAATACATTGTTGGAGGAGAGAGAGGTCAGGTGTAGATAAAAGTTCTTATTAACAATGGAAGCCTGAAGATGTTTAGAGCTGATACTCTCATGTGCACTTTCTTGATTCTTCAGGCTTCCTTCTGGGTGCCTTGAAATTCATAATCCTTGTTTTGGTCAATGCCTCCTCTTAAACTGGCTGCTCTTGATCTGCACCAAGTTTCTGCATGCCAGTAATATAACTCACAACATCTTTTTGTCTGGGTCTCTTTTCCCTGGTATCTTGCCCCATTGGATGGTATGACTTTTTAAATAAATTCTTTGAAAATAAATTTAAGTCAACATTCCCTTTGGGGATTCCCATCTGATCCCTGGGGATTCATGTACTTTATCTGCTTTTTTGGTTAGGAGTACAGTTCCTTCACTGACTCTTCTCTATACCATGAGATGCTTTAATTTCCTATGCATAAATCCAGAACTCTTCTTCTGGAGGCTTAACTGAAGAATCATAGCCCTTATCTTCTTGGTGGTCTTCTCACTGGGCGTGCAGAAAGAGGCAGGAACTGCCCCACCAGGGCACCCAGAAGAAAGAAATGGAATGGAGCCCACAACACATCATCTTTTCTCTAAAGAAATGCTCTACACACACTCTCCCTAATATCTACTCTCTGGATCCTCTTTATTCCTCAGTAAACGTGAGAGACTTCCTGTGGCAGCTGAAGGTTTTATACTTTTATTTATTTATTTATTTTATACTTTTAAATTCTGCCTGTGGCCCAGCATCTCCTCTGTAAAACAGCACCTTATGAGATCTTGGTTCCTCAGCAAAAATTCCCAATTTAACATCCCATTACATGTACCACAAACTGGAGAATAGTAAGGTACTTTCCTTAATAGACTTTTATTAGTACTTATCTGTGTGCTAGCATTAAACCATAGGAATGTGAGTCATAGTTCAATTAATACTGGGCCTGTTATGGGTTAAATAGTCCTTTCTGGACCACTGTGAAGGTTTCTTAAAATAAAAGCAATATTTCTTTGGGAAAATGAGAATTAGTTTCTAAGGACAAAAATTGACAAATATGATTCTGGAATAAACTGATTTGTACATTAAGAACTTGCTCAAATTGGTTATTGACCTGCTACTCAAACCCTCATACAATGACCTTGACCCAGTGGCATGTAGTTTGAAGATGTCTGGCTGGAGCCATGGTACAGGTTGTGATCTGAGAACAACTGTTGACCTTTAGAAAGCTGACAGTCCCACCCAACTGCTCACAATTTTAATAGTCTTATCTTAGGAGCCCTATACTCCAAAGAACTGAGCAAATAATTGCTATTCATCCAGAACAAAGTCTTTACAAATCAGAACAAAATCTTTAGTTTTTGAAGATGTTTACTTAAATTTATCAATCTAATTTATTCCAGCCATTCAACGTGGCTTAGGTTAGCTTACTGAGTGAATTTGAACCCTCGCAATCTACGACTTTGAATGCAGGCAGCTTCTATAATTCTTTTGGTGTGTTGTACTTTGGAATCTGCTGATAAATACATTTTAAATTCATACAACTTGCCTATCACTATCCCTAACAAAAGATAAGTTAGTCCTGCAAAGGAAGACAGATGCAGCCATATTTTATGGAAGGAATGCTTTCTTGAAGACTTTACATAATTTGAAACTCATATAATTCAAAATTATTTTTCCCATAGGAATAAACATAAAATAAAAACTGCATTGTTTCAAAATTTGCATCAAATTTGAGAACCATTAATATTTTATATAACACTATTCCAAATTACCACAACCCAAATTTACATAAAATATGATCGCACTTTGTGTGTGTGAGAAATGACTAGGTTGCAGGTGTATATGTCTTAAATAATGGGGTTAGATAGTTCTTCAGTTTGTTTTTTACAGATATTAGTAATAGTAATCTCTCTAAATATTGAATTAGGGATAAACTTCATTCACCTAATCGGCTTTGTTTATGTCCAAAGTGATTGGAAAATCTTCCTGATTTCCAAATTTTGAGCTCAGGATCTGTGTCTCAGTGGTAAGGGAACATCAGGTCTTGAAGTTGCTTCCGATGTTAATGATTTCACCAAATATCTCACTCAGGGGGAACTGAGCTCTGACCGGCAGCCAAGTACAGAAAGCTTAAAAGGAGTGCCTTAATTCTATCAGAATATGTATCTTGCGGTCTGTTAATATTTTGCATTAAGCCAATTTTGACCTATTAAAGTTGTTCTTTTCAATTTTTTTTTTCTTTTTAAGTTTGCTAATCATCAGGAAGTGCTCATTTTCATCTGGGATTTGTTTGCATTGATTGTATTTCCTCTGGTCCTGTGCTTCATACAAAGCTTTCAGAATGAGTGCTGGGGGGTGGCTGCAGTGCAGAGTTGCTGCAAAGCACTAACTCCAACTGCCTCCCCCTTCCCCCGACTATGCTCTGCCTTTGCTCTTCCTTGGGCTCATGGAATTAAAAATAGGGGCGTAATGTCAGACAGCTGGGAAAATACTTCTACTCATTTTATGTAAATGGACAGACTTGCTCATATTCCTTACAGCAGTTCATCCTATTCAATTACGTTGACTTTTTTTTTTTTTTTTTTACCATTGGCATATTGAAGTATTTTCTACCTGAGTTTGAAGTTCTTTTTCTGAAGATCTGTCACATATTCCTTCTCTTTTTCTTTATGGTTTAGAATTCCCTGTTGTATCAATTGGGTTTCCATCATGAAACATACAGTATATTCAAAGTGCTTTAACTGAGAACAGTTTAATAGAAAGTCCAGGATTAAGGGAACCAGCTAGAGATGTTTTAGGCACAGTGAAACATTTGAACAATGGGAAGGAATTGTTATTCCTTGGCCTGAGGAATAAAAAGAGGGGACAGTGTTACTGGAGTCCAAAGAGAGATGGAACCATGGAAAAGGACCTGCCCCAGACATCCAGTGGAAAAATAGATCACCAACATTTCTCTTCCAGTCTTTCATATCCTGCCTATACCTCTGCCATTCATCCCCTATTGGCTGAACCCAACTGGAAGCCCAGAACAACAATAATAACAAACCCGGCAATGCAGTCTATAGAAGCTACTTTCCCAGGTCACAGAGCGGGGCAAAGGAAGGCAGAAAGGAATGGGGGAGCAATGGAGAGTCACCAGCTCATCTGCTCTCTCATTCCTCTTAAATCAAATATCACTTGTGAATTCCCTCCATCTGGCTCTCTCTTCTTCCCATTGGCTTTTCATTTCAAAGCAAGGTGTCTTAGTCTGTTTGGGTTGCTATAAAAATATACCACTGACGAGGTAGTTCATAAACAACAGAAATTTATTTCTCACAGTTCTGGAGGCTGCGGAAGTTCATGATCAAGGCACCGGCATGCTTGTGCTCTGGGGGTGAGAGCCCTCTTCCTGGTTCATAGCTGGCAACTTCTCATTGTGCTCTCACATGGGGAAAGGGATGAGGGGTCTCTGAGGTCTTTTTTATAAGAGCACTAATCCCTTTCATGAGGGCTCCATCCTCATGATCCAAGCATCTCTTAAAGACCCCACCTCCTAATACCATCATCTTTGGGGATTAGGATTTCAACATATGAATTTTGGGGGAAGGAAGTCTATTCATTCATTTTTTATTTACTGAGTACAACTATGCAATAAGCTGTATGCTAGAAATGGAAATGTAAAAATAAACAGATAAAATTCTTAAACATTTGGGGAAAAAATGTCATGACAAAGGGCTTGAAAAGGAGTTTGAATTGGATGCACATCAATACATCCAATACTCCTCCATCATCCCAACCTCTCCACATCACCCAGGCTACAGCCAGGCATCTTTGTCAGCACCTCCCTCTGCTCAGCCCCATTTCTTTCCATGGAGCCTGCCATCCACCAGAAAACTAAAACTTCTCTGTCTTTATCTCTGTTTCTCTGTTTCTCTCTCTCTCTGTCACACACCCACCCACCCACACACACACACACATTAGCTCTTGGAATATAATACTGTAATATTAAGGAAACCAGTTAAAATATAGAAAATAGAAAATAGAGAAAAAGAAATGTGCCTTTTACTTCTTGTCAATTCCCCAATATCACTAGGGAAATTATAAATAGAAATATGCATGTACACACACAGCCACATATGTAATCCTAGAAAAAAACCCAATGAAGGTGCTTCAAGCAGTACTAGTAGATAGGAGAGAATATAGTCCGTTTTTTTGACTATCACACACAACATTTTTTTGGGATGCACAAGGGAGCCGCTGACTGAAAAGCCTGCTTCTCACAACTCACTTCTAAGACCCTTATTTGGAACCATCCAAATCCACCAGCCCTTGATTGACTGTAGCCATGTCTTAAGCTGCTGGAACTACTCCCATCTGCACTACCAAAAATGTGCTGGGGGAGAGGAGAATGTTCGTTTAAATAACCCCATCCTACTGCAGAGTAGGAGGGATTGCTGTTGAACTCCAAAACATTTTGCCATGGACACATTGTTTACACAACACAGCTGCTGGAATGGCTCTGTTGACAGGAACTTATTAAGGCCTTTGGGGGATGATGAGATTTGTTGAAATCATGATGTCTGTTGGCTACCCTTGATTGATGCTCCAACACCAGTCCCAGGCTTCAGGCATACTATGGCTTAAGCAAGTTTTCTGGGCTGAACTGCAAGCCTATCCCCACTATAAAAACAAATCAATCCCTTGTTTTAAAGTTTTCAATATCTCCTATAGCCTGAAAGATAAAATTCCCTAAAATTCAAGTTCCCTAACAGTGTACCTAAGGCTTCTTACGATCTGGCTACAATCTCCACAACTCTTCCTACTGGAAACAAATTGTACCTACCCAATCCTCATAGGCTATTTCTTTCCGCCTTCCTTCCTCTTTGCTTAGAATGCCTGATCTACCCTTAAAAACTCCTGCTTATCTTTAAGACTCATCCCAGGCATTACTTCCTCCCTGAAGCCTTCCTTGACAGCTTTCCCCTTCCCATTTACACTGTTCTTAATTGAGCTCCAAATAACATTTACCAGTTTCTTCTATCTGTGCTGTAAAAACATTGCATGCCAACGGAACCCATTACCCTATCAGACCCCTGCTCTATTCCACAGGCAGATAAATACCAGAGGTATAGGGCAATTTATCCCACCACTCTGACCTCTCTTGTAGGAACCAGCTCTGCCAGGCTGGCCTGCTCTCCCCATCATGCCAGTGATTCTGGTAAATACAATTTTTGCCAATTTGTTGAAGTTTTTATCTCCCTGAGAAAAGCATGAATTCTTGAGGGTAGGAATTCTAATATATCTTTATATTCCCAATGTCCAGCATAGTACCTAGAAGCTAGTGGATCCCAATAATAAATAATAGTAAATAATTAAAGGAGAAAATGATTTTTTAATTTTAAATAACCACTTTACAATGGACTTTTGGATCTTACCTCTATGGCTATTAGAGAATGCTGTGTTTTACAGTAGGACAGGGGAGAATTGCTGACTTTAATTTGGTCTTCACAACTATATCTTTCTCAGATATCTTCCAATTGGTGATCTCTTTAATAATAATCCAGAAATTAGCTGTAATTAACAAGATTGTTGATTCAAGGCATATTAAAGAGGTAAAGACTGTCTTACTTATCATCATTGGTTTGCTTCAAATTTCTGCCCTTTGTCTTTCTCCAGCTTTTCCATTTCTGGCTTTATCATGGGTACTCTGGGGTGTTTTAGACTCCAACTTCAGGAATTCTGGCAAAATTTTACATTGGAAATAATCTTATGAACTTCCCTCAAATAAT
Source organism: Pseudorca crassidens (assembly GCF_039906515.1). NCBI lineage: Eukaryota > Metazoa > Chordata > Mammalia > Artiodactyla > Delphinidae > Pseudorca > Pseudorca crassidens. The sequence continues at coordinate 83,915,286 of NC_090301.1, forward strand.
ATTAGCAAACATTGTAAGTCAGATATTCTGGTACGAATTTCCTATGTATATGTATGTGGTTTTCCCACACCATCAAGCAATTCTCCTACATCACCTGGGTGTCCTACAATTCAACTCAGTTCTGACACTATCTATCCAGAGATAGCATCAGATTCCACAGTTTAAGCACAGAGTCCCACAAGACTGCCCTCCACTTCAGATGGCAATTGTTATTACTTGTGCTTTTGACTGACTGGCTCTAGATCAGAGGTTCCCACGACCTCCTCCTTGGGTTTAGTTAATTTACTAGAGTAAGAACACAGAACTCAAAAAACCCATTTACTCACTAGATTATCAGTTTATTACAAAGGACTTTAAAAGGCGCAAATCAACAACCAGATTAAGAGATACAAAGGGTGAAGTCCTGAACAAAGGAGCTTCTCTTCTTGTGGATTCGGGGGCCTGGCCTGGTAGCACATGAAGCATTCTGGTTCCCCAACCGGGAAGCTCTCAGAACCCCATCCTTTTAGGTTTTTATGGAGGCTTCATTACATAGGCATGACTGATTAAATTATTGATCACTGATTTAACCTCCAGCCCCTCTTTCTTCCCAGGAGGTCAGGGAGGTGGGACTGAAAGTTCCAACCCACTAATCGCGTGGCTGGTTTTCCTACCAACTAATTCCCATTCTTAGATGCAAAAGTAACCTGATTAGCATAACAAAAGATACTTCTGTTGCTCTTATCACTAAGGAAATTCCCAGAGTTTTAGGTGGTCTGTGCAGAAACATGAACAAAGACTAAATATATATATTTATTATAAATCGCAATATCACAGCAAGTATCCATCAACTTACAGATGCCTTAAAGATGAGAAAAATAAGATTATGCCTACGTATGCTTTCAGATGGATGCACAATTTATGTGTCAATTTAAGAGTAACCAATTTTATCCTCAAAAAGTAATTCATTTTTAAAATTTACTTGGGAGTGGGAGATAAGGAGGGGTATGTATATTGGAGTCACAATAGGATTTAATTTAGTAATGAAAATATTCAACACTAGCTTGTTTATGCTGTTGTTCTCAATGTTCTACAAGGAAAAATAGTAAATACTACCATTTACTGAATACATGCTATGTGCCAAATGCCTGGATAAACTTATTCCTGTGTGTGTTGTAAGCTTGAAATCTTAGGGAAAATGTGAAGATGTTTCCAACACAGAAGCATATTTTTTGTTTAATGTCATAGCTAATAAGATCAAAAGGGGTGGTAAGTCCCAAGAAGTAAACCAGGTTCCAAAAATTCAGGAGAAATCTCTTTTAAATTGTTACTTTCCTTAAATCACGAAACTGTCTTCATTTATAATCTTCATAGGACTTGATAATCACTAGCAAAAAATAGCAATTTCCCAGAACAGCATTGTACCCTAAACTGAGTATTTATACAACTAATTCTTGATAAATACCTCCAAAAAAATCTCTCCTTTTTTTTTTTTGTTTGACTTTATATTAAATGATTTATTTTTCAGGTCCAAAATAAATGCTAGAATTCATCCTTCAGAAATGAATCCAGTATGGCTCAGCCATGGTTGGTGGGCTCCTTGGATTTATTTGGTAATCCAGTAATTGGATTCTTTACTTTTCATTTGACTTAAGGAAGAGTGAACTCAACAATTTATTCACTATTGCTGGTCAGATCACCTCAGCTGGGAAGAATACATCTTAGTAAAATGGCTATGCTGACCTCTCACAGGATTGAGTCTTAGAACAACTGAGCTCCACATAGGCACTGTTTTATGCGCACTTTGTTGTCATGGGGAGCTCTGCCCAGAAAATTAAAAACAAAATTCTTTCTTCCCAAAGTGCCAAATATTTCTCCATTATGAAATTTCCACGAAATTCCATGGAAAGTCTCTCCTGTAAAATGAGACTCCATACTTCTGCACAGCTGCAGTACCTGGCAACTTCCCTAACCCTGGGAAGCTCATAAAGCAAATAACTATACTGGCTGTGGAAACGGAGAACAAGTTCTGGAAATGGCAGTGCGCCGCTGCTCTCACCACAGAACACGAAGAGCCCATCGATTTTATCACCTGTGTAGTCTCAACGATCAGGATGCTACTAAAAGGACAATCAGAACACTGGTTTATTACAGGCGTGCCACGTGCCTTGGTAGAAGCAATCGGTTTTTGTTTTCCTTTGCCATAATCCTTGACCCTCTCAGCAACGATGACTAAGCAATGCTAATTGAAGAAATCAGTATTGTGTGCTTAAACATGCTAAGATTCAGTCAGCAAAGATGGGCACAAGTGTTCTCTAAGAGTCTTTCTTCCTTTCACTTCCTAGGAGAGCAATATGCCACCTTGTGAACTAAAAACGCCCCTGACTGGCACTGAAAATTAAAGATGGATGTTCTGCATATCAACTGCAGTACAAATCACCCTGTTATCCTCTTGAGTTTGCAGAGAAGATAATTCTTACTTCATCTGCTATGGGGCGGTGTATCTTTCTGGCATCTTCCACAGTACTGTGCTGTTCTGGACTCTGTCCAGAGTAAACAGCTGAGCAGCATGATGTAGACCATGATTCAAAGGCCCAGGGCAGAAGGGAAATAATTCCCCAGTGCCACGATGTTATTATCTTGCTTTTTACATAAATAAATCAACATCCTCTGAAAGATATTTGACTGTGTAGGTAGTAAATTTAAGAAGTTTGCTTCATATGAAGATGAAAAGAGTGATATTGCTGCCTTTAAAAACTTGTTCACTGTTGAGAGAAGAACCACACATGTCAGAAATTATTTTTAAGATATCAATTTTGGAGAAAAAAAAATCTCCCTTATCAGAATGTTAGGTTCTCCCACAACGGATTTTCTTCCCCACAAACATCTTTTTCTTAACTACTCTAAAAATATAACTGCCTTAGAGAGTAAAAATTGAAAAAAAAATTACATTTTGCTAAGTCATATATTTCATTCGCAGACCTTAGTGAACAGGTTTTAAGATGTATTTAAGTAACTTTTTAATGCATTTAAAATGAACATTAACCTGTAACATACAAACCTACAGGAGTCCAGCTTTCCAGCTGTGCACTGAAAAATCCATATTGGATTAGACAAGGTAAATATAACCCAGTACATGATACTTAAGTAGACCTGACATTTAGTGTTGGAAACATATAGGATCTGTTGCTACTACTTAGCCTAGAAAGAAGAAAATGTGTCTTGGGTCCACTTTTAAAATTATGAGGTACCATAAAACTTTTGGCATTCTGAGGAATCTCCCTTTCTAATTTGAAAAGGGTTAGAAATCTCACTTTTATGGTCCACTGTGCTCAACAGAATCTAGAGCAAGGCTTCTCGATGTTGGCGCTATGAACATCTGGGAGCAGATCAGTTATTTTGTGGTGACTGTAGTCTGTGCTTTGTGGATGCTTACCAGCCTCCCCTGCCCATACTCACTAGGTGCCAGTAGTACCCCTCATTCATGACAATCAAAAATATCTCCAGTTTACCCAATGTTCTGGGGAGGAGAGGCAAGATCATTCCTGGCAGAGGATCATGGCTCTAAGGGAAGGAAAATGGGGCATGTAACCTCACACAATCTTCAGAGCCCTCCTCCATCCTTTCATAGAATAATCTCTGCCAGGTCGACTCCACTGACTCCCTAGTGTAAAAAGGTGCTTTTTTCTCTTATCCTCTGTGTGGTTTCTGTGTCTCCTCTTATCCTCTGTTTACTGACTTCTCTTCATCTTCTTTCATGTCACATTGTGAGTCCAATAAGAGTCAACTCTAGACCCCTTTTTTCTGTTTCTCTTTTCTTCCACAAAGTAATTTCATCCATGACCACAGTTGCTTAATATTGCTTTTCTTCTAGTTCAGACTCTTCTAAGCTCCACACTTCTATCTATCTTCTGGCAATTATGCAGTGATACTTGAAACTTACTATAAAATCCACATACCTAAAAATGACCTCGTTTCTCCAAATCCCTTCATGCTTCCCGTTTTCTTAACTAGTATTGCCCTTACCAGCCTCCAAGTGTCCCAGGTTTTAAAATAGGGAGTTGTCTCTTCATTATAATCGATATACAAATATACACTCATAAATTTACTTACACATCCTGTCCGGTCATTCCTACCTTGGAAAAGCTTCTTACACTTATGCCCTCTTTCAGGGACCCAGTCTGAATGTATTTATTCTAATCCAGGCTGTCATTGCTGCTTGCCTAACATTTAACAATACTTTACCAATTGCCTCCCTGTCATTTTCTGCCTGTCTCCTCTCTGCATAGTTCTTTAAGAGGATCCTTCCTAAAGCGTAATTTTGATTATGTCATTCTCCTTCTCAAAACTAGTTTTAGTTGCTCCCTTGTCCCTTGACTATTAAGACCTCCATGATCTAGTCCAAACCTTTTGGTTGCCTTTTCAATATTTCTTCGCCACTTATAATATCAGACCTGCAAGCATTACTTGAAGATACCTTTTTTACTTTTCTATCTTTCATCAAGCACTTTTCTTTTACAGAAGTTTTTTCTCCTCTCTGCCCCAACAATTGTACATAAGCATCAAGATTCATGTCAGGATAAGACTTCCTCCAGATTCCTAGACATTGTTAATCTCCCTCTTTCCCATCCTTACCTAAATTAAACAGTTAGTATTATAGCTATTCATGTACATGCCTTTCCTTTTTTAAGCACTGAGTTCTTTGTATTTCCTAAATTATGTAGCAGAATGTCCTATTCTTGGTAAGTACTTAATTAATATTTGTTGAATTATGTTTATATTAGGAAAGCTGGACTTGCTTGGGTCCTAGCTTCATAAACAGTAAGAATCTTATATTACATATGAAAAATTACTCACTGTCACATTTCCCCAAAAAACATACATTCTCACTGGTATATTTTATTTTCAAAAAATAGGGGGCTTCCCTGGTGGTGCAGTGGTTGAGAATCTGCCTGCCAGTGCAGGGGACACGGGTTCGAGCCCTGGTCTGGGAAGATCCCACATGCCGCAGAGCAACTAGACCCGTGAGCCACAACTACTGAGCCTGTGCATCTGGAGCCTGTGCTCTGCAACAAGAGAGGCTACAACAGTGAGAGGCCCACGCACCGCGATGAAGAGTGGCCCCCACTCGCCGCAACTAGAGAAAGCCCTCGCACAGAAACGAAGATCCAACACAGCCAAAAATAATAAATAAATAAAAATTTTTAAAAATAAAAAAATAAATACAAGCTGTTGTTAACTGACAAGAGGCTTGTGTTTATTAAAAAAAAAAAAAAATGTCCAGAGCACTATTTCCAATTCTGCATGTTTTTCTAGAACCTTACCACTCCCCTATTGGAAACCTGAGTCTATTCCCCCTTTCCTAGTAATGGGGCAGGTCTCTGTGATTGCACTTACAAATAGAATGCAGCACAAGGATGTTGCCTAATTTCCAAGATTGGGTCCTAAGCAGTAATCTGGCCTCTACCTTGTTCTTTCTTTCCAGATACTCACCTTTAGAATCCAGTCATTAGGTTACAAGGAACCTCAAATTAACACACCTTAAGAGACCTCCCATATAGAGAGGGAATGAGTCCCTCTAATGTCAGCCAGTATTGAACACCCATCAGTCATATGAATGAGCCTTCATATGATTCTTCCAACATCCAGTCTGTGAGTTTCCCTGCTGAGGAACTAGACATCATGGAGCAGGGAGACACAAGCCATCCCTATTGTGCCTGTACAAATTCCTAGTCAGAGTATAATGATTGTCTTTGAGCACTGTGTGTGGAGTAATTTATTATGCAGCCATAGTGATCGGAACATGCAGTCGTCCCTCCGTATCCATGGGGGGATTGATTCCAGGACCCCCGCAGACACCAAAATTCTAGGATGCTCAAGTCCTTTATATAAAATGACATAGTATTTGCATATAACCTACACACCTGCCCCCATATACTTTAAATCATCTTTAGATTACTTATAATACCTAATATAATGTCAATGTTACCTAAATAGTTGTAAATACAATGTAAATGCTATGTAAGTAGCTGCTGGTTACATGGTAAATTCAAATTTTGCTTTTTGGCACTCTCTGGAATTATTTTTCCAAATATTTTTGATTCACAGTTTGTTGAATCTGTGGATGCAGAACTTGCTGATACAGAGGGCTGACTGTACTTCCAGGGAAATATAGTAAGAAATAAAATCCTATTTTCAAAAATTTTCTATTCACACATAAGAGATGAGGCTGTCTTCTCATAAAATTTCTTACAGTTTATTATGGCAGGGACAAGATAACTGAAGAAATTGGTGGGAACTATAAATACAGGGAAGAACATATACAAATGATGGCTGCAGTTTTAAGAAAAACCTACCTATTACTTTGAGTATGATAATATTGCCTGTCTATAATATAAAAATTTAAACTTCCGTCAACTTTTAAGAGAATTTCTAAGTAAAGTGAAGCTATTTTGCAAATACAGAATGACAAATGCATGCTTATAAGCATCAGCACAAATCTCAAAGGAAAGATTTGCAGGTAGAAAAGACTAGTGAAACCTAGCAGGACCCTGCAGGGCCCTACCAGGTACAACAATTAACTTTATAATTAATTTGATTAATGGACTTAGGAGAATGATGGTGCCTACACAGTATCAGGTATGAAAACACACTTGAAATGAATCAAAATATATTTTTTCTGTATCTCTGAAGTACAAAGATTGATTAAAAAACAAAACAAACACTCTTAGTCCAATGAATTAGGTATTATTATTATGGCTGCATGGGAAAAATTTTTTTCCTTTATTTATGTGCTTTTCAAGATATGAAGGTATTTTCTGGTATGTTTTGTTTGGCAAAATTCTGTTTTAAAAATTTTTAAGTGATATTAGTACTTAAGGAGTTGGACAATTGGATTATTTATAAAATTATGAATCAAATCTTAATTTTACATTATGATTCATATATGGTGACATTAATAATAAAAATTATAATAGCAAATATTTATTGAGCACTTACTATATACCAGACACTGGTAGACATTGTTCAGTTTGAGAGCTAGTCTCACAAATTTAGGTATTAACTCATTTAATCCACACAATAACTCTATGGGATAAGCACTTTAAATTCCCCCTTTTCTCAGGTGAAGAGAGAAAGTCACAGGGAGACGCACAGAAAGAGTCACATATATATATATATATATTCATTCTTGATATATGTTTGTATGTGTTCTTTGTAAGTATGAACACCACACACATGCACACATTAATATAACTGTGTCAAGTTTTCTGAAGGAAAGACATACCACTATTTAACTAGCATGTTTTCTTCTTTGTTTTACAATGGATGTAACCCAGCTCCCATCTAATAATTGTCTTGCCTGAAATGCCCATTTTTCTCCAGAAATGGTCTTTGAATAAAATGTTCTAGCTGAGGGACTTATTGTTGTAACGGTTCCCACAGCCATCAGTACATTAGCTCCAACTGCTGCTGTAGCCATTGCCATTTCCATTTCTCCCGGGAGAATTCAGATGAAAAAAGGAAACTGTTAGTGCTAAGTGTGTGCCAGGTTTGAATATAATCTCTAAACACATTCTAGCTGAGCCTAGAAATGAGAATATTTTTGTATTTTTCAATGGGCAAAATACTATGTTATAGAGTACAAACTCTGAGCACATTACAATAAAAACAGTGTTACAGTAAAAATACACGCTCACTGAGAACAGAAAGGATTTCATTTGGAACATTAGTTTTGAAACTAGACTCTGCTTTCTTAAGTTTAAATACTGAGAAGACAAGGGGGCATAAATCTAATTTAGCTACTGACTTTTTCCAGATTGGTCTAAATTCAACGGAGGCGTTCTGGATTAATTCAAAAAGAGGATTTTAATAAACTTCAATTTTATCTTAACATTGCCTCTCTTATCTCAAAGCCATACATGTGAATACATATGTACCTACACATATATATGTCTATTTTTAGACAAATGTCTTATTCTCGCATACTTCAGTTCTGCAGAAGGTTGTATTCAAAGTCACAAGGAGAGTTTTGGGAGAATCCTAAACCAAGAAGGCCGGGCGTCATACAAGTCTTTAGAAATTAAACGCTTTATCTTCCAAATGTGATGTTATTGCTTCTGAATGAGAATTAAAGGCTGAAACCTGCTGCTAAATAACCCTGCTCAATATGTTTGTAGTTGCAGCTCAAAGAGAATCCAAAGGATTCCTCCTTGTTTCTGTGCAAGTAGGTGATACTTCACAGTCACTATGGTAAAATCTGACACATTCCACAGACAGGGGATGCTGCAATGTGAGCCTGAGCACAATGGGAAAGGTATAATAAGAGGGTGGAATCAGAATAACTGAAAAAATATAAAACTTAAAAAAAAGTAAAATAAAGCAGAAAACAGTGCACAAAGATCCTGGAAAAAGATTGAAACTAAATGTAAGCCATCCTTATAATACTCAGCAAAACCACAACCTCCTGGAATTTTACATCAGAAATATTATAGCAGAGTAAACCCAAATATAAATGACTTAGATAACAATTCCAGAATCCCACAAAAAGTCCGTCTATGCTTCCATTTATCCACTTATCGGTGTAATTGGTAAACCTAATACAGTATTGTAGCCCTCGGACCATCTGAGACACCAGAAGTCAGAATTTTCTAAATCACAAAGGTACTATGAAAAGCAATATTGAAAAATTTAATGAGATGGGATAATGCAAAAAGCCTGTCTTCGTAAACGATTAAGTGACTGTTATGTTTTTATTGGGTTTAGTGATTCTGGTATATATATATATATATATATATATATATATATATATATATATATATATATATATATTATTATGATGGTGTGTTAAAGTGATATGAGAGGAATTATTTTCTCCTAGGTAGTTTCACCCTTTACTTCTGAACAAAAAGAGAAACACTGCTTTGCTTTACAACTCTTACCAGTCCCTCACACATTTTTCCTTTGCTTTCTACATTCCTTTTTTCTCAAAGCTCCGGACTTAAGAGAGTTGATATATGAATGTTCATGGCTGGGAAGTACAATTAAATTTCAGAAATATTAAAGTATAGTATTGAATTATTGCAGTGAATTGTACTCCTTAACATAACCCTAGGTATTGGCGTATATAGGTGTGGAAAATTGATAGCACTGATGATCTGAGTATTTGACCCATCCCCATATTCACACCCCATGTCTTTTCTCTAAAAAGAGTTGAGATCTATTTGCCCATTCCTTGAATCTGGGCACAGATGGGTGATTCACTTTAGTCAAAAGTATATCAGTAGGCTTCATGTAAGCAAAGTCCTCAAAAACTGCTCATAGGTTTCTACTTACTCTTTTGAAAGCCTGCCACATCAGGAGATGTGGAGGAGGATGAGAGACCAGGTGGGGCAGAGTTTAATTATCCATGTTGATGGCCTCTCTGAGATCAAGCAGTCCCTAGAATACTAAACAGCTGAACATAGATGCATGTAGGGACCCCAGCAGAGCCCAGCAGATACCAGCAGAGATGAACAGAATCCCCAGCCTATCTACAGACATATAAGAAACAACAAATAGTTGTTGTATTAAGCTATAAAGTTTTGGGATGTTTGTTAAGCAGCAATAGCTAACTTGTATAATATTTCAAAGATTTATACTCTATGTCTTTAAAAGCAACATCTTTTAGGATTTCAGTGAGGAATAGATTGGCCTGTGCCAGATACTACTTTAAGAACATTATTAATAGTAACATATCATCCCACAGTATATTAAAATCAACATTGTGAAATTAGAAAACTGAGAAAGACAAAGTTTAAGTTATTTTCCCAATATTACATATTAGGTAGGGCCTGGCTTTCAACCCAGGTAATTTGGCTTCAGAGCATGATATTCTAAGCCCTATTAAATAAGACTACCACCATTCTGGTAGAGTATTGCCTTTTTCAGGCACAGACTAAAGCTATTGCTTCTTTTATTTGTAAGAATTTTCTTCGATGTGATCACTTTCCTATTACTTTAATATTTTTAGGTAAGTCTTTGAGACAGGTACATTGGATTGTTTCCTAGGATCCAAAATAATCTGACAAATAGGTAAATATCATTTTAAAACATTGGCCCGAGTATCTAATGAGTATGGTCTACCTTTCTGCTCCAGCGTCCTATGAATATGAATTCTTATTAATACCTCAAAAATATAAATGTTCGATCATTGTTGAGACAGGATTTTTAAATCTAATCAATATTATTTCCCTCTGCTCCAACTTTTGTTTTTTGTTTAGTTCCTTTTGAGATCAAAGCTTAAGCAAGTATCCTGTAATACACTAGGCAAGAATTCTCTGGTTGACAGAACCCACAGGCCATGCAGCAGTGGATCTAGAGAAACACCCGTGTGGGAATCAAACAGGAAATCCTGACACCTGACTGACTCCACCTGTTCACCCTGACTCATTTCAGACACAGCTGAGGTGATTAACAGGGTATCATGTCCACTTCCTGTGTAGGGTCTATTTCATAGCTCCAGGGATTTCCCCCTTCCTGGATGATTATTTCCCAATGTTTTAGGGAAGATATTTACTAAACCTATGATATCACAAGGGGAGAGTAAAGAAAATATAAAAAATAACTGAGAGAGTAAAGAAAATATTAGAAATAACTGGGGTAGGGAAAGAGATCTGTATTTTAAAATACAAAACCAATGTCTGTACTTTGGGAAGAGACCAGTTGTATGCAAAGAGCTGAGTCAGACCTTCAGAGTCAAATGACAGTTGATCATTCCCTCCTACTCACTGCAGTGTGGAATATGAGAGCAAAGGGACCCTCATTGGATTTAAAGGGCAATAAATATAGAACAAATAAAAAGAAATATTTTCTCACACAGCATATAGTTAACCTGTAGAATTTCTGGCTCAGGGGGTCATTTAATTAAACAATCTACACAGATAGAACTGGGTAAATTTATGACCACTAATAACATTTTCAGTGCTACAAAGTGAATGCGGTAAAGGTAAATCAACCCTCATCTTTCAGGCATAAGATCATAGTCCATAGAAAATAATAAGAATTTTCTTTCCAATTGCAAGGAACACTGAACCACCCAGTAAACCCCACTGACTTCCTTACGAGGAACAGGAGAGAAACTTGGAATAACCTTTCCTTTAATTGTGAAAAACTGACCTCCGTTCAAAATACAACATCGATACCAAAAACATAAATGGCTGAATCCATATTGGCAAGGTATGGAGATAACTATTTTCTCTATTATGTTTTATACTGAAGTAAAGATTTATAGCAGGAAAATCTACGAAAGTGGTGAAAAATAAATTAGAGAAGTTAAAGGTAGGTGTGAACAGTTTCAATTATACAATAAAAAAGTAGAGTTTCATAATCTATTGCTATCCAGAATTTTGCATGATTCCTGACTGCCAACTTTGGTTATTGAAATATGAGGAGATAATTTTTTAAGAGGAAAATGTGATGACACTAAATGTATTAGCTCGGGCTGCCATAACAAAATACCATAGACTGGGTGGCTTGAACAACAGGAAATTATTTTCCCCCAGATCTGGAGCCTGGAAGTTCAAGATCAGGGTGCCAGAATGGTTGGGCTCTGGTGAGGTTATCTTCCTGGCTTTCAGACTGCCACCTTTTCACTGTGTCCTCAGATGACATAAAGTGAGAGAGAGCAAGCATTTAGGTGTCTCTTTTTATAAGGCTATCAATCCTATCCCATCATGAGAACCCCACCCTTATGACCTCATCTAAACCTAATTACCTCCCAAAGGCTGCATCTTCAAATACCATCACTGAGAGTCAGAGATTCAAAACATGAATTTTGGCGGACACAACTTAGTCCTTAGCAATGCATGTTTACTAAATGCTCAATTTAATCAACAGATAAACTTTCATGAAAACAAACATTTGGGCTTCCCTGGTGGCGTAGTGGTTGGTTGGGAGTCCGCCTGCCGATGTGGGGGGAATGGGTTTGTGCCCCGGTCCGGAAGGATCCTGCATGCCGCGGAGCGGCTGGGTCTGTGGGCCGTGGCCGCTAGGCCGGCGCGTCTGGAGCCTGTGCTCCGCAGCGGGAGGGGCCGCAGTGGTGAGAGGCCCACATACCGCAAAAACAAACAAACAAACAAACAAAAAAACAAACATTTATCCAATTTCTGCTATGTGTCAGGCAATATTTTGGGCATTGGAGGCATAAAGGTGAAAAAAAAAGATCCTTCATCTCAAGCTGTGTTTTCAGTTTAGTCAAGGAAGTACATATACAAATAACTGATCCTAATGCAACATTTTAAATAACGTAAAGAGAGGGTCTAGCCAATGCTTTAGGATCACAGAGAAGAGAGGGTGGTGGGGAAAACTAACATCTAGGCTGGGGCTTAAAGTATAAGTAAGAGCTTGTCAAACAAACATGAGTATTCCAGAGTTGCAGAGTTAAATGCAATTCTATAACCTGGCAACGGGAAAGAATATGTCATATTCTAGACACGACCAATAATACAATGTGGCTGAATCATATCATGAGTGACAGGGAACTGATGACATTCATCTGAAAAGGAAGACTGAAATAAAAGGTGAAACCAATTGGTTTCTGCAGAACATTATAAAGTCACATTTCTAAACTAGAGGATCAGCAATAGAAAAGTACTATAAAAGAGGAAATCTGTTCACAATTGTCCTCACATTTTCCACAAGTACTAAGTAATATCTTGCAAAGTGACAGATCAGTAATGTTCATTCCTCCAGAATTTTGCAACTGCATTGATAATAGGAGAATCTGGGGCAGCTACACAATTTGGGGGCATCTACACAAAAAGCTAGATGTGTCATGGAGACATGGCTACCAACTGCTGGTAGTTATGGTCCTTCACACAATTGCTGGAAATTAAGATTGTTGGAAGTAAATCACACTAAGAGGGGAGGTGACCACACTGAATGAAATTGAACAGACATAGGCAACTGAAAGTTCCTTCTGATTCACTTTTATTTTATACCTTATTCACACTGACAATAAATTAGCCCTTTGCCAGATGCTAGATTCAGACACTTGTCAAAATACATGCGTGGTAGGGCATCCTTGGTTGTTTTGAAGGTTCATTACAAGGTAAAATCAGAGGAAAGGAAAATATGTGAAGGTATTATATAGTTCAAGTCACTAGGTAAAAACTGGTTAAAATTACAAGTCCCCAGAAAGAATATCAAACATTAGAGATTTGTGTTACAGATGTGGCTTGAGTCATATAAATATTTATTATTATTTTTATTGATGAAATAGTCTGTAATTTTTCTCCTTGCTGTGGTAAACTTGATTTTAATTACTGTAAACAATACAAGAGAATATCTAATTGAATTTTTGTATATGTCTTTCTCCATATAAAACTGAAAATTAAGTGAAACTGAGGTATTCCCATTCTTTAATTGTGTCACATTTGTACCTTTGAAGACTGGAATTCTGTTGTTTGAAAGGAATGAATGCTTTTAAATGATGAGAAAATCAACGTGAAATAAAAGAGTCAACTACAAAGAAAAAAATGACATTTCATCAAAGTCTTTTGTTCTTTTTACTCAGCCCATCTTTTTAAAGCTGTGGGCTTATTTTTTTGTTATACTCAAATAAGAAAAAGCACCTTAGACATATGTGTTTACATAAAGCTTTGGCCATTTGGCCTATAATTTATACATATTTCCTCCTGTGTCAAATAAGCACCATCTGCATCCTTAACTTAGGGCTATAGTTTTCTGTAGGAAACACATATACCTGTTTACCCTGGATTACCTATTCACATAATTAAAAAAAAATTTTACCTTCCTCATATTTAGCTCCATCACATAAATATAAGTGCAAGTTTTCATATTTGTCTCTAAAACTGAAGAGCACGGTTTTAAAAAAGTGAAATTTAAAATGTCTAAAAATATCAAACAAAACAAACAAAAAATATTAAAGTCCCATTTATGAGGCAGAAATCATATCTCATAGAGGATGTTTTTATGTGCAATCTTATTCAATGTTTTCTGAAGAGTCTCAACGCTAATTCTACTTCTGTTAGTTGGCAAGCTTACCATAAACAAAATTTTGCAATGCTGACCTTAAAAGAATTTAGAGGTGCTTATAGGAAACTCACTAGTTATTACCTTTTAAGCTTCAAAACAGAATATATAGTGTCTATAATAATTCTCTTTTGACTGCTTGCTTCCCTTTTTCCTGTTTAAATTGTAAATGCTATTAAAGAACACAACAAGGTAATGTAAAGGAATTTAAACACACTATATTGCAACAATATAAGTTCCATGTACAGTTATAAGCAATATGGCTGAACTTAATAATTTTACATTGCAAGTCTAATTGTGGTATCAAATTAGGAATTTTCACAAAGTACTTGCATTGGAAATTTGTATGATACAATATATTTCAATTCTCAATTGCACAGGAAGATAATTTGTTTAACAGGAAGACTGGGAATACAGTTCATACACTTAGACCTGATTGTCCTGTTTTATACAGAGCTTAGACTCCTAGTCATAGAATTTTAGAACTTGAGGAGACCTTAGAGATTAAGTAGTTCAACAACTTCATTTTACAGAGAAGAAAATAGAGGTTAAGGGAAGTTAATTGACTTAAATAAAGTAACACAGAATGTTAGTGACAAAGCTGGAATGAAAACCACTTCTTAACTTTCTCAGGACCATGAAAGGAGGTTGATACAAAAGAATTAGATATCGAAATCTCATCACAGAAATAGTACTTAGAGGAAGAACTACAATCCTGCAGCCTGTGGAACAAAAACCACATTCACAGAAAGATAGACAAGATGAAAAGGCAGAGGGCTATGTACCAGATGAAGGAACAAGATAAAACCCCAGAAAAACAACTAAATGAAGTGGAGATAGGCAACCTTCCAGAAAAAGAATTCAGAATGATGATAGTGAAGATGATCCAGGACCTTGAAAAAGAATGAAGGCAAAGATCGAGAAGATGCAAGAAATGTTTAACAAATATCTAGAAGAATAAATAACAAACAAACAGAGATGAACAATACAATAACTGAAATGAAAACTACACTAGAAGAAATCAATTGCCCATAACTGAGGCAGAAGAACAGATAAGTGACCTGGAAGACAGAATGGTGGAATTCACTGCTGTGGAACAGAATAAAGAAAAAAGAATGAAAAGAAATGAAGACAGCATAAGAGACCTCTGGGACAACATTAAACACAATAACCTTTGCATTGTAGGGGTCCCAGAAGGAGAAGAGAGAGAGAAAGGACCCAAGAAAATATGTGAAGAGATTATAGTCAAAAACTTCCGTAACATGGGAAAGGAAATAGCCACCCAAGTCCAGGAAACACAGTGAGTCCCATACAGGATAATCCCAAAGAGAAACACACCGAGACACACAGTAATCAAACTGGCAAAAATTAAAGACAAAGAAAAATTATTGAAAGCAACAATGGAAAAACTACAAATAACATACAAGGGAACTCCCATAAGGTTAACAGCTGATTTCTCAGCAGAAACTCTACAAGCCAGAAGGGAGTGGCATGATATACTTAAAGTGATGAAAGGGGAGAACCTACAACCAAGATTACTCTACCCAGCAAGGATCTCATTCAGATTCGATGGAGAAATCAAAAGCTTTACAGACAAGCAAAAGCTAAAAGAATTCAGCACCACAAAACCAGCTCTACAACAAATTGCTAAAGGAACTTCTCTAAGTGGGAAACACAAGAGAAGAAAAGGACCTACAAAACAACCCAAAACAATTAAGAAAATGGTCATAGGAACATACATATCAATAATTACCTTACACATGAATGGATTAAATGCTCCAACCAAAAGACAGAGGCTTGCTGAATGGATACAAAAACAAGACCCATATATATGCTGTCTACAAGAGACCCACTTCAGACCTAGGGACACATACACACACCTAGGGATGGAAAAATATATTCCATGCAAATGGAAATCAAAGGAAAGTTGGAGTAGTAATACTCATATCAGATAAAATAGACGTTAAAATAAAGAATGTTACAAGAGACAAGGAAGGACACTACATAATGATCAAAGGATCAATCCAAGAAGAAGATATAACAATTATAAATATATATGCACACAACATAGGAGCACCTCAATACATAAGACAATCGCTAACAGCTATAAAAGAGGAAATCGACAGTAACACAATAATAGTGGGGACTTTAACACCTCACTTACATCAATGGACAGATCATCCAAAATGAAAATAAATAAGGAAACAGAAGCTTTAAATGACACAATAGACCAGATAGATTTAATTGATATTTATAGGACATTCCATCCCAAAACAGCAGATTACACTTTCTTCTCAAGTGCACATGGAATATTCTCCAGGATATATCACATCTTGGGTCACAAATCAAGCCTCAGTAAATTTAAGAAAATTGAAATCATATCAAGCATCTTTTCTGACCACAACACTATGAGATTAGAAATGAATTAGAGGGAAAAAAAATGTAAAAAACACAAACACATGGAGGCTAAACCATATGCTACTAAATACCCAAGAGATCACTGAAGAAATCAAAGAGGAAATCAAAAAATACCTAGAGACAAATGACAATGAAAACACGACAATCTAAAATCCATGGGATGCAGCAAAAGCAGTTCTAAGAGGGAAGTTTATAGCTATATAAGCCTACATCAAGAAACAAGAAAAATCTCAAATAAACAATCTAACCATGCACCTAAAGGAACTAGAGAATGAAGAGCAAACAAAACCCAAAGTTAGTAGAAGGAAAGAAATCATAAAGATCAGAGCACAAATAAATGAAATGGAAACAAAGAAAATAGCAAAGATCAATAAAACTAAAAGCTGTTTTTTTGAGAAGATAAACAAAATTGATAAACCATTAGCTAGACTCATCAAGAAAAAGGGGGAGAGGACTCAAATGAATAAAATTAGCAATGAAAAAGGAGAAGTTACAACAGACACTGCAGAAATACAAAACATCGTAAGATACTACTACAAGCAACTTTATGCTAATAAAATGGACAACTTGGAATAAATGGACAAATTCTTAGAAAGGTATAACCTTCCAAGACTGAACCAGGAAGAAATAGAAAATATGAACAGACCAATCACAAGTAATGAAATTGAAACTGTGATTAAAAATCTTCCAACAAACAAAAGTCCAGGACCAGATGGCTTCACAGCTGAATTTTATCAAACATTTAGAGAAGAGCTAACACCCATCCTTCTCAAACTCTTCCAAAAAACTGCAGAGGAAGGAACACTCCCAATCTCATTCTATGAGGCCACCATCACCCTGATACCAAAACCAGACAAAGATACTACAAAAAAAGAAAATTAGAGACCAATGTCACTGATGAATGTAGATGCAGAAATCCTCTACAAAATACTACCAAACAGAATCCCACAACACATTAAAAGGATCATATACCATGATCAAGTGGGATTTATCCCAGTGATGCAAGAATTCTTCAATATACACAAATCAATTAATGTGATACACCATATTAACAAATTGAAGTATAAAAACCATATGATCATCTCAATAGATGTGGAAAAAGCTTTTGACAAAATTCAACACCCATTTATGATAAAAACTCTCCAGAAAGTAGGCATAGAGGGAACCTACCTCAATGTAATAAAGGCCATATATGACAAACCCACAGCAAACATCACTCTCAATGGTGAAAAACTGAAAGCATTTCCTCTAAGATCAGGAACAAGACAAGGATGTCCACTCTCACCACTATTACTCAACATAGTTTTGGAAGTCCTAGCCACGGCAATCAGAGAAGAAAAAGAAATAAAAGGAATACAAATTGAAAAAGAAGAAGTAAAACTGTCACTGTTTGCAGATGATACTATACATAGAGAATCCTCAGGATGCCACCAGAAAACTACTAGAGCTAATCAATGAATTTGGTAAAGTTGCAGGATACAAAATTAATGCACTGAAATCTCTTGCATTCCTATACACTAATGATGAAAAATCTGAAAGAGAAATTAAGGAAACACTCCCATTTACCATTGCAACCAAAAGAATAAAATACCTAGGAATAAACCTACCTAGGGAGACAAAAGACCTGTATGCAGAAAACTATAAGACACTGAAGAAAGAAATTAAAGGTGTTACCAACAGATGGAGAGATATACCGTGTTCTTGGATTGGAAGAATCAACATTGTGAAAATGACTATACTACCGAAAGCAATATAAAGATTCAATGCAATCCCTATCAAATTACCAATGGCATTTTTTACAGAACTAGAACAAAAAATCTTAAAATTTGTATGGAGACACAAAAGACCCCAAAGAGCCAAAACAGTCTTGAGGGAAAAAAACGGAGCAGGAGGAATCAGACTCCCTGACTGCAGACTGTACTACAAAGCTACAGTAATCAAGACAATATGGTACTGGCACAAAAACAGAAATACAGATCAATGGAACAGGATAGAAAGCCCAGAGATTAACCCACGCACCTATGGGATATAGTCAACTTATCTATGACAAAGGAGGCAAGGATATACAATAAGAAAAGACATTCTCTTCAATAAGTGGTGCTGGGAAAACTGGACAGCTACATGTAAAAGAATGAAATTTGAACACTCCCTAACATCATACACAACAATAAACTCAAAATGGATTCGAGACCTAAATGTAAGACTGGACACTATAAAACTCTTAGAGAAAAACATAGGAAGAACACTCTTTGACATAAATCACAGCAAGATCTTTTTTTGATCCACCTCCTAGAGTAATGGAAATAAAAACAAACAAATGGGACCTAATGAAACTTAAAATCTTTTGCACAGCAAAGGAAACCATAAACAAGAGGAAAAGACAGCCCTCAGAATGGGAGAAAATATTTGCAAATGAATCAACAGACAAAGGATTAATCTCCAAAATATATAAACAGCTCATGCAGCTCAATATTAAAGAAACAAACAACTGAATCCAAAAATGGGCAGAAGACCTAAATAGACATTTCTCCAAAGAAGACATACAGATGGCCAAGAAGCACATGGAAAGCTGCTCAACATCACTAATTATTAGAGAATGAAAATCAAAACTACAGTGAGGTATCACCTCACACCAGTTAGAATGGGCATCGTCAGAAAATCTACAAACAACAAATGCTGGAGATGGTGTGGAGAAAAGGGAACCCTCTTGCACTGTTGGTGGGAATGTAAATTGATACGGCCACTATGGAGGACAGTATGGAGCTTCCTTAAAAAACTAAAAATAGAATTACCATATGATCCAGCAATCCCACTACTGGGCATATACCCAGAGAAAACCATAATTCAAAATGACACATGCACCCCAATGTTCACTGCAGCACTATTTACAATAGCCAGGTCATGGAAGTAACCTAAATGCCCATCGACAGACGAATGGCTAAAGATATTGTGGTACATATATACAATGGAATATTACTCGGCCATAAAAAGGAATGGAATTGAGTCATTTGTTGAGATGTGGATGGATCTAGAGACTGTCATACAGAGTGAAGTAAGTCAAAAAGAGAAAAACAAATATCGTATATTAATGCATGTATATGGAACCTAGAAAAATGGTACAGATGAACCGGTTTGCAGGTCAGAAGTTGAGACACAGATATAGAGAACAAACGTATGGACACCAAGGGGGGGAAAGCCACGGTGGGGTGGGGATAGTGGTGTGATGAATTGAATGATTGGGATTGACATGTATACACTGATGTGTATAAAATTGAGGACTAATAAGAACCTGTTGTATAAAAAAATAAATAAAATTCATAAATTCAAAAAAAAAAAAGAGAAATAGTACTTAAAGCCATTTGACTGGACTCAGTCATTAAGGGACCAAAGAAGGGGAGCGTCTGAAACTGGCATTGTTAATCAGAAGAGGCAGAGCCAGGAAGGGCGGCTACAGAGGAGTACCTGGTAGAATGATAAGAAAACCAAGAGACTGTGAGATCATTGAATCCAAGAAAAGAAAGAAATGTTGGATGTGTATTCAATGCTGCTGAAACATCAAGTAACAAAAGCCCGTGTACATGACCATCAGGTTTAGCGACATGGAAATCACTGACAACTGAGCTTGGATGGGGTTGTCAAGAGCAAATCCTCATTTATCAGAGTGGATAAAGGTGAGAAAGTGACTCGAGGATGTTAAGCTTAGGATGTTTTTCTATGATGGCAATATCTGAGGGGAAAGGAGAGGTTAAATGCATTAAGCTACTTCTTCAAATTTGTACCCCCAGTAACAAAATCAACACCAACAAATATTAAATTGCTATGGGAAACTGGCTTGGCATTTCTTACAGGGGATATATGCACAGTAGTTTGTTTTGGGAGGAGGGTGGAACTATAAGTTAACCACTCATCCTAGAATGAAATGTGTGCTCACCTTACAAAATGTTATGGAATCCCTGAGGGTGAGGGACAAAGCTTTATCCTCCATTCCGTCCTAACCAAAAGTCCTAGCTCAACCCTCAGAAAACAATCCATGTTTTTCTCCAAAAAACCCTACTAAGACACTCCGTATCTGAAGCAGTCTACCTTAAAGACTTGTTTCTTTTTGCGGGAGCTCATCAATATCTGCACAGCCTTGCCGGCAGCTACGAGGCCTGTCCATTAATGAAATGTTAATGACTGAATTAGACCTGTAATAACTGAAGTAGGAGGCACTGCTGTGAGTCCATTAGCATCCTTTGAAAAGACCCTGCTGAGGAACAAGTAAACACTGCACACAATGAGAAAACTTTCGGGCACAAGAGTTGGAAGTGTTACACCGGTGTTTTCACATGGAAAATGACATTTCCCTGAAACAGGATTAGTTTATTTAGGAAAGCTAATCCCAGTCACTACATTTCTTCAGACAAAAATAAAGACTGAAAGATGGATGATGTACTTATTCAAAAGTGTTTTGGTTTTTTTAATTCCAATATTGCACAACTGTTTTTGCAAACCTTTTTAGGATAACTTCCATTTGTCAGGTGCCAATTATTCCCAATAACTATGGCTCTTCTTTTCCTCTCACCTGGTTCTTATAATGATTTGTTTTTAGTTTTCTTATACTCCCTTCTTTTCAACTATTTATTGCTTTTATGCTTCAAGTAAATCCTACAATCTTTGCAATACCATCTATCCTTTTTTAAAAAGGGGAAAAACATAGGGAGATTTAGGACACTTTTTTAACCTTCATTAATATAAGATGATTGTAGAATTCACTACTGAGATGTAAATATAAATCATATGACATATAAAGTGAAAGCTGTTATGTATTAGCATCTAGCTCAATTCAATAATATATTGTTCTTGTAATAAGCCTGAAGATTTACCATTTTTATTTAAACATATATTGTAATTCAATAATACTTGAATTGTAGCAACTTGATGTGAGGTAAAAATAATTGCTATCTCAAATTATTACAAAAGACAGAATAGCTAAGGCTAATTCTATTAGATTTCTTTATTATGTCTACTGTGGGTCTTATTATTTTCCCATATTCATATCTGGATCTCTAACCACAGTTAAAAATAATGTATATCTGGTTTGAGGATTGGACCTTAGGGTTTGCTAGACATGTGCTTTAGAAATACACATGCTACGAAAAAAAAAGCTACAAAAAATATTGTATTTTTTTGTTACATAAAATATTATATATCAAATAAAGTAGTTCGATAATATGTATTGCATTTTATGTTTAACCTCAAACATCCTTCCAGGTCCTTAGTTCTAGATTTACTGATAACTAGTTGTGTGGCACTAGGCAAGTCCTTTAACCTTTCAGGGATTTTTTTTAATCTTTAAAAAGAAAGTTTAAAAAGGATAAAAACTATAGATATTTAAATTTTACATTTATATAAACTTAAAATTTATATAATTATGGTTTTTGATATATTAAACATTCAAAGGTGGAAATAGGAGATAGAAAGAATTTAAAAGGTGCATTACAAATCCATCAGCTAACTCTGGCCCACAAAAAAAGGAGAAGTCATATCAGGGGAACCCAAATTCACAGGAAAAAAATAGAGTCTACATGAGTACAAAATAAATATTTTAACAGAATTCACAAACACAACAAATCATAAAACGTATTTGTTTGAACAAACTGTGCTGTAGTATAGCCCTTAAGAGGTTGGATTAAAAGGGACAAATCAAAATACCAGCATGTTTCTTTTTTAAAACCTAAATGTTGGTTTATTATGCAAATCATTTGCTCCTTGATTTACACATCTGGAGTGCTGTGGTTAACTTTGGACCTTAAAATACAGACACGTGGCACTTTCACACACGCGCGCGCGCGCGCGCGCACCCCATCTTGGTTCTTGAGATCTTTGTCAGTTTTCTTATTTCATTTCAGCTTGCTATCTGAATTCAAGGGAAGAAGTTCTGCACCGTATTTGCAAATAGCAAGCATGACACTTGACTTGAAATTCAGACCATGCAAACGGGCCTATAAAGATGAGATCAGTGACACATAGTAACACCTGACAAGAATTATCATTTTGATTACAGCTAATGGAATGCTTTTCTTCATTCAGAACTCCCAGAGTCTGTAAATACGGCCTTACAGTTTTAAATGGATAAGAAAGAGAAATCCATCAAGCCCAAAATGGTACACTGATAACTATGAATATGTAATTTATGGATAATCAACTGAAGGTATTTTCCGGAAGAGCCAAAGTTCAAGTACGGTACATACTAGTAGTATAAACACCATATGAGCTACTACGAAATAATAGGCTCATAAAATCACTCACAATAGTGAGTTTAAAGGCAATTTGAAGCAGTAGGCTATGAGCTTTGAACTGAATCTCAGCATTTAAGATTGGATTTCTGTTTTTTCCTGGACAACTACTGATTCCAGAATCAAATATCAACTGGCTTTTGTCATGTGAAATGTATCCACCAAAGTTCTGTGTTTTCTTTTTTGTCTTTAGTTAAGTATTAATTATTTTATGGAATAATGAACAGACTATCCATAAGACTTCATCAGTACAAAATTTCAAGGGAAAAGTCCAAACATATCTATTATTTTTCAATAACAGTAAACTCCTGTTAGCAACATATGTGTAATCATCCCCTATGTCAAAGAACAGGATTGAGGTTATAAAGAAGTATAGAAAATGCCACATGTTCTCAAATTCCTAGAATTCTAAAATGTTTACCACGTAATAGAATACTCAAATATCACATTATTTTGGAATTATAATATATGGCTTATCCCACTATTAAAAATAGCATGAAATTTTCCAAAGTAAGATTGATCAGGATTTAATTAACTTTGCACCCAAAGGATTGGTGAAGCCCTATCATAATAGATAACTTAATAGAGATCCCAGGGTCCATGAAACACAGATGATATTCCACCTTATTTGGAACAGTATCGGTCCTTCTTAACACTGCTGTGTGAATATCCATTGGCCTTTGTTCTAAAAAAATTATAATGTAGAAGGTAAAAATCTTAATTGTAATCTGGAATCACCAGCACTGACACTCTCTCATTGTTTCTCCTGTATTAATAACACTTGGAGAACCTCTCTCTAATACACTAAATTGTAGAGAGAGAACAAGGCCCTTTAACTAATCAAATAGCTATTGTATTAATTCATTTATTTGTACATCCTTTTATAAAATTGTATTAAGCACATATTGCGTATGAAACAGTTTATTTTTATGTGCTGGTGGTCCACTGCTCTCAAAAATTTTCAAGTTCAATAGGAGGTATCTATTCTTTCATTCATTCATTCGGTGTTTTTGGCGTATTTCCTGAACCCCGATATTCCAAGCACTGCTGTAGATACCAGAGACACAGACATGAGAAAAACTGCCAGAGTCTCTACTTTCGTGAGACTCGTGGGTTCATCATGCGGAAAGTAAAAATTGTTGTTTAAATGCCATAAGAGATAAAAGGAAATAAATATGAAGGCTAAAAAATGACACAGTATCTGACTTCACAAAGAGTGGAGAGGTGCTGGAGGAGACAGGAGGGTCAAGAACTTGTAACCAAAAGGAAACTGTGATCATATTGGTTTGGTGGTAAATATAATACCTTTGTAATGTAGGAGCCATCACATATGCTTTCTCGGCTATTTAACAATGGAATGTATCCTATACCTGTGTTTTTCCTGTGAATTATTACTAGGTGTAGTAAGATGACTTGAGACACATAAACTTCAAAATGCCTTCAAATCACTTGACTAGGAACAAAGAAAGGCTTGATAGAAAAAAGGGATCAAGAACGCTGGTTAGAGGATAGGAACCTGTGAAACTAGTAACAGTATTGGACTTTAACCTGGACTTTAACAATGACCATACCTGTCATTGCCCAGGATGATAACATTTTCTGCCTTTTTTTTTTTTTCTTTGCGGTATGCGGGCCTCTCACTGTTGTGGCCTCTCCCGTTGCGGAGCACAGGCTCCGGCCGCACAGGCCCAGCGGCCATGGCTCACGGGCCCAGCTGCTCCGCGGCACGTGAGATCTTCCCAGACCGGGGCACGAACCCATGTCCCCTGCAACGGCAGGCGGACTCTCAACCACGGCGCCACCAGGGAAGCCCCTGCCCTTTTTTTTTTTTTCCCAGAGGAATTTCTCCCTTGATCAGAGGGGCAGAGATTATTCTGTCTCTGGTTAAGATGTATATCGCAGAGGTTCATATTCACTAGTGTGTCCTGCCTACCTTGACAAGTACTTTCCAGTTGCTTTATGGGTTCTCAGAATCACATTTAGCTTACAATTAGATTTTATATTGTAAATGCTTTCCATTTCCCATTGATTTCTTGAGCTTTCTGGTCTATCCTTTGCGAAGAAAAGAGGAAAGTTTACATGTGTTCCTCTAGGTTAATTCTACTCAGTGGAACTTGTCAGTGGTGACTAGAACTGTGTTTTTAAGCAGAACTCCAAGTGTTCAGGCTTGGCAATTAATCAGTTGCTTACTAAAAATGTAACTACTGAATTAGCAGATATTCTGCTTATATTCCAGCAAATCTGAAGAGGAATTCTGGAGTGAAATAGACATAGATGATTTCTACATCTCACTATGAGTTACCATCTACCCAGAATTATTTTTTTGTATATTTTCCTCCTTGCAAATTTGAGTTCAAAGGAGCCTAATGACTGTTGCTTTCACCATTATCTGTTACTATTCACAAGTTCAAGATGCAATTTGAATGTCAACCCAACTGACTCTAGTAAAAGGGAAGTGGAGGAGTTAGTGCTATCCTGAGGGTAGAGAAGCAACAGAGTAAGGTTTTTAACAAAAAAAGCACAGGCAAAGTTCTCTCCCTCAGGTCAATTTCTAACAAAATGGGTGGGCACAGCCCAACCCTCTCCATGACCAAGAGGAGACTTTGCACTATGGACTGGATGGCTCCACACTGGAGGCAAACAGCAATCCTAATGTCAGAAGCTCAATGATGCTTTGTTTAATCCTATAGCTTTGGGCCAAGGGGACACATTCTGCAAGAGAAAGAAAGAGAAGGTAACAGGAAAAATTATGTTCTTTGCAAACAGCCCTGTTTTCTCCAGTAGATCTCTATAAATACACTAATTCATCATAAGCTCTGAGGCAAGGCAAGGAAAATAATTGTTAAGTTCTTATTTGGTACTGTGTTCTTTATATATATAATTTCATTTTATCTTCACAGATCACTGCAAATTAATGTCTATTTTGACATGAAGAAACTGAGGCTTAGGAAGTTAGTCAGCTGAGAGTTGCGCTGCATGTCTCTAAAGACCAAGTCCCGCTCACTAGGCTTTATACAATATGGGTTCCTGCCATGGCTCTGAGTATTCTGACTGAATGGGTCTGAGGTGGGACCCATGATTCTGCAGTTTACTAAGTTTTCCAGGTGATTCCTCTAACCAATCAGTTTTGTCAATCATAGCAACAGGCTGCGCTGTCTCTCAGAGTAAATATCTCAGTGTATTGAGAAAAAAAAAAAAAAAGTTGTAAAGACAATGCATCAAGGACACCGCAAAGTAAGTAAAAGAAGTTATTTTTCTGAATCATCAGAAATATGTCTTCAGGGCAAGACAATGCATGAATGTGCAATTGCAAAGGAAAAGATACAGATAAGAGTCTCCTGTGACAGTGACCCAGAGCTATACAGGGATGTACCTTAGAGGGTCAGAGCAAATAAAATAGACATTGTAAATTTCAAATGGAAAATGATTCTTTGGCTAAGGGAGGAAAGAGAGAAAGAAAGAAAGTGAGGTGCTGATTGGTAGTGGAAGACATTAAATCCTTTCCCCTCCATTCCAGTGTCAGTGACTTCCTAAAAGGTGGAAAGGAAGAGGATCACTGATACCAAACCAAAGGAATGGAGCTGATGTCTCTGTGAAAGAGAGACATCAGTTAGCCTGCGGAATTTTTTCATATTCAGCGGGAGTTCCTGAGAGTGCTGGAAGGCTGAACAATGAAGCGAAGAGCTCCAAGGTCTTACACGCCCATCAAGAAAATAAATAAAGCTTAAGGGGCTGCAAGGGATGTGAATGGATTATGCATATTAACCCTGGAAGTTTTCGTGTTTCTATGCAATCATTATACTTCAAGGATGGTTACGTGATATTTTCTTTCATTTTAATTTTGTTAGACATCAGTGGAGAGGGTATTCTTCAGCTATGTCTAGGAGGATGCAGGAAGAGGAAGTATCTCAGCCCTCTCTTTACAGATCCCACTCATCTTTTTTAACAAATCTCCAACAGATCCTCTCGAGGCCAACACTACAGCCAGCAGAGCCAGATCACAGAGGCTTCCATTACTTCAGGTCAGCTGGGCAGGAGCATACAGGGACTGATGACAACACCAAAGTCACAGCCATGAAAATGTCTATGAATCAGTTCCCAACCTTGCCTGAAATTACAATGCCCAAGCAGCAGTTCAGACTAATTAATTCATAATCTCTGACCATGAGGTCCAGGCATCAGTATTTTCAAAAGTATCCAAGATGATCCCAATAACTGGCTAGTGCTGAAAACCACTAGTCTGAGACTTTGCCTGTTTCTCTCAGAGGTTAAAGATTTTGCAAACATCCTGTAATGGAGAAAATGGAACTTAGTGAAAATGACACCTGTAAATATAGTTAGTAGTTACATACTTGTTTTGAAAAACAGAATGTATTCAGGCATAGCATTCTTTTACTTCTAAATCAATTCTTATTTCATATGTCCCAATTTAAATATGTTAAAAAATCTTTCATATTATCCAGGAAGAAATGCATTAGCATTAGAGAACTTAAATGACCATACACACTCATGATCAGGTCATCACTGATGGAGGTGGCAATTACGCAACTAGTACCTAAACAGAAAACCTCTCCTATTTAGGTGACTTAGTATTATAAAATAAAAATAAATTTTTACAAAGTTTTTAATAGTAATAATCATTAATTCAGCCCTTGATTCTGGATCAACTAAAGCCCCAATTTCATAATGTCCCAGGGAGAGAGACTCTTTCCAATGTGATCTTTTGTACCTGATTTATTGGAAAACTAAATTGTTCTCTCTCTCTCCTTCCGTTTCCAGTCTTCTTCTGTTTGTTTGTTTGTTTTGTTTAGTGTTTAGGATGGATGACTATTGTGAGGAGGTCTGGTAAAAGATAACATGGGATCAACAGAAGCAATTCTGTCCCACAGAAAACCAGATTATTAATACTCTAAGCTCCTTGATGTCCAAATTTCTCAACTCCAAGGTAAGGAAAGTATTAGATGTAGGACTTCGAGGCCCTTCTGCATCATATACTTTGTAGAGAAAAGAAATCTGTATTAGGAACCAAGGGCTAGGATAAGTAAACACAGTGCTGGAGTTAACAAGTTGTGCTATCTTGAGCAAATCTCTTAACCAAACTCTCTGACATTAATTTTTTCATCTGTCCACTAAAGGGCTTGGATGACACTGAAGGGCTTAGTTCCTTCTAACTTGAACTTCTTTGGCATAATTTTAGATCTGTGACCTATGGAGATAATTGCATTTTGGGGAGTTCGATGACAATTCATTTCATTTGTTGTAAATCAAATGTAGGGGGAATAAACAAGTTATGTAGGGTTCCCAGAAGAGACTGGAAAACATTTCTTTCCTGTAACTGTGCTTTTTATAATTGCAGGTTACACAAATTTCCATATTATTTCAGTTGCACAAGGTCTGCTCAACATTGATTTAGAGCATTCAGATTACGTTAAATATGTACGTTCTATGAAATGACATGGTATGTACATATAATTAAAGATTCTGGGGTGTGTTTTTGGACAAAATGTTGTTGCTGCAATAAAAAAAAAAAAAGGAAAGAAAGGGAAAAAAAGGCTGAATCCCAAAACCAAACAAAACCTCAAACACCAAAAGCTGAATAAATCAAAGCTTAAAATCTGACTGGTAACAGCAGGACCAGATCCATCAGTATAAACTGACGGAGGTGTGGTTTCCAAACCTACTCAATCCACTTGTATACACAAAGCTTGAATTTACTGGGCTTTGCAGGGGTGACCATTTGCTTCTATGGCTCAAGCTTTGTTTCCTTGAGGGTTTCTCAGTCTCTCTCCCTCTTGAACAAACTGCACGAGATGCGGTTTTTTGCTTTTTTTGGTCCAAGCCATTTGCATTCCTCTTAGTCTTTCTCCTTTTAAGGTAAAGTGGGTTTTAATTCATGTTAAAGCCAATGAAATTTGGCATATTCTGATTCTAAGGCATGATTTCTTTCCATATAGCTTTTGTAGGATAATGATCTCTATATATTTGAAAATCAGAAGAATTAGGCTAAAAGACTCATTGAAAGGTCATCTAAGCCACATTCCTACCTTCACACACATACACTCTAGAACAGAGAACAGAGCTTCTCAATTAACTTCTCAATTAGCTTCTCAATCAACTTATTCTGCTGAAAAAAAAAAGTTTCATCTGAACAAATCATTTTAACAGGATGCCAATATTTACTTATTCCTAGCACCTAAATGATGGTCAGAGATATTGACCGTATGGAATGACAGGCCTGGATTAGAGGCAGAGAAGAAACACACTCTTCCATTGCTGTCACTTTGACCCACGTTACACATGTGAGACTTACACCGATAAGAGATTCACATCTTCTGATCTGCACATTTTCCCAGAGACAAACTGTACACTTTGTGAACACTAAACTGATGTTGCACATAACTTGGTGGTTCAGAAGTGTCAGCTGCATATACTGTCTTTATACTCTAGGTCACAGTCCTTGGAAGGGCCATTGCCTGCAGCTACCGGATAAAAATGACAATTCTTCCCACGCAGTACTTTTTGGTACATATGCTGAAATAATTGATTTTTTTTTACTAAGTTTTAGGCTATCTTGGTGAGGATTCTGCTACCTCAGACATATTAGAACCCAGAATCAAAATAATGCTGATTTTCAGCCATGCTTTCATTTAGGGCTACAAGCAGAAAATTAAAGACCTTGAATTCTCTCCTTCCTCATATCCGAATCCAACACTTCTCTAAATATTTACATCTGAAAAAAATTATAAAGTCTCTAAAATAAAATACATGTATGATAAAAAGAGTATATGAAAAAATTCAAGTCTTTCAGCCTTCCTTTTATCAGACCTCTTATTTATATAATAAGAATATCCATTAACACAGGAAAAATTTCAAACTATTTACTGGTTTTGCAGACACAAGTCAACTGGTTTATCTCTAGGTCTCATTTGAGAAATTTACTTAAATAATCTTTGCTTGTCATGGTGGCTAAGATTTCAAAGAATATATATATATATTAGTATATTATTAGCATTATTAGTACAATAGTGTGTATATATATATAGATAGATAGATATATACACAATAGTGTATATACATATATATATCTATATCTATATGGTCTCCACAGAGCAGGAAATCCCATGATGTTAGAACATCTGACTTACTCTGAGGCGAAGAACTGTTAACTATCGATGCTCTTTGGTCCGAAGGCAAAGAAGGTGTTTAGCTCTGAGAAGGCACCACTTTTTAAGACGCAAACCATTTTCTCTCTTTGGGATATTGTCTCATATATTTCCATGTCTAAATGTCTCTTATTTTTTCAAAACTCAGTGAAATTGTCACCTTTTCCATAAATCAGTTTGGCTGAAGTTTACAGGCAAAAGCAATCTTCCTAAAAACTCTCATAATACTTTATTTGTATTCTCTTTATATTACCTCGTGCTTCTGGTTTTATTTTTGTCTGTGTGTTTATTTATAAAGTTTCTTGAAATAATCATCATCATCATCATCATCACCCTTATTCATCTCATCCTATTTTGCATCTTTTTTTTTTTTCTGTTTTGCATCTTATACAATGCCTGGCACAATACCTTGAATAGTGTAGATACTTAATGCACATTTTTGAATACATGAAAGAGAGATATAACACTGTTAATCTGTGTTAGGGTATGACAGTATCTCTATTGCACTTCTTAACATTCTGTTTCCAGCCTAAAAGAGAGAAACAGTTTGCTCTTTAGGATTTTGCAACCTGCTCCAACCTCAAGTTCTGAACTTAAACTAAAATCTGGCTCCTTTTGAATCAAGAATTAGTTTGTTTCCTTCTCTGTCTTCTTCAGAGTCCTGAGCTGCTTTGAAAATTCGCTGGGATTCTATGAGATGTGCAATGACAGCAGATTCTTCTAACCGACCATCCCAGATATTTCTAGGAATTAAGTCTATAGTCTCCTGAGCTATGTCAGGTAACAGAGGATCATCCACAGGCCAAATGATAAAATTATAACTAGGATTTCCACTTAACAGCAGACCCAACAAACGATCAATGCCCGGAATACACATATGGTTACAAATACAAGTGGCTGCCTTCGTTCCTCACAGAAGTCTTCTCTGTGATCAATAATCCTAGCAGGGCTCACTGAGTGAATTGCCACCAGGTTCTCAGAAACAAAAGTTTATTTTATTTTTTGTAATACCTTAGGTTAGAGAAGAACAACATTAGCAGAGGTCCACCTTATCAAAATATAAAGAAAAGTTAGGTATACCATAAAGTCATCTCGGCCACTTGAAATTTTGGTCCTAAACTAACACAGTACTCATTTGAATTTTTGCTGAAACCATCTTTGCTTAGAAATTATTAGAATGTATCTAAGATGATAAATAAAGTCTAAGTATGTTAAGGGAAAAGATGAATACATTTGACTCAATTTTTGAGGGAAAAGATGAATACATTTGACTCAATTTTTGAAGTCTAACGCATAAGAACAATTGCAACGCAAATGTCCTACTGGGTTAAGCTATTTGCTGCATATAATTGATAAAGTCATATAATGTTACATATAAAGTGTTTCTACAACTCAATAAGAATAAAGATTTTAAAACTGACAAAATATCAGTAGGCAATTCACTGAAAGATATTACTAACAGGAAATACACACCTAAAAAGGCAACCTATTTCTGTTCAAATAAAATGACTTTTTAAAAAAGCTTCTTTTCAACTATCAAATGAAAAATATTGTAAAGTTTAAAAATATCTAGAGCTAATGTGGTTGTGATCACCTTTATAGTGACAATAAATCCTAAAATTGAATCTCTACGTGTCCTTTGACTCAGCCTCTCTACTTCTGGGAACTTATTTATAAAAATGTACTCACAATACAAGCACATATAAAAAAATGTATTGCAGTATTATGTATAATAGTACAAATTTTTGAAGAACCAAAGTGTCCATCAATGGAAAGGATTAATGTAATTCATCATATATTCATGTGATGTATGGATATGACATGTGAATATATGAATATCGTAAGTTTGGAGTGAAGTGAGAGTAGCGTCAACATATATTCACTACCGCATGTAAAATAGTCAGCTAGTGGAAGCAGCAGCATAGCACAGGGAGATCAATATAATACTCAGACTCTAATTCCAAAAACTTACAAAAATAACTTGATATTTTAATGACAATAAGTATGCCAAATATTATAATGCTTTTATAGTCCATAAGGGGAAAATACCTTCATATATTTAATATTTTTCAACCACAACATAACCAGTGATTTTCACTTAAAGTCGCTGAGACAATAAAAATATAAAACGGAATACAATCTCTGTTGGGTAGCATTAACCTTTACTCAGTCATTAAACAATGAGAAATACTGGGCTGTTTTTGTTATGGATTAAGAAAATGCTTTTGGAAACAGATAAACATTTGTCCCTGCTGGAAGTTCCTTCAGCAGTAATGCATCATTATGCCTGACCAGCCCTAGAAACCTAGGAAAGACAAAATATGTACATGTTGGTTGTTAAGCATATGTGATATGTTTTGCTTTGACCCCTGGCAACCAGAAGATTTTTGAACTTTGCCAAAATCCAAACTTTTGAAACTCTTAAGCTGCTTAATTTTTATATTCATAGAATGTAACCCAAGGTAGAGTTTTGTTTGGAAAACTAAATGACTTGCGTTGTGACAGATTTTGTTTATCTTAGTTTTGTTTAACTTAAATGTTAGGCGCGACAGCTTCAATTCCAATCAGACTCCGTGCTAGTTATTTAGATCTACGTGAATGGTTGATGAATTTTAAAGATCACATCAATTTCATGTCTTTATCATGGCTTGCTGTAGCCATTAAAGTGAAGTGGCTACAGACTTGGAATCAGAGGATGAGTGTTCTAATCTTGCGCAGCTCTGTTATTTAAACCAGCCTGAGACTTCAGAAAATCATGTAATCCCTCTGGTCCCAGTTTCTTCATTTTTAAATTAAGGAGGTTCAAAGAGTCTTAAAAAGTGTTTGAGGTATACATTCCCTCTTTTAAATGGGAGGGATGTAAAAGGTTTTCAGGCTAGTGACATGTGACCACGTAAGCCTCTCATTCTTACTCAGTCAATTCTTGACCCCGCATTCCATCCTCCAGACCTCCAGAATGCTCTGTTATATACCTCTTAATTCTAGAGCATACATCCCACGAAAAATGCATTGGAAGTGTCATAAACTTTTTAAAAGTATTTCTATGTTCATTATTACTGTTCACCATTAAAGATATTGAATCATTTTTCCTCTTTTTAAAATGTGTCCACCCTTTCCCCTTATTCCATTTCCACATATGCCAGGGGTAAACCATGCTCTTCCAATTTAATTTGATTGCTGTTTTCACAAACAATGGACCAGCCTGAAAGACTGAACTAAACCATGGAATCCATTGTAATTGACAAAGCTTCTATATATACCATCTTTATAAAGCATCTAGCTTGCATCCTCAAATAATACCTCATATAAAGATGGATAGTTTTGCTGTCTTTAACATCCAGTTTGGTGATGTTATATCACTGTCTGTGACATTCAAAGGATATGGGGCCCATAAGTAAATATTTGTCACTGGAGACCATCGGCCTATGGCAAAATAGACACCAGAGTGCTACATAATTTGTGTTTGTTCAGAGAAAGACTATTCAGATTTTTTTTATCCTAATGATAAAAAAATTGCTCTTGCTACTTGTTCCAGTAAAAGAGAAAAATATTCTTAAATGCTAAAACAATAGTAGCTCCTTTGGTGAGTGATGCGCCACTTAGTAATAATGCAGTAGGTTTTGAACAGATCTGTAGTTTTTCAAAGGCAAACATCAAATAGAAAGAAAAAGGTTATGTCACCTTCACCCTCACAGTACTGTCATTTATATGCTATCAGCTCATTAAATTCACATTAGGATACTCCATGGGACTTGAGTTGCTATTAGTGCACCTAAATGGCATAACAAAATCTCAGTTCACTTTAAGAGAGATGGCATTGCGACATTTTGTATTTCATCACTGAATTATTACAGTCTCAGATGCATTCTGCTGTGATGGTAATGGAAGGAGGAGTACAAGAGAGGAAAGCTGTCCATTTGTTGTGCCCCAGGGAGAGAAAAAGCAAAGTTTGATTTAAAAAAATTTAAGGAAGTGAAAGTAAAGCATTAACAATTTAACCCCTGTATCAAGGCTGAAAATACACAAGTAAAGGCAAATGTTACATTTTGAGATAGGCTCTAAGGAACTTAGGGTAAACTGAATGTATTGAATGCTACGGGAGTTTGGGTGGTTGGCTGGTTTATGGTGACAGGTGGATGATTTTCAGGACTCTGTGTTACCTTTATAAAGTCCTTACTGGTAGCACACACAGTACTGTCCTTTTCTATTATATTCTCATTGATTCCGTCTTTGTGAAAAAAAAATATGGGTAGCCTGTCAAAGGTAAATGATCCTGTGACAAATATTGAATATTGATAGTTCTCTCCATGATAAGAGAAGCCTTTCACGATGACAAAAACTTATTGTCTCCTATTCTGACTTCCATGCTTCCAGGCAAGATTTCATGAAACAATTTTAGCACCATTTACAATGATCAGACTGTACATTTGTCAAAAGTAAAGTCACCAGTGGAAGAAGCCTGGCTTAGCAGTGATTTACGTATGATACCAGAATTAGTGTTGCCTCCAAAAACCAGTACGCTTAGGAGGATTTTGTTGAATATTCAACCAAAAGAAATAAGCAGAGTATGTGCCTGGTATAATATGTTCCTATACTGAAGTAGAGAAATAGACATGTTTATTATGAGATGAAATTGTGTAATAGTACAGCACGCTCTCTTCTAAAGATCATTTCTTCGTCACTTATATCACTATTTGCACAATATTTAAAATTGTAGTTGTGAAGGCAGTTTAGACTTCATGGCTATTGCTTTCTTCTGCATCAACTGTTACACAAAATAAAACGTACTGAATATGTGGAAAAATGAATACCGGTTGCTTGTTAGGAGATGTGGGTTGTAGCTGGAGCTCCGTTGCTGAGTGTGTGGTTGATAACTCCAACCCCTTGAGTGTAGGTTTTCTCATCTAATAAAATGAAGGGGTTTAACTAGCCTGTCATTAAGATTCCCTACAATTCTCAACATTTCTGTGTTACAGAAAAGAGCAGAGTGTTGGAAAAGGAGACCCAACAGGAGTCTGGGGTATTGGTCTTTGCTTGGCTATTAACAACCTGAGACCTAAATTAGCCATTTACTTACTCCAGGCCTTTGTTTACCTTTCTATGAAATAAGGCAAATTACTTTCTGATCTCTGAAACATCCTGAGATCTAAATTCGTATTTTTTTTTATTCTCCAATCCTTTCCCAGCTCTATCACAATTTTACCTTGTGATATTGGACACAGTATTAAAGCATACAGATTACTCATCATTCTCTTTGGAAATTATATTTAGCATACCAATCTACTCTTGAGAGTTTAGAAAATGTTGCTCCATCGCAAATGAACAGCTGCAACTGTCAACTAGCTACAAATTTGTAAGGCATCTAGTTTTATCTCTGCCTCTTTAATGTCACAGTCTCCCACAACTTTCTAGTCTCTTAACCTCAGCCTGATTCAATCATTAGTTTATCTGCCTAACACCCATAGCCATCTGATTTCATAACCATCCTAATAAGATAAGGAAAATGAGATCCACACAGGATAAATGACTCACCCAAAGCGACATAGCAGAGAACTACGATCAGGGTAGACTCTTAAGTCTGGTAACTTTCAGTGTGATGCTTGCTCAGCCAGTATCCTACTGAGTCAGGGTCTTCACCTATTCTTTTTTTCAGCTTTCACAAGGCTGACAGAAGGGTGAATTCTTTGAGAGGGTTTTGTATTCACTACAAAGTAAGTTGTTGTAAAATGATAAGACTTTAATGGTAAGATATGAAGAATCAACCAGCATTGAGTGTGAATTTTTCAAGGGAAACCAATTCATTTCTGGTGCTCTCTGAAATGAATGAGCAGTAGATAGATGATTGTTTGCTCAACCTGAGAGGGTGTTCTAATTCAGATTTAATGCAGTCAAAGTATGCTTGGAATTGCAGTCTAACTTCTATTTGTCTTTATAACCCCAAGCCAACTGCAAAGGCTGGGTGGCATAAGGTAGAGAGACCTTATAAACATGTCCTAAAAAAAGAAAAAGAAAAAGAAAAAAAAGACATGTCCTGTATTGAATCATTAAATACAATCATTTTAGAATCAAGCCAGTGTTTGCAGTTATGTTCCCCTCAGGTGTGCTTTTTTTTTTTAAGAGTAAAAAATGTGTGTGTGTGTAAAATCTCCATACCAAGCAGCAATAGAGTGTTAAGCTATGTAGCCAGTGCATTGATGTTATGCTCTTTAAATAGAAATTACCCTAAAAATATATGCACATGGTCATTAAATGTCGCCTCGTGAACTGAAGCTGACATCATTCAACACAAAACAAATGAGGTTAGCCATTTGTAGAAGTAACCCTCCCTAAGAGACTACTTTACATGTCTTGATGATTAGATAAATAGGTCTCCTAAAATTGAACAAGGAGCCTATGGAACTTTCCCAAAACCCAATGGAGACACATTAATCTGAAATGTAAGTAATGAAAGATAAGATAGAAAGTAATGAATTGTGTGAAATATCCATCATAAAGAAATGTTATAACAGAATATTTTGTTAACTGATCAGGAATATAGTTTTGTTGTGGGTTTTTTTTTTTTTAAACAAATACTAAAATGTGTCAGTGCTTACTCAGCCATGACTCAGAAGGAAGGTAGCTGGTTTGGTGATGTTGTTCTTAACTTCTTGACAGGTATAAACGTAAAAGGCGGAAGGATTCATCAGTCTGCCACTAATTGAATGTACTATTCCCCAATATCTGCCAATTCCCTTTGTTTCGCTTCTTGACTCACCACAAAAATCATCTGCTCTTATTTTGATTTCCCAAGAAGACTTTTTTACTGGGAAGGAGCATGTACTTGCCAGCTGATGCCAGTATTCTATTTTATTTTTATTTTTTATACAGCAGGTTCTTATTAGCTATCTATTTTATACATATTAGTGTATATATGTCAATCCCAATCGCCCAGTTCATCCCACCACCACCACCGCCCTTCCCCCAGCTTCCCCCCTTGGTGTCCATACATTTGTTCTCTACATCTGTGTCTCTATTTTTCTGCCTTGCAAACCGGTTCATCTGTACCATTTTTCTAGATTCCACATATATGCATTCATATACAATATTTGTTTTTCTCTTTCTGACTTACTTCACTCTGTATGACAGTCACATTCTGTTACATAGTGCAGTGCGTTGTTCTGTTTAAGTGAATAAATTGGCATTCTGGGTTATAAATCTGTTTCCCGTAAGCTGATTCAGTATTACTGAATCCTCCAGAGTCTGACAATCCCTGGGAAAACTGGTAAAATAGTGTTCCTGACTAGGCAAAGCCAAGACCCACACCCAAGTCTGAAGGAACTCCAGCAAATATTATTTATCTGCCATGTGTTCCTACCGGAAGCAGCCCTTCAGCCAACCTCTTTCTACAGTCCTGGTAATTACAAGTGAGAAAAGCTCTTAGGAGGAGGACTCCCACGGTGAACAGGAACAGGACTAGTGTATACCATGTTCACCTCTCAGAGATTCACAAAATATTTTATATCATAATGAACTGTAAAAGATAAGTCTGATTAATATTGTGCAAACCGGGCTTCCCTGGTGGCGCAGTGGTTGAGAGTCCGCCTGCCAATGCAGAGGACACGGGTTCATGTCCCGGTCCGGGAAGATCCCACATGCCGCGGAGTAGCTGGGCCTGTGAGCCATGGCCACTGAGCCTGCGCATCCGGAGCCTGTGCTCCGCAACGGGAGAGGCCACAGCAGTGAGAGGCCCGTGTACCGGAAAAAAAAAAAAAAAAAAAATTGTGCAAACCAATATTTCTCAATACCCCAATATTTTTATGTGACCTATATTAAACTTTCTGGGAATATACTATGAAAACTATGGGGAATATGATAGTTCTAGGAATCCTGAAGAATACCTGGCAATACAGCTTCTCATCTGGGGTTTCTATCTCTTTTGCATCTGGATACAAAGGAAAATTTTTCAGTATATAAGTCTCAATAAGAATAATATCTGCCAATGTTAAGTTAGTTTCAAGTTGAAGCTGCATTGATTTGGTTCACACTAGTACTAGGAAGGGCCTTGACATTGACATTCTTCTGTTTACCTTTCTTTTTTGTAAGAAGGTTTGTTCTCAACAAAGAACCCACAATATGGTACTTAGGGTAGCTGTACAACATCATTTAGGATGTTCTGTTACTGAACTTTATTAGAGTTAAAATATACACAATCAGTCATATAATACTGTGCTGAGCTCTAGGGTGGCACCCAAGGAACATCACCCCTCTTGCCTATCAGAGTGCTGAAAAACAATAAACAACTGAAATAAAACAGTGGCAGATGAAACCCACTTATCACCTTATTTACTGATAGAGGCCAGATGGGAGGGGCTTGATTAGATTGACAGCCACTTGGACCTGCTGAATGAATCACTGAACTTAGGTTGAATTACCCACTTGGGCCTAGCAGATTGGACTGGACAGGTGGGGAAAAGGCAGCCACTGGTGGAGTAGAGACACTGTGTTCTCCCTGTCGGGAGACAGGGGTGTAGCTGTCCTGAAAATGTCTACTTTATTCCTCAAGTCAAGTGTCTCCATCTGGGGTGAAGTGAGCAAGGGGATGGAGAGAGAGTCTTTCTCTATGTAGAAGGGAACACCAGGAACAGAAAATAAGAATTTCCTTCTAACATGTTACTTCTAGTAGTCAGCTAACTAAAATATAAAACCTAAAGTAAACATTAAAAGGAAAAAAATAACACTAAGATTTAAGTGCAGTGCTATACTTCTAAAGGACAGAGCTGGCAGAAATTAGTAACGTGGACAAGAAAATTATGTAAATGTGCCCGTGGCTGGACAAGAGGGAAAAAGAAAAAGATAGTATGAGATAAGAAGTTTCATGGAGACAGAAATTTAAAGGGATTCTTCTCCCATCCTACCAAGTAAAGCACTGATACAGAAGCAATGGCATTTAAGTGGTATGTTTTCCTAGGATTTACACACCATTATTTTTGTCTTCTTTTGTTTTCATCATATTTACTGTGTTTTCAAGTCTTTCAAAGGATCACTGGTGTGCAAATTAGTGGTTGTAAAAATCTGAATATTAAATGTGTTTCAGCTTAGACTATTGGGTTTTCTAAAATTAACCAAAGTGTCACCTTAAACTGCAGTCAGGTGAATGATTTTTAAAAATGCATAAGATCACAAATTTACAGATCATTTCATTAATGGTAACCAGTTTTCCTTCTCCATGTGCAGTGCATATTTCTTTAGTCTTATACACCTCTATATGCTTATTCAGTAACCCTTTATTATGTCCCTGATTATACCATGCCCTGTGCTATAATCTAAGATTCAAAATCAAACATGACACAGTTTTTGTCCTTGAATCGTATTGACTCTCCTAGGAGGAGAGGCAAATTATTGTTTATTATACAATGTGGAAGATTCTAAGGTAGTGTTATCTACAGGATGCTGTGGGAGATGGCATCCGCATTAGACTGACATCAAGAGAGCTGGCCAAGTGGTACTTGAGCTCAGGCTTTCCTTTGTGGATGTGTTTTTTCTTAACTTTCATTTTTTGTAATTCCAAGAAAGTTTATTCTGAATCATTGGGCAGTAAATTGGAGAAGTCATGCCTCTTTTTATTAATATCTTTCTGTGTGTTTCCTAAAAACAGAGACATCTCTTTCATTACAACACTGCTATTATCAAAACCAGGAAATCAAACACTGAGACAGTTATAGAGTACTACTATCTAACCCATTACCCATATTCAAATTTTGTCAATGGTTCTAATAATTTGCTGTATTTATTTCCTCCCCAGTCCGAGATCTGTTCTGCAATCACTTGTCACAATTAGTTGCCGCAGCTCTTGGGCTCCTTTTTCTCACTCTCTAGCTTGACCTTGATATTTTTGAGAGATATAGGTCAGTTATTTTGTAACTCAATTTGTGTCTGTTTGATGCTTTGTATGCTAAATTTAGATTATGATTCTGTCAGGATTACCAAAGGAGTGATGGGATGCCCTTCCCAGAACGCCTGTGATGTCCACTTGTTCTAATATCTGATCACTAGGTTAAGGGGCTGTTCACTAGGTCAGTACGCTGTGAAGCTGCTCCTTTTCCCTTTGTAAGTAAGAAGTATCAATGATTTTGGCAGGGGAAACTTGGGTAGTTAAAAACATTTGATTTAAGAACTACTTTTTCCCAGTTTTTGCGTGTTATAAATAAAATGGCTGTGGAGAGTGCTAGGGTAGTTTCCTATTTATACTGGGTCATCAGGGAAAGTCTCACTGATAAGGTGATAATAAAGTAGAAGAGAGCAAATATCCTTAGTGTGGAAACCAACTTGAGTCGAAAGGTTTTTCTTGGGTAAGTCAGAATATGTAAATCAGAATATTTAACCCCAAATGGGCTAAATAATGGGGGTTTTATTATCCCCTGTAAAAGGTCTGGAAGTAAGCTATCCCAGGGCTGACCTAATGGCTCAGATGTTTCATCAAGGAACAAAAATCCCCATATTTTGGAACCACGATTCTCATATATTTGCTTTGCCTGAGGTTTGTTTCGTTATCATCATGAGATGCCCCCCACCTTGACTCTCAAAACCAGAGTTTTGTTATTGAAGAAAGCCAAACGACTGACTGCTAAGTAGAGGAAACAGTACTGTCTAAAGGAGTTTGTCTAAATGAGAGCAGAAGTATGGAAAGAGATTTTGCTTCTACATCCTTCAAGCAATGCACTCATCACATGGAAGTATTTGCTTTGAGGTGTCCACTTCACACTTTTATGTGAAACTAACCATTACGCCATACAATAGCAATGGTGGTTTGCTTCTTATTAATATGCCACAACCACCTTTTGTCTAAATGAAAATGTTCTCATCTGTTTCAAAAAACGGAAGGCGAGAAGTTCCCTTATTTGTCATATTCTTCACAGATTCATAATAATTTCTCTTCTTGTTCCATTACAGTCCTATCTGGTTATGTTCTAAAAACTAAGATGCAATTTTAACTTTCACTAATGCTTCTTTTAAAAATGACAGGGAAATTTAAAGAGGAGTAAAAAGAAGAAAATATGCATGGTTGTTTCATCACTATGCTAGAGCTGACATTTACAACTTCCTTCTTTCACTTACCAATTTTATGTTACCTCTGTCTTCAGCCCACGTTTGGGATGGTAAAGGTTTTGGCTCTATTGGATGATTCAAACTTTTCTTCCTCAATGTCCTGTGTTCTAAGGGGTCTACTGATATAAACTCATTACCAGTTTCATAAGATTTTAAGTTATCCACGGTGTAGGATTCTCTCTTTGTGTTATCTTGCAAAGGACACAAAGTAATAGAGTGCACCATTACATCACAATTGTAAGTAAAATAATTAGCTATTTGAACTATATCCTATAGAGCATTATATCAAAGACAAATAAGTGACATTTCAAAATTAATAATTCTATTAGAAATTAAAATGAAGACGGAAAACTGCCCCAAGCTGAGCCAATCATGTTCTTTTGGTCAGAAATTATAAACTAGGACTAAGAGATTTCCAGTTTCAGTGTGGATGGGTCTCGTGCACAGAGGAGATATAAAAACTTGAGATGGTGGTGTGATGTACTTTACCATACACTGAATGAAAAGAAAATTTGAAAGAGAGAAAGAGAGACAGAGACAGAGAGAGAGGTAGAGAGAGAAGACAGAGAATAGGCAGAGAGAGCTTCCCTGGGCTTGATGGTGTTTACACAGAAACTTGCATATATATACAGGTACACACACACATATATTTTGTACCTGCCTCAAGTCTTTCTAGAAAAGTTTGGGTTAATTCTTATCTTTATATTATAAAATTCCCATTTTGCTTACAGATAGCCCTTCATCTACATCCTCTTTAAAATATCTGCTTAACTTAGCTCAGGTTATTATAATTTACTTGCATTCAATGAGTTCTAACTCTTACATGTCTTTCTAAATTATTTTAGCGTGGACATCCATCTTCCACCTCTGCAGAGTGTGAAAATATTCCTTTAGGAATTAGGAAAATATCATCTATTCATCTTATAAAATTATTTTGCCCACGTGAGTTTGACAAATTCACTTCAACTCTGCAGGATAAAACTTTAGAAGTTTAGATGCTTCACTCATCTTTTTTTTTTTCTGTTGGAATAAACTTTGCCCATGCTAAAATAAAAATAAATGTCCATTCCAACAGAAAAAGATGGGAGAAGCATTTACTCAGTAAATCTGTATGAAGAGCTTACAATCTATAAAACGTCAAAAATATCTGTGGAATGTAAAATTTATGAAATTTAAAAAGCACTGTGTCTAGTCCACAAGGGGGCTATTCCACATGTAGCTGATTGAGAGGTGACTGAATTTCAATATGTCAAATACTTTTACTTAAAAAATAAAACAGGGAACCTAGAATCATCACTTTGGAGAAGTTGAGTAGAATTTAACTATGTGTACAACACTTTCAAATTCAAGTCAGATGGGATAGCTCAGAAGTTTGGTTATTTATTTTGGTGTTTAAAGGCTCCAGGAAATATGTCTAAAAGCAAATGGGGAAAATTAAAATATTTATTATTTTTTCCATTGAAGCTTTGGGTTTCCCGATTGCTTTGTTCCAGGTGGCTTTTTTGAAACATCTCTCACACATTCATCTTATATTAGAAAACATATGACAAAACCAAGTTTTTTGATTTAGGAACTAAATCAAAATTATTGCAATAATCTTTCAATGGCAGACAAAATCAAGAAAATTACTTGTCAAAGGAAGCCTCTTTCTTGTAATACCATAACCATTTGTGGTCACCAAATGGACTTTTTTCATTAAAATATTTGTGACCCTGTCCAGGCTGTTGGCCTACCAAGAGAGTACCAGCTATTTTTCAAAATGAGTGTTTCACTGATTTAACATGTGTTGGACATTCATGCTTGTATTTATTTTACTTAATTATAATTCCTTTGAACTTTTGCCCTGAGGTAGTTTTAATGTGATGGCCAAAATTTGAAACTTTTAATGAAATAAATAAATTTTCTTAGTAACATAATATTTTCCTGGAAGAATAAACATGTTTCCCAAAATAGCTCATTTAATCATAGGTAATACCTTTTAGGCTGAGATAATCGGCAATAATTTAAAATAATTTAATGTATAAAACAATCCCGTATGTACAGATAAACACATCTGACATACAGAGAAACATACACATACATAAGTTCAACAAATATTATTGAGTGTCTACTATGAAATAGGAATTGGAAATATAATAATGAACAAGTTAGTTGTGGTTTTACTCTCATCAACTTTATAGTGGGGATATGCAGAAAAAAATTTCAATAAGCTGTGTACACTGCAAAAATAATAGGGAAAATTTGGTAAAGGGGATATATGGCAATACATGTTTATTCGGCTACAAGTCCCTTTATGACGTAGATCTTACTTTCCCCTCTGGTCACATATGTGCTCACTCATGA
The DNA here is from genome assembly GCF_039906515.1 of Pseudorca crassidens. NCBI lineage: Eukaryota > Metazoa > Chordata > Mammalia > Artiodactyla > Delphinidae > Pseudorca > Pseudorca crassidens. Next base: position 83,958,583 of record NC_090301.1, read on the forward strand.
TTCTTAGAAATAAACTGTTCTCCTTTTCTAATCATACTCAACTATTGCATCAAAAATATATTTAATTCTTTCAAAACGACATACAGACTATTTCTCACACCTGGAATGTCCATCTTTCCAAATCTCATTAACCATGGAAGACTCATTAACCTGAGTGTGAGACTGGCACTGGACTTTCCCTCCAACCAAAAATATATAAGGCAGCTGTTTTTAGATATGGGGCAACAGGCAGAATGTATCCTAAAGACAAGAGAATTATAGTGAGCTCCAAGATCTCTCCAGATTTCTGCTTGGAGACATTTTACTACCTACCTACCTCAGCAGAGAGAGAAGGAACTGGAGAGAGGAGGAGAGATCAGAGTTCAAGGCTGCAGTGAAGGGGCTGGCAACTAGGGGACAGGATTCCTGAGAAAAGAGGCTAAAGGAAAATGACCTCAGATGGAAAGTTAGAGCCACAAGAAGTGATGAGGAGCATCAATCAAAACTAACAGTAGGGCTTCCCTGGTGGCGCAGTGGTTGAGAGTCCGCCTGCTGATGCAGGGGATGCGGGTTCGTGCCCCGGTCCGGGAAGATCCCACATGCCACGGAGAGGCTGGGCCCGTGAGCCATGGCCGCTGGGCCTGCGTGTCCGGAGCCTATGCTCCGCAACGGGAGAGGCCACAACAGTGAGAGGCCCATGTACCGGAAAAAAACAAACAAACAAACAAAAAACTAACAGTAAAGCATTGCTCAACATCTGACCTATTTTATATTTACTTCTTATTTATTTTCTGCCCTTACAATGCACATAAACTCTTTGAAGACAGGGCCCTTTGCCTTTTCGGTTCATGCTGAATCCTTAACACAGGTTTTCCCCGCTTTCCAAAAGTAGAGCATTCCTACAACAACTTTTGTAAGCCCAAAAGGAGTAAAGCAAAGGAGCAATTACCTTAAGACACATGTTGCTAACAGATGAAAAAGATACATGGAGATAAAGCTCAGAAGCTCACAGACGGAGCTCAAAACCATGGGGCTTGATGCTGAGATGGAGAGTGTAGTTCTGGGGAAAGAGCTTGGCGGTGCCACTTTTGATGCTCAGAGCATGTGCTGCCTCTATAAATGGCTTGTGACAAAACAAATGCTGAACTCTTTTCACTTTTTGTCTTTTTTCGTAAGAGCAAAAATTGTCTTCAGATTTCTTTGGATTAGCTCAGATAGCTACTAAGGTAGGTCTTTCGTAAAAATGAAGTGGCATAAAGCGAACTTTCAAAAAGCAGGGGATGCCTTTAGAAGAATGTCTGACACATAGTATGTGCTCAATTAATATTTATTGAGTGAATAAGTGGATCGCATATAACTGGAAGACTCAGGATAGGGCAAGTTTAAGGAAAATTAAAATGATGACTCCAACTCAGTCCCTCTGTGATTCTCTCAGGCCAATTCTTGTACGTGTATTACTTTGTTCTCAAGCTGGCCTTCCTTGTGGCCAAAACATAACTGCCAATAGCCTCCAGGATAGTCTGTCTCCCTGTCTTTGTGTAGTAGAATAGAGAAGAAGCCACTCTTCCATTTGTGGAAAAAAATGCATCTTTCCCAGTGTGTTTAGGCTACATCATGTCAGGGATCAACCCATGAAATAAAAATAATGACTGCTGGAATGCCATGCACTGGTTGGATGAAGTTGGAGTTTTAGTCACTGGTTTGGGTGTGGAAATGTGATTAGATGATTAGTTTAGATTGATGAGTATTAACATCTGGGGCTAGAGATAGACTCAGTTTTCCTTGAGTCATACAGATTGTATGGAGGAAGACTGGAAACCCGAAAAATATCAGCTTCTTTAGTAAGATGTGAGGAGTCAGTGAATGTCGTGTAGGTAACCAATATTGTCCCTTATATATAGATATATATTTTTTATTACACACCATTTTCAAAGATTTTATTCTTAGCAGTGCAACAAACATGTGAATAAAATGTTCTAGGGACTTCCCTGGTGGCGCAGTGGTTAAGAATTCTCCTGCCAATGCAGGGGACACAGGTTCGAGCCCTGGTCTGGGAAGATCCCACATGCCACAGAGCAACTAAGCCCGTGCGCCACAACTACTGAGCCTGCGCTCTAGAGCCCAGGAGCCACAACTACCGAAGCCTGCGTGCCTAGAGCCCGTGCTCCACAACAAGAGAAGCCATCATAATGAGAAGCCCGCGCACAGAAACGAAGAGTAGCCCCCACTCGCCGCAACTAGAGAAAGCCTGCGTACAGCAACGAAGACCCAACGCAGCCAAAATGCAAATAAAAATTTAAAAAAAATGTTCTAAAGAGAGTAATTTCTTTATTACATCTGTTTAAAATGAAAAATACCTGAATACATCTTGGGGAGATTTTATTGACCTACAAGGTAGTAAGTACTGGAAAAAGTGAACTGGATCTCTACCTGTTTCTTCAACAGTGTATCCATAGTCCTAAGCACAGTCCTTGGCACAAAGAAAGCCTTTGTTCAATGAATACTTGCTGAATGAATGAATGACTTCAGGTATGTATTTTTGTGTAGAGAAAGTCATGAAAGCTATAGAAATGCACCTTGCTTCCAGGTGCATTTAGATTGTTTCTAAATTATGCTAGTTATATATATGAGTTAAGGTTTATCAGAGTGATTCTAGAGAAAACAACAAGACAAAAGTCTAGGGGATTAACGTCTACCATCTTTACATGGTGTTTTATTCCTTCTCTCTGTTACCTGTTAGCTTTCTCCTCTTTTTTTGCTTTCTCTTGAAAGCAAAATTGAACATTTCATATTAATCCATTTCATCTTTACTGTTATCCTACTATTTATATATTTTTTCATACTTTTGTAGTTGATGTTTGGTTTAGATATATATATATATATATATTTAGTTAATCAGACTCTTATTTCAAACAATATTATACACTATTTCACAAGTGGGTTAAGGGCCTTATAACCTGTATATGTATTCCAATTCCTCTTCCCCAGGAACTGTATGCTATTTCTGTCATACATTTTATTTTACACCTGCTATAAACACACAATACATTGCTGCTATTTTTCCTTTCGACAGTTATCTTTTAACCTCTTTAGATCAATTTTAAAAATCATTTTACTTTCGTTTATTCCATTCCCAGTTCTCTTTATTTCCTGATAAAGATTCTAATTTCAGTTTGCTATCATATTCCTCCTGCCTCATAAACCTCTTTTAACATTTCATGCAGAATAGGTCCACTTGCAATGAATTTTCTGTTTTTGTTGGCCTTAGAAAAACCTTATTTTTTGAATCATATTATTTTCTGGGTAGAGAATGACGGAAGGATAGTATTTCTCATGTTTTCTGACGAGAAATCAGCTATAATACATTTGTTTCTCTGATTGTAATGCAACTGCTTTAAAGATTTTTCCCACCGCTGTGGCCTCTCCTGCCGTGGAGCACAGGCTCCGGACGCGCAGGCCCAGCGGCCATGGCTCACAGGCCCAGCCGCTCCGCGGCACGCGGGATCCTCCCGGACCGGGGCACGAACCCGCGTCCCCTGCATCGGCAGGCAGACTCCCAACCACTGCGCCACCAGGGAAGCCCTGCTTTAAAGATTTTTATGGTCTTTTGTTTTCAGCATTTTTAATGTGATGTGCCTATGTGTGTTCACCTACCTCCCCATTCCGTGGGGGGATTACCTATCCCGTTTGGTGTTCTTTGAGCTTCCTGGATCTGTGCTTTGATGTCTATGATTAATTGCAGAAAATTCTTCGCCATTATTTGTTTCTTCTGTCCCATTCTGTCCTTATTCTACTTCTAGGATTCCAGTTAGACAGTTGTTAGATTTTTTGATATCATCTCACAGCTATTGGATGCTTTGTTCTGTTATTTTTTGTTTTTCCCACTTTTTTTCTCTTTGTGGTCCATTTTAGGCAATTTCTATTGCCCTATATTCAAGTTCACTGAATTGCCCACTGTTCTGAGTCTGCTACTGAGCCAATCAATGGCAACCTTTATCTGTATTGCTAAGTTACTCATTGCTGGCATTTCCAGTTGATTTTTCCTCGTGGTTTTCTTCTCTCTGGTGAAACTAGCCATCTAATCTTGCATGTTGTCTGCTCTTTTCATTAGAGTGTGTAACATATTAATCATAGTAATTTCAAATTCCCTGTCAGATAGTTTCAACATCTGTGCTATATCTGAGTCTGATGGCTCTGTTGATTTTATAGTATTATCTCTTGCAGAGTGTGTGTGTGTGTGTGTGTGTGCGCGTGTATGTGTGTGGGTGTGTGTTGCCTTTTCATATTCTTCATACTTTTTTTGTAGAAAGCCAAACATTTTGTGTAAGAAAGTAGAAATTCAAGTAAGTAGTTTTATGCTTGTAAATAGGCAGAACATTCCTTCTGCTCCATTTTCAGTGTGACGGTCCGCTGTAGTCTAGCCAGGAGTTAGGCAGTTTTGAACTTGCTGTTGCTATTTTTGCCTTTAGTGAAACACAGTTTTCAAATTTCTCTATCGACATCTTGTGTTTAAAGTGGAGGCTGGCTTCCCAAGGTTTTTTCCTCCATTTCTACTCCACCTTCACCAATCAATCTTCCCTTTTGGGCTGGACCACAGGAGGGCCTGTCTCTCACATCTTACCCAGAAGTACTCCATTGTCAACTTTACTTGATGCTTTTTAGCCCTATGGCAGGAAGTGAAGGAGAGAAGAGTCCTTGGGTCTCCAGGACGTGCTTTTCATGTTCCTGCTCCTCTCAGCTAGAGTTCTTATTAAGAATATATCCCTGGGCTTCCCCGGTGGCGCAGTGGTTGAGAGTCTGCCTGCCGATGTAGGGGACGCGGGTTCGTGCCCCGGTGCGGGAAGATCCCACATGCCACGGAGCGGCTGGGCCCGTGAGCCATGACCGCTGAGCCTGCGCGTCCGGAGCCTGTGCTCCGCAACGGGAGAGGCCACAACAGTGAGAGGCCTGCGTAGCGCAAAAAAAAAAAAAAAAAAAGAATATATTCCTGTCCCTTCTCTAGAGCTGGAGGGTAGTTTCTTGTTCCCTCTGCTAGGTGCAATGGGTTTCCATCGGTGCCCTAAGAACAATTTTTATTGTCCCTCTCCCTGAAGATTAAAGTTTTTGTTTCACAAAGGAGAGAGTGGAGAAAAGTGGAGGTTGGGGTAGGGTGTGAGGAATATTTTCATGCCCCATTTTTAGTGTCTGCCTTCCTTCCTTGTCCTACACAAAGGAAGCTGTCTCTGGGACAGTCCCGTTCTTCCCTGTTAGGGCATGGTGGGTTTCATGGATAAAAATACTGCTGGAGAGTGAGTCCCCCTCCCCCATATCTGTGCCCTCCCCAGCAAACTTCACCTTCCACCAGTCTGCACCCAGCCTTCAACTGAACAGTTATTCTAGTGAATTCCTTCCTTAAGTAAACAAGTGTTTGCATCCTGTTTCTTTCTATAGGCACCTGCCTCTCCTCAGTTTTCTAATTAGTTGTTTGTCTTCTGATCTCAGCTCTCTAATAGGTTCAAGGAAACTGTGAATTTTCAATTCATCCATCTTTTTTATTTCCATAATTACAGTAGCAGAACTCCTAGCATTCTACATCCTGGAGCGGAAACCAGATCTCAACATGACTAGAGACAAAGTATGTTTAAAAGAATTTCAAATTGTGCTCAAATTTTAATTTTTTCTTCGTGATGCTGTATGTATCACCTAGGCTATACTTTCTGTAAAAGTATGTCAGCTTAAATAAGGAGTGCTGTCCATGATTAATGTAATTGATTGATTGCTGGGTAAGATATCTTCTGAAAATTTTTTAAATCTCTAGGAATTGTTGCAGAAGTGGTAACTGAGAAAAATTGAAAATGGCATGAGTTTTAACTTTTTAAATACAGTGGCTGCTTAGGGTCTACCTGGATCTTCTGGCTTATATATTAACTTTGGTTTTCTGCTTGACCAAATCAAAGAGACAGGGGACACATATGAGTGTGAAGACCATGGTAGGTTGAGCCGGCAAGAGATTAAAGTAATTTAATGAGTGAGTGGAAGCAGTAGTACACAGAAAATGGAAACAATTGAAGGCGCAGTATAGATGGTGCCTGTGGCTATTTTCAGAGACCATTTATCTTTTTATATGTAACTTAATTCTCCTATTGGCCCTAGACACTGTTTTGGATTAGCCAACACTGGCGAGCTGACGTATCTGAGAAGAAAATGTGATCCTTGAGTACTTGGAAAAATACTTGATGATGCTGAGGCAAAATAAAAGGAAGAATGGGTACAACTTTTCTCAGGCTCAGGTGTCTGCAAACAATTGTAAATCAGATAAGTATTCCTTAGACATGTGGTCCAACCAACCTAAGGTTCAGATTACATGTACAGAAATTGTTTGTATATAAGAAAATTACTGCAAAAAGTGTTATGTCTTAGATAAAAGAGAGACGATTTCAACAGCAACTTGGGGGTTTTTCTACCTGAGTCTAGTTTAAGAGAGAAACACATAAGGAGAAAAATAAATCAAAAGGAGATTTTAAAATATTGCTCTGGCATCCCTCTTTCCTTTGGCATTAAAAGCCATAATTCTGTGTCCTCAGGCAGAGCTAAACTTCTTGATTTGTTAATGGAAAGGTAGGCTGTCACTCAAACACGCATAAAAGGCCAAACTTGATTTTCAAAGTTCAGTGAAAGATAATCAGATGTACTAGAACATTTCTGATTCAATCAAGAGGTTCTTAGTACATTGCATCAAAACTCAGAGTGATTATGACAGCATATATTAAAGACAGTATTTAAATTCAAAAGATTGAAAAACATTTACTCTTTGATTCACTATAAAGATCATCAAGTCTAATCACACCCACATGTGGTCCATGGATCAATCTCACTGGAAATACATGAAAATATTGTAAATTTCAGGAAATTTTGGCCTTATCTCTGGGATAAGAGTTAGTATGTATTTTGCAATTGCCTAGAAGGTAATCCTCAGTTTGGTGTCTTAACCAGAATTTAGGACAATTACCTATAGTTCAAATTACATTCTAATTCTCTAATTCCAATTTATGACCTTAAATTACTAAGCTTTAGTGTTGTAAGTTAGTTATATTTTGGTACAAACAACGTTTAAGGTTTAAGGTTTTAGAAAAAAAATAGCAAACATTTCTGTCTTCTTGCTACACAACTCCCCTAAGAGAAGTGATTTGCAAGATCACCATCTAGTGGCAAATTGCTCCCACTGCAAACACACAGTCCCTAGAGCCCAAGGATTTCTAAAGATATATGGCCAGGCAAATCCATCTCAGATACAAGATGGACAGCGTAATTTTGACCATAACAGGCAACATTGCACAAGTGGAAATAGTCCTCCTATATTTATAAATCATGAGCTAATAGCTGGGAAAGGAGTAGAGGACCCATGCTGCATGGTTAAATTAAATGGTTAAATGAGAAGAAGCTAAACAGATTGTATGTTCCAATCTATCCCATTGACAAAGTGTAATACTCCTACTTTTTGAAAATAAATTTTAGGAAACAATCATAAGGAAGCAGGAATGAATGCTAAGAATAAAAGGGTTTTTTATGTAGTAGGTTTTACAAATTCTGTTTACCACCTACAGAACTGGGTAGAAAGAGACCCCCTGTAGTATAATCTGTACTACTCTTTCTCTTTACTTACATTCCTTTAAAGCATGTTGGAATCTTCATGAGTAACAGAAACTTATCCTATGTAAATAATGTCAGCACTCCCATCCCTGCAGAGCAAGTTGCTTGCATTAGCTAAATTTGGGGATGCTTCTGTTGGACTTTGGGCCACTTGTTTCAGCTGGAGTCAGCAGTCATCTACATGACAGGTGGGGTTTGGAGAAAGTAAGGATATTACTCCTTGGCCAAAATGAACACTCGCATTAAGATTCTACTGTGCCTAAAGCTCACACAAATTAATGTTTACTGCTTTTTAGGAATCCCATATTTCTGACTTCATCTAAAAGTTCATCAATTATAAGATATAACATTATTTTATGTACAACCAAGGAAGAATTATACTGCCAATTTAACCATGACAGGTCATCAATTGTAAGATGTATCCCAATTTCAAATATGTTAAGTCATATTTTAAAAATATGTTGTCATATTTTAAAAATATGTTTGTATCCTTGAATATGGTAAATAAAAATTCTGATAATGAGAGAGAGAATTGGAAACGAAGACTATAGTAATATTAATTCAACATTTAAGTACTGATGTCAACCAGCTAAGGCAGCGCCCTAAGGAAATGGAACGCATGAGAGTCGTGTTTTGATAGAAGAGGAGGAAGAGAAAGATAAACTCCAACTGCTTCACAAGGTTGACTAAGCCCAGCTTTATTTAGACCATACAACCTCCTTTGAACAACTCCTGTTAGCAATGTTTATTTAAAGAGGTCCCTATTTGAAGTTAGCATACTGAATTCCATAGCTGTTGACACTTTGGAAAAATAACTGACTCTGAGAAAGGTTAGGAAGGTGGGAAAAGTCTATGAATAAAACCTTTTCAAGCTAGAAAGAGGTCAAAGTACAGCATGATCAAAGACACAGATGAAATGCAGAAGAATGCAGATAAAGGTAAAATAATGAGGACCCAGAGACACCAATAAAAAGAGAAATGCTTTCTGAAGTGGCCAGGTGTGGCTGCAAGAGCAGGAAAAAGCTCTCAGACACCCTGTGGAAGGACTTTACTCATCCCAGCCTGTACACAGCAGCAGTAAAGAAAACAAATAGAGAAAAAACAAAAAACAATTGCTGAGTTTCAATTCTAAAACAGGCTGACTTACACTGGATGTCAGATCACAGAGTAGAGTTATGGGGACAGACTCCTTTTTCTCCTTGAGCTGCATATTAGGTTTTACAGTAATACAATTTTCTTTTTAACTCAGAGAGTGAAAACAAAAACAACCTAGAAAGTCTCCCCTCCTTCAAGATAAAAGAAAACTCTGTAAACTGAATTGATGTTAGGGACAGAATAGGATGTTATTGAGGTTGTGCCCAATACTAGGAGAATACACAGTATCTACATGACATCCTTTGAAAGATTAGAAAAAGATTTTCTTTTCTTGATTATTTTTTCCCTCAGGGATCTGAAGTTTATCATCAAAGAATAATTTCTTTGTGTGTTTGTGTGTGTTTGTATGTGTGTGCGTGTGTGTGTAATTTCAAAATTCCAACAAAGTTAAAATGTCCTGGGCACAGGGTGTTAACATATTATGCCATATTTTTAGTAGGTTTGTCTTATTTGATAAAGTTTTTAGGTAACTTGAAAATCATGTAACATACCACACCTTACATGATTGACCCTGGTTGGTAAGAGTTGTGGGGAGAGGAAAGAAGACCGTGGTGAAATGAAATTTTAGAACTTACAATAATTAATGCACTGCTAAATACTTCACATACAGTCCCTTAATTTTCATAAGAATGCTGTTAAGTAGTTATTAGTATCATCCTCATTTTTACATAAGGAGAAATTGAGCCTCAATGATATTAAATAACTGGCTTAAGACAACATAGCTGGTCAGTGGAGAAACTGGGTCCACCCAAGTCGGCTCACCTCAAATTCCTACAAAACTACATCAGGATATGTGGGAAGATAGAAATACTGAACCAATGGTTAGAAAGACACCAAATCAACTTTATGTACATCAGAATATTTTCCCAGAGTGGCCCATAAATTTGTAACATTTGTTGGTTTTTAATAAAATTATGAAAAATAAAAAAGCAGATTTCCCAGGTTAAGCTTACATTCAGTGAAAATTTGGGTAGGCTAGATTAAACCATAGTTCATCTTATTTTGATTATTCATCAAAATAATCACATAATATAGATATTTTAATAATCCCCTTCTCAGCTTCATATAGTTGGTACACAACAGAACCAGGACTTTTACCTCTTCTTCTGATTTCAGATTCTGGACTTCTTTCAATAAACTGTAACACCTCAAGTGTAGTTTCACCTAGAAATTGTTTAAGATCTCATGAACTCTTTCAACTTTTAATAATGAACAGAGCAAGAACTTCTATCCTTCCTATCCCTACCCTGCTCTACATTGTTACACACAGCACATTTTTTTAACCAAAACTTGTCTATGACTCTAATTTCAGAAAATCAAATTCCCGTGGAGTGAAATTGTTTTTATCTAGACTAAACCCAAATTTAATGGCCAACAATCACTAAATCACCATAAATATTACTGTTATTAACAAGATGAAGTTTTCTTTTGGAAAATAAGATGTGTCAGACAGTTAGTTAGAGCATTAACATCTTCAACAAACATAAGTTGAGTAACATAGAGTCAGAATATGCCAACCAGCAAATTTCTTCACGCATTCACAAACATTTATTGAACTTCCTAGGTATCACATACTATTCTAAGTGCTGGGGATATAGCAATAAACAAAATGTTGAAAACTGCTGCCCGTGTGGAACTTACATCAAGTAGAGAGACAGACAATGATGAAATAACTAACAAAACATATTGCACGCTACATAGTGATAAATACTGAAAGGAAAACGTAAATGGGCAAAATTTCTGTACAGGGACAAATGGTAAATATTTTAGGGTTTGTGGGCCAGACAGTCCCTGTCATGACTACTTAACTCTGCCATTGTGTCATGAAAGCAACCATAGACAATGTGTAAATAATCAGAAATGGTTATGTTCTGACATAACTGTATAAAATATTGGAGCTGCTCATATGGATATCTGAAGGAAAAGCTTTCCAGGCAGAGGCAACAGGAAGTGCAAAGGCACTGAGACAGGAGTTTGGTGTGTTCAAAGATCAATGAATAGGCCAGTGATGTTTGTAGGGTAGAGTGAGCTGGAGGCAGCAGGTACATAACAGAAGCTATGGTCAGATATGTAAGACCTTAGAGAGCAGAGTAAGAATAGCAGAATTTACTCTGTGTGGAAAAGAAAGCCATGGGAAGACTTTGAAAAGAGAAGTGGCATGGTATGTCTTATGTTTTGCGGTACACGGGCCTCTCACTGTTGTGGCCTCTCCCACTGCGGAGCACAGGCTCCGGACGCGCAGGCTCAGCGGCCATGGCTCACGGGCCCAGCCGCTCCACGGCATGTGGGATCTTCCCGGACCGGGGCACGAACCCGTGTCCCCTGCATCGGCAGGCGGACTCTCAACCACTGCCCCACCAGGGAAGCCCCCATGTCTTATGTTTTAAATGATATCTCTGGCTCCTTCATGAATAGACTGAAAGGCATGAAGGAGCAGCAAGAATGATTAGGCTGTGACTGTAGTCGTTCGTGTCTTGGATCAGAGAGGGTGTGGTCTAGTTGATGAGAAGTAGTGAGGAATAAAGGAAATAATGCCCAGAAAACATTCAACATAGTGCCTAGCAAGTTGTAAATGTGACATAAATATTTGATGTGCCTACTGTTATCAGTTATGGAGAAAAGTAAGGATGCTTCAAACCTATTGCCTGTAATTTACAGAAAAATAATACTCATTTTAAGAGGTATTCAGGACTATGTAGTCTGTAAATGTATTAACTCTGGCTTTACAAAAATTTTGATCTAAGAGTTTATTCAGCCTCCAAGAAGATAAGGGCTCCTGGATTATTTGAAAACATTTACTTGGTGTATTTTCACTAATTGAAAACTCAAGCCCTCCAAATAGGCTTGGCATTACTTTTGTTTCTTTAGCTTTTCTTTTTTTTCCCTTTTAAACATTAGAGGAAAGTAGGTTATTGTAACTGATAGCACAAGGAATTTAGAAAAAGGAAGGAGGGGAAAAAAGGAAGGAAGAAGGCAAGGGACAGCAGGAAGGAGGGCGGGAGTTTGGCAAGAAGGTTACAGTGAATTGGAAACAGTGTTCTGAGGGTTAGTATTCCTGAGACTTAAAGAATAGCTCGTCTATATGCTTATTTTTACAGAACTTTCTTCTCCTCTATCCTCTCTCCCAAACTTACCACGAATCAGTTTGCAACTGATACCCTGGGTGATAAACCATGACAAATAAACTGACATTTCTCAATGCAAGCAGAATCTCCTCAGTGGTTTAATTACTTGGTAAAACAGGAAGATACACTGAAGCTTCTTTTCATAGAACATCTAAATATTTGTATCGCCATACATTAGGGGATGGTAGTGATGGTATTTTCCTTTATAAACTTTGCATTTTGGTATAAAATGTTCATTAGGCTCAAAATGCACATTATTTGTGTTGAGGTTGAACTTATTCAAAGGAATTTTAAGGACAAAAACATGCAAATATGGAAATAAATTATATAGGCATTTGCTGAAATGGACAGTCCAGTTTCCCAGCTTCACATGGTCCAGGGTTTTCTCTGAAGGATGAAGTGCCCTTGATATAAAGGCTATTAAAGATATGTCAGAATAGCAACTTCCACACTTGATCTTGGCCTAGTCATATTAAGATACTAGTTGTCTTTAATATCTTAAACAAACAAACAAACAAACAAAAATCGATACCTGGCAAACAGTGAAAAAGCAGTATAGAAGACAATTTTTTAAAGTGCTGGGAATCTGAGTGTAGGTTTGAATTCAAGCTTCATGACTTGCAATATGACATTTGCAAGTTATTTAACCTCTCTGGGCCTTAGTTTTTATATTTGTCAAATAATTATAAAAACATCTTAAAATTGGATGAAAGGATGAAATGGAAAACAAAAGGGAAATCCCTTGTACAAAATATTGTTCTGTTGTATTAAATTCTTCTTGCTTAAGGAAATAACTGCCATTATTCTTATTTTTAAAGAATATCGCAAACCAAAGTTGGAAAACTAAACCTGACAGATTAATAACCATGTTAACTACTGTATTTATGACAGCATTTTAAGTAGTCAAGGTTTCTTTTCTTCCTAAGAAAATACTTCAGTTTTTTTTTCTCAAATTAAATTCCCATCTGTTGCTCCTCCCCTTAAATAAAACTGCATGAAATCACCATTGACTTATGAAGAGCAAAAACCTAATTTAACATTTTTAATCACATATGCAAGGAATTAGGTTCTAGGAGAATACAGAGAATTTCTGTAAAAGTGTTCAGGAAAGTGTGTGCACTAGTGTGGAGAATTTGCCCCCATGATCAGAGAACAGTGCATATGGTTTTTAAAGATACCTTTATTTTATTTTTTTAACATCTTTATTGGAGTATAATTGCTTTACATTGTTGTGTTAGTTGCTGCTGTATAACAAAGTGAATCAGATATACATATACATATATCCCCATTATCTCCTTCCTCTTGTGTCTCCCTCCCACCATCCCTGTCCCACCCCTCTAGGTGGTCACAAAGCACCGAGCTGATCTCCCTGTGCTATGTGGCTGCTTCCCACTAGCTATCTATTTTACATTTGGTAGTGTTTATATGTCAATGCCACTCTCTCACTTCGTCCCAGCTTACCCTTCCCACTCCCTGTGTCCTCAAGTCCATTCTCTATGTCTGCATCTTTATTCCTGTCCTGCCCCTAGGTTCATCAGAACCATTTTTTTTCTTAAATTCCATATATATGTGTTAGCATACAGTATTTGTTTTTCTCCTTCTGACTTACTTCACTCTGTATGACAGACTCTAGGTCCATCCACCTCACTACAAATAACTCAATTTTGTTTCTTTTTATAGCTGAGTAATATTCCATTGTATATAGGTGCCACATTTTCTTTATCCATTCATCTGTCGATGGACACTTAGGTTGCTTCCATGTCCTGGCTATTGTAAATAGTGCTGCAATGAACATTGTGGTACATGACTCTTTTTGAATTATGGTTTTTTCAGGGTATATGCCCAGCAGTGGGATTGCTGGGTCATATGGTAGTTCTATTTTTAGTTTTTTAAGGAACCTCCATACTGTTCTCCATAGTGGCTGTATCAATTTACATTCCCACCAACAGTGCAAGAGGGTTCCCTTTTTTCCACACCCTCTCCAGCATTTATTGTTTATAGATTTTTTGATGATGGTCATTCTGACCGGTGTGAGGTGATACCTCATTGTAATTCTGATTTGCATTTCTCTAATAACTAGTGATGTTGAGCATCCTTTCATGTGTTTGTTGGCCATCTGTATATCTTCTTTGGAGAAATGTCTATTTAGGTCTTCTGCTCATTTTTGGATTGGGTTGTTTGTTTTTGATATTGAGCTGTATGAGCTGCTTGTAAATTTCGGAGATTAATTCTTTGTCAGTTGCTCCGTTTGCAAATATTTCCTCCCATTCTGAGGGTTGTCTTTTCATCTTGTTTATGGTTTCCTTTGCTGTGCAAAAGCTTTGAAGTTTCATTAGGTCCCATGTGTTTGTTTTTGTTTTTATTTCCATTTCTCTAGGAGGTGGGTCAAAAAGGATCTTGCTGTGATTTATGTCATAGAGTGTTCTGCCTATGTTTTCCCTAAGAGTTTTATAGTGTCTGGTTAAGGATATCTTTAAATTTATTTCATTCCAAATTTTAAATAAATTAAAAAGTCAATGGCAATTTATCAGCTCCCAATTGCTAGGGTTGCGGGGAGGGAACGTAAGAATGACTAACATTGGAATAAAAATCGGAGAACATAATTTAATTGCAAAATTGATATTTAGCCACTATTTGCACATATTCTTCTGCATTCACCTCCATGTGTTAGCCCATTATTTGAATAGTTTATTAACTGGAGTCTCAATTTATTTTTTCCTTTCAAATAAAAAAAAAAGTCAGTGGAAATTTCATTTGTGACATAACTTAATTCTACATTTTACTTTTGATTACAGCCAGGGTTTACTTTGATGTTTTCAAAATGAATTTCAAAGACCATTTATTCAGTAAATTTTGAAAATAGAAACATACTGAAACTTTTATCCCACTTGGTAAGCAGTCATCCTTTAGTTTTATCCAAGTTTTCCCATGAAAATGCCAATCGGGAATAAAACTGACAAATATATTCAATCAAAGATGGAATTTTTTTGCTCTTAAGTTGCAAATGGCCTCATTAAAATAAAAGCACCACCTTAGGGATTGCATAAAGCAGAGAATTGGTACCTAAATGGTATTTATGACCAGGCTAAATGTAAAGTGAATTAAAATTTAAAGGATTATAGTCAGGTAGGCCACAGACATCAGTAGAGAAATGTCCATTAAGAAGATGAAAGAACTAGCGGTCCCTGGTGACAGGCATATGTCAGGTTAGCGGTCAGGCATACCTATACACTTAGTGCCACAGCAAATGAGAAACACATTGCCCAAGGAGGAAAGTACTTATGAGATATTTATTTTAGACTAAAAAAATCCTCAAACTAACATTTTGGAATTCATATCCATCATTGTCATCAAACTAAAGTGAAAAGAATGGGGGAAATAAGATGTGGACTGATAATAAATATTATCACATATGTGTTTATAGATACCGTATACACTCTGACCCATGACTGTATTTATAGAATCCACTGAAAGCATAATCCTTTAGGAGTCTCACTGCATCTATGGTGATATAACCACAAAGAGATGCCACTGCCTGGCTACAAGTAAAGGCCTTGTTTAATTAAAAAAAAAAAAAAATGAAATAGCTTCTAGGGTGCAAATACACCAAGGGATGCATTCTTCATAACGTGAATGAGTCACAAAACCAGTTACTATTTTCTCATTTTCACGACACAATGCTGTCCTGTGCACACAGCGTCTGCCTTGTTAAAATCAGGAATTCTTTTAAATGATCATCAAATGCCTTTACGTGATGACTCATGGACACAGGAAATCTGGTCTCATAATTACAAAAGACTGACTGCTTCTCTCTCCCCTCTCCTCCCCTTCTCTCCTCTCCAGTCCTCTCCTACTATCCTCCTCTCCTCTGCTCTCTTTCCTACTATTCTCTTCCCTTCTTTCTATTCCTCTCCTCTCCCTCTCTCTCCTCTCCTTTGGCATTTGATATAGCAAAAGATGTTTGAAGTTGTTTATTGCACGGTTCTCCTTGCACGGTTCTCCTTCTCTGACATGTATTCATAATCCAAACATAACTGTTTCTCACTCTATGCTTTTAAAATCAGTTCAGAACATTTTCCTTACTAAGGGTGCAACTCATTTTTTTTTAGGAATCATGGCTTCCAATTCCACTTTTAAACTAACGAGCCCTTGATGTCTAATGATACCAAGATGTACTCATTGCCGAGCTGAAGCCACTCTCCAATATGGACTTGTGTTCCCACAAATATGAAAAAAATCGTGTTTTACAATCTTATTTTACCTTCAAACAGAAAGAGTCTTTCGTTACCAATGCTCTATTGTGACTTCACTGGACATCTTAAATATTCTTGGGGTGGTTTTCCTGGTCTTTAAGATGAAAGTGGTTCAAAGATGCTCTTTTCCTAGTTCCATCTCTGCTGTCAGTCCATAGTCCTGTTTTTCAATATAATTACCTGGTGGATAAAATCTTGGAAACCAGGAATAAGAAGTGACAGAGGATGGCTTTAAAATCATCATTTCCCAACCTCAGGATCTTCTAGTTTTTGCACCATCCTTCTGCAACCTCGTCAGCCTTATCACTACTCTTTATATAATTATCACCAACCACGTATTAGATTGTGTAACTGACTGAGAACCCAGTGAAACAAAAGGTCATGGCTTAAAGATCTGTGGTAAACATCATCCTTAGGATAGAATTTGGGGTAAAAACATAGTAGATTTATTGAGGTGAGATGTGGTAAATAAATACATAGGTTGGACTCCTAAAAGCTACCTTACGAATGCAAATGGGGGTCTAATAAGGAATGAATTGGGATAACTGGATCCCAGCCCCACCCACCCCCCAAAATAAACTTGGTCCAATTTTTATATAGAGTGTGTACATTTCTAAAATGTCGTGTTTTAGGATTCTAGAAAAATTATTCTGCCATGTACTCTCATTTCACATTTAAGGACCTCTCTTCTGGGGCAGAGGCACTCCCGTGATGATCTACTAGCTGAGATCTCTAAGAGAAGCATGTGCTGTGGGACTCTCTCACCCTCCCTACCTTCACCGTGAATTTGACGTCAGCGTCTTTCCTGCAGTATCTTGCTCTCAGCCCTGTTGGCTAGTTAGTATTAATTCAAATTATCGAGATAATGGGTAAATAAAATGTGTGAGTCTTCTCCCTTCAGAGCTCCATATTGTAATATATTTAAAGAAGCTTTAAGTTAAATGAATAGCAAGAACTTCAGGCAGAAAAGCTAGACAGTGGTGGGAGTGATTTGACACTCAGAGAACCTTCCATCCGCCTCATGCAGCTGGCTACTCTATCTGGATGCAGGGCTTTTCCTTCCAGCTGAAGCCCACCCAAAGGTGTGCTTGACACTACGTATGCCACACAGTTCCTCTTCAACAAGCTACCTGTCCCATTGGTATATGCTCAGCAGTTTTGTTCCAAATTTCATTTTTATTAAATACAAGGTTCCTGTGAAATATCAAAAAGAAAGCTGAATATATTTAGGAGTAAAGGAGATGTCTTAATGTATTTTGGCTATGTCAAAGCATGTGTGCTTGATAGGGAAAATTTTCACACCACTCCAACCCCAGACTCCTCAGGGAGCAATCTCAGCTGGCCTCATTAGAGAGATGTTAAATTCGGGCTAATCTCAAACGGTATGCAGTTTGATGTCTGCTCACCATCTCTAGAGATTGTAATCGGAATTAGATAAATTGCTTGGAATATTTCTTCATCATTTCTCTATTTAAAGCGTATACTGAAATGGATGTCAAGTTATGCAGGTATCCTCCTTTTTGAAAGTTTGCTTTATGCCACTTCACTTTTACAGAAGACCTACTGTAGTACGTGTTTTCTCTAACTGAAAGAAATCTGAAGATAAGTTTCGATTTTACTATAAAGAAAGGCAAAAAGTGAAAATGGTGTTCAGTGTGTTTTGCAGCGAGCCCTTATAGAAACGACAGGCACCCTGCGCAGTGAAAGAGGCACCGCCGAGCTCCTTCCCAGGGAACTACCCTCAGCGTCTTAGCATCCAGTCTCCATAGTTTTCAACTGTGTCTATGAGCATCTGTGCTTTGTCTCAATTTATTTTGTGCAACCATTAGCAAGATTTGGACTAAGGTAATGCTTCTTTACTTTACTTCACTTTCATTTGAAAAAGGTTTCACAGGAACACGCTCTCCTTTCTAATAGTGGATGGTGGGGGAAACCTGTACTTAAATAGAGTGAGTGAAAAAGAAGGGACCTGTGCTGCTAATAGAAATAGTACAAACCACAAGCAACTAAGAGGCTGCTCTAAAACATGTCCTTACAATTTACCCAGAAGCTTAAACTTCCATTCTGTCAGACTTGGAGAAAGGAAGAATTTCAAAAATGAGGGGCCTCTCCACTGAAAACAACTGTCCTAACTAGGTCTCGCGAGACTTCAGATTCAAGCTCTAGCCAGTCTGTAAACCTCAAAGGTCAAGGGTTCAAGGGGGAAAGAAGTGATTGCCACGTCCAGGCCACATAGAGCTTGTCATCACTGTCCCCTTTAAGAAATGTCAGGCATCTCCTCTTTCCAACCAAGAAAGAGTCTAAGGAACCAAACTTGTGTTCCCACAATTTAGAATTTCAACAAGTAATTCATTTGTCTTTGAGTGAAAAATAATAATAAAGAGAGGTGGGGAATAATTTAAGAGGGGAAAAAGGAGTCTCTTGAAGTGGCTATTATCTGGTGCCATGTTAATGTTCTTAGCCTGGGAACTAACGTTTTCATCATTTGCAATGTAGGAAGAAAATGTATATCTTGTAATGAACCAGAAGTTCTCAGCATTTCTGGACTAGAATTGCCTGCATAAATATCTAGCAAAATACTGGACACTTCATTGCAGCTGAATGTGTATTTATTGAAAATAATTTTCTCTATATCACACCTCAGTGCATGAAACTACTGTCTAAAAAGATATTTAAAATGAAGAGTGATTATATTAAGATGAAGGTAGGAGAAATAAACATGTTCTTAATGAAAATACTAACAGAATCTGCTCGCTCTTGAAATATCAAGAAGTGTTATATATTTTTTTTTTTTCAGAAGGAAAATCTGAAAAAGTGTTAAAACAAGCAATGTGTGGAACTCAGTCTCCAAATGCTTCCTACTGAAGCTGTGGAGTTGGATTGACTAGGGCCCACCTGGACTTAGCCCCAAGGTTTGGGGTCCATTTCCAGGCCAAAACCCAAGTTTCCAGTTCAGGGCCCCCAGATTCCATTAAGATTTCCCGTGAATCTGGTCCAGGCTAATTCAGTCTTGAACAATCAATCACTCTCACTGCATTTTGTGAGTGGGAGTGATGGATGGTTTTCTGCTGGTCATGGCTGACCCAGACGTAGGAAGCAGACCTGAGAACCATGCCTCATGTGTGAGTGGCTTATTTGGAATCGGTCAACTGCAAGGAACTCTCTGTGTCTTCCTGGTTCCTTTCCTAGACAGACACATAGCCTTCAGGTCTTTCCTATGCGTCCTCTTGCTTGCTTCAGCTATTCTTGCTCTCTCCTTCCCCTCACTCACAGGAAATAGCCGTGTGTCTGCACCCCTGTACTTATTTTCTTAGCCCTGGGTTAACTAGACCCCATTTCCCCCAACACATTCAATTATTTGTCCATTTAATCTTCACTGTTTAGAATCTTATCTGCTAAATCATCCAATCTTCCTCTTCCCTCTTCTAAACCCTGGACCTTTTCTCTTGTTTTCTCATAGACTTGTTAGAGAAGAAAAAGGAAAGAAATGGCATTCGAACTGCTCTTCTCCTCTTTCTGACATTGTTCTTTTAAGCAAGGGGGGGAAAACAACACAACAGCTCCACCGTTTTGTGCGTTAGTAGGTTTTGTTTGCCGTGTTTGCAGCTGGTTATCTTCCATTCTTGGGAATATTCATGTTGCATTTCAGAGAACAGTGTACCATTTTGTAGATGTTATCATTATGGCCTTTTCGTCCAGAATTACCACTGCTGTTACAGTCACTACAAGGAAATGCTCTCCCACTCATTTCTCTGATAAGAAGCTGCCTGGCGTCCTCAGGCTTCCCATGGTCTGCTAGCTGGACCGAGACGGTTGCAGCAAGGGTTTCAAAGGGAGGCTAATAATGTGCACAGTTTTCAGAATTGTTATTTTCCCCCCAAACTCACTGTAGTTGTGAAAACCCTTATGAAAAATGATTAGAGAAGTTGCGGAAATTCACAAACACAAGGCAAAACTCAAAGCAGTTTTTTTCATCATTTTGGTGAACGGAAGAAAGGAGGGCCCATTCTTTCCTGTCTCACAGCAGAATCATGATTCCGAAGCACAACCACCACATGTATTTATGAAATTATGGACAGTTTCTTTTAAAGGAGAAGCACAATTACAATAAGTCAGAGAAAAATAGAGAGTGATTTTCCCGTAGGTTACAAATAAAAGGACATTCGTTATTTAGCATGTAACCTATATCCATTTATTTGTTTAAAATCAAGGATTAAATGACTATATAGATTTATAAGATATAATCACTTGAGAAAGAATATTATAAAAATATATGGTCTATAAATGCACACACCTTTTAAGAGTATATATGTGTATATACACACACACACACACACATCTTCATGGTTACAGATATATAAATGGATGGATTAAAAGGAGCAAAATATTTGTTAAATAAGAACATGAGAAGAGAGTCTTTTCTAACATAGTTGAATCTCTTAGAGGAGAGAAATGTTTTTCCCGACGGACTTTTGGAATTTTATGATTTTGTTCAAATAGCAGATGTGATATAAACATTCTATATTCTTTTGTGACTTGTTTTTTCCTTTCTTGGTCTCTGCTAGCAAGTGTAAAAGACAGTAAATAACATAATAGCATGTTTAATAAACAAATAAACAAACAAACAGATGAGTGAAGGGGCCCCTGTGTGCTCCGTTTGCCCCATCAGTATTTCCAGGAGGGGCTGGGCAATCAGCTCCATGGGCTCCCTGTGTTGGGAGAGGATGAGTCAGACTTTTGCCGTGTGGTGGTGGCACGTATGCAGTCTCCCTGCTAGGCTCAGAGCATCAGGGACCCACTCACTCTCCCCTGCTCTGTCCGAGGGCAGCGCACCTGAATCTCACCCAAGAGGAACCTAGCCCTGAAGGAAGTGACAACTGAGGTGTCCTAGGGCGGAGCTGTCAGCCCCCTCTGAGCACTCTTTCTACCCCCTCAAGGGCCCCAGTGCTGCCACAGAAGCAGCATTGTGTAAGCCATTGCTGAATCACAAAAATATCCCTTTACTGTCAGCCATGTTATCCTTAGATGAAAAGCCAGGCTCCTCCCCGGCCATGAGGAGAAAACTTGGATGGGGATGGAAAGGAAACAAGATTTCTCCCCATCATATCCTAAACACTATGTTGCTGACTCCCTCTCAGACAGGAAAGGTCACTGTTTCTGATTTTCTTATTGAAGAATAAAACCATCTTTTGAAATTACAGTCACTAAAAGTACACGTGGCTTAGAGCACAGGAAATGCCATGGTTCCTAACCAAATAAGAACCAAGGAACTGTCCAGTTATGTTTTTTATTATTAGTATCTGCACATCAGAATATGTGTATTAATGTTATTTGGTGAGATTACTGTTAAGCAAAGAATATGCTGGAGAGATACGATTTCTTCAGTGCTAGGGACAGGCAGATGCGTATCAAATGTCCATAAACATCTGAAAGCAGATAAGAAAATATTGGCCTTGCTTCAAATGAGATGGAAGCAAAGATAGTCAAGAATTATTTATCAGAAATGGAGCGGAAAAAAGATCAGGTCCAGGTATGTAGAACCTCCAGGGTTTGTAGTTGCGAGCAAATGAATAGTAAAAGTTTAGATACAAGTTCTTGAAATGCTGCTATACTTAGTTAAATAAACAACTAATGAAAATATATGAGAGTTTAAAGGGTAAAGATGTTGTCCATCATTACCTACAAATAAAGGGTAATTGAGCATATTTTGAGATTTTTCCCCTTTATAATAGTGAAGCAAGATTAATTTGAAAATCAACTCTTATTTCTGCACTAATGACCTTAAATCCAGACAGTGGTATTCTTTTTCACCCAGAGGATGAGAACAACTTTTCTGCATAGAATGCAAAAATATCTAAGGGGAAACTAGTCCTTAAAATCCAGCATGACCCAGCTGTATTGGTTAAAAGATATCATTTTTATGAAATATAACCACAATGTCTTTTGAAGACATATTCAATAATTAGGTTGGTGTCCCTTATATGTTTCTTAGACCACAGTATATCAACATATTTATATCATATATACATACATACATATATATGTAAGAGACAGACAAAAAAACATCATTTAAAAATATTGAAAGCAGTTTCAACTTCCTAAAAGGTAAGGATTTTAGTTCAGCTTTGGGGCAGAATTATTTTGTTCTAAGAAAAACACTTGAGTGGGCTCTCTAGTTACAGAACTTTAAAGAGAGCATGGGCACATTGTTCTTGATAAAAACTATGAAGTGAACCCTGAGTTGAATGCAGACGTTCACTGAGAAATTATCTGTTCTATTTGATAATGAAGATTGGGTACAGATTTAGCAGAGCTTCCTCATGCATTGTAACTCTAAGGAAAATGTGTCTGTACTCTATAAGAGTTTAGAGTATCCTGAGCCTATATGGCTTTGCTTATTTTGTTTTATCCTTGCTCAAAACCTGGAAGTCTGAACTTTACCACAAACTGAAAGAAAGATATAGGAAAGAAAGATCTGGAATAAGATTGGCCCAGTTCAGCACTGTGGATACTGTGTGTGTGGATACTCTGCATGTGGAACTCAAGATTAACGAACCTAGATATCTATTTTGATTTTTGAATATTCCTGGAGCTAGGTAACTGCATCACTCTGCATCAAATGAGTCCCACTACCAAACATTTTTGGGAAAGGTCTACCTGGTATAAGAAATGAAGACTTGAGAGACAGACCTCAAACTGGAGTTAGGAGGAACTCTTCTTCTCTTTCTGGAACCTCAAAGGATTAGCGCTTGATCAATGGGAAGAGCAAGCCTGCTAGAGGGCATTTCCATTGGCCTTGCCATTTGGTGACGGTCTAGAAAATATGACCATTGTAAGGCTCTCTGTGCTGCATTTCCTTCCATTAGTTTTAAGCATTCAGAGAAGTCCACCTTGTTAAAGAGAACATCTTCCAGAGTTGGAACTAAGTACCAAAGGGGAGGGCAACAGGTCCTGCCGTAAACCCAGATGGACATCACAGCTCAGCATCTCTCAGAAGAGAGTTATCTCTGGAAGTTTTAGCAGAAGCAGTGGGGAGAAGGTGAAGAAATACAAGAGATGCACGACACCATTCACTTATTCACTAGCTGCCCCAGGAGTGCCTATTCTGTTTTACGTCCAACTGGTATACTGCTGTTCAGTTATGGCACTAGCCATCTGGAGTTAGCACAGACCCCACAGGTTAAGCATTCAATCCTCCACAAGACCTCCCCCGCTGCGAATTCCAGGACAAGTTCAGGGTTTCCTTAGTCCACCAATACTTGATTGACTGACTACAAATTCAAGGTTTCCCTCAACATCTTCAAGTTGGATAATGCACTAGAAAGACTCACAGAACTCAGCAAGGTACTGTAGTTAGGATGACAGTTTTATTATAAAGGATACAATTCGGGAATAGCCAAATGAAGAGACACATAGGGTGAGGTCTAGGAGGGTCCTGATCTCAGGACTTCCACACCTCCCTCTTGTGGAACCCGGGCATATCATCATCCTCTCAGCACATCAATTTGTTCACCAGTCAGGGAACTCCACTGAGCATGTGTCCAGTCTTTACTGGGGTTTCATTACATAAGCATGATTCATTAAATTAATGCCCATATAACTGAACTCAATTTCCAGCCTCCCTTCCTTCTCCAGAGTTTGGGTTGGGTCAAGATTCCCACCTTGTAACCAGAGGTTGGCATTTTGGGGGACCAGATCTCAATCTGAAGCTATGTAGGGATCCACTATGAGTAACCTCACTAGCAAAAACTCAGATGTGATCAAGAATAACAAAGCTCATGAATAAAAAAGGCGTTTCTATCACTCACATCATTCCAAGGGTTGTGGAAGTTCCATGGCAGGAACACAGGACAAAAACCAAGTTCTTTATTATGCAGCATACCTATTTTAGAAGCGGATAGGGATGCTTGCTGGGACTCTCTGTTAGCATTCAAAGAGAGTGGAAGCCAGAGCCATTCAGTTTGGAGAGACATATGACTGTGTTTGTAGTCCCTTTATTGGGAGACCTAGGCAAACTGTATAATACTTAGGAAATGGAAATTGTTTTTAAAGGTTCTTCTTTCTTGATTTTAACAATGGTATTATAAGAGGAGGCTTCTCAAGTCAAGTAGTCTCCAAATATGGGTACTAATCCAAGTGTGCTACTCATACAGATTTGGTAAGCCACCTGAGGACTTCGTGGTTCCATATATTTCTAATCTTCCTGAGCTGGTCTGATTTCCAGTGAGAGATCCTTACATTCCTCAAGTCTGTATTGCTCATGCCCTACAAGCAAGTAAAACTCTGTGCTGTGAGAAGGTCGGCACCAATGTAGAAAAGTCACAAGATGGGAGAGCTGCAGATCTTGTTTTAAATGTTTTTATAAACGAGATATAAAGTTCAAAGAATTGCAGTAGTACCATAATACATTCATTTGAAAAGCTATAATATGAAAAATTCTTGAGTAAGACATCTATGTTTTACCCTGTATTTATCCCTAAAGCATGTTTCAAAACACTCAACAAATTTTATCTACTACAAACCCTGCCTGACATTCCCCAGACGAGAATCAAATGCATCAGAGGGCCATTTTAACAAAGGAGAAAATGACTGCTCCTTAGAACTAAGAGAATGCAGAATGGTATTGGAGGAAAACCACATGCAGTACTGCGCGTTAGGCACCATTGGATGTACTGTTTGCTTAGTCTTTCTCTGGATGATGAATGATGTTCTACTTCGAGGAAACAAGACATATGGTACAGATGCTATCACTGCGCACAGGAAGCTGGCAAAAAGTACTTAAGTGATTTTCTGAATTTACTCAGAAAGCCAGTAGCAGAGTTGGGTCAAAAGCCCCCATGTTTTATTATTATTACTGAAGCAGGAGCACCTATAAAAAGAGTTTGAAGGGTTAAGTACAAGGTCTTAAATTGATCATTTTTAACCTTTTGTTTAATTTTATGTCATTCTACCCTTTCTCAAGCTCCTTTGTAGATCACAAGTAGATTTATTAATGCCTAGGTGTTCTTATGCTTTTCAGAACTGGTTCACAATCTCCAATCTTTTACTTAAATTTAGTTTTCCCCTCAAAAAAAAAAAATCCTTTCTGGATACTCAAGGATTGAGAGAGGAGGGAATTTTTTAAGTCCCCTGCCTAATGCCCATTGATTTTGTGGTGGAAGTAGTTAGCTAATCTAGGTGTGCTTCTGTTGTACATTTGGATCCCTGGATCTACTCTGTAGGGCTTTCTTTTTTCTTCTTCTTCCTTAACTTTCAAGAACAGTGAAAAATAATTGTTTTTTTCTAAGAAAAATTTAAAAATAATTTTGAAAAACAGAAGAAAAAGTTTCTGTATTTGCTTTGCTGGCTTTAGACTGTTACCTTTGCTTATTTTTCTCATTTCCACATAACAAATAGAATTAAATTTTGTTAAGTCTGAATTTGTTTTTCATCTAAAACACATTAAGTTCCTTAGATATTTAAGAGTGCATAATTACAAATGTATATCATTAAAGCAAAACTATATTAATTAATACAAAGCTGCCCTAGGGTCTAGTAGCTTTTGGAGGCCCCAGCAAAACTACTTAGAGACTTTTCTCCTTTGTCTAAACATGTTGATTTCTTTCTTCAATTTTAATTTTGTAACTTAACACAAAGTACATTTTGGAAATGTGCACAATTAGTTTAGAAGGTAAGTCAAGTTACTAAATAATAAATAATAATACAGTAAAAAAAATCACAATAGCTGTGGTTCTATCATTAAGGCATATTTTTTTCTAGTAGTATACATTATACAATACATACTTTAAGCCCAACTATTGGAATATTCATTTTCATTAAATGTTGTTTTTAAAAATAAGTCCACTCCTTCAAATTCAAACAAAATATTTGTGTGAATGGAAAAAACGTAATTATGCTTAGTCTAAGGAAGGAAAGACAAGTCTAAATGTGTGAGTTATATCACAATACAGATTTTTTTTTCATTCAATTTGCTCATTTTCAAGTATCTTTGGTTGTCGTGTTGGAGGTGATGTTACGGCAACATCTACTACACACTACCATAAGTATATACAACAAAGACTAGCAAATAGACACACTACGGGATTTTTATGGCATTAACTAACCTGGAGCAACAAGACTTCCTAGCGGAGGTTCTAGGGGGCCTACTTTAATGATTGGATAAATGTAGGTTGCAATAAGCATACTGACATAAGATAAATGGGTGCTTTTAGAGGTTTCTCAGCCTCAGCACTATTGACATTTTGGGGTGGATAATTCTTTGTTGTGGGTATTGTTCCGTGCATTATAGGATGTTTCACAGCATCCTTGGCCTCTGCTCACTAGATACTAGTAACATCCCCCGACTCATTGTAAAAAACTAAGATGCCTCTGGCATTGTCAAATGTTCCCTGAGGGACAAAATCATCCCTGATTGAGAACCACTGGTTTAGAAGATGCTTGGAAATAGCTTTCATTCCACATTAAATATTTTAATGCCCCTCTATGTAGGATTTACTTTATTAATTGAATCAGTAAACACACTTCTTCCTAATACATATGAAGCCCACTTAGCCCAGACTCTGAGTGAATTATCTCAAATTCCAAATTGATATCGTCTAAATTAATTCACTTTATTGTATGAACCTAATCAACATTGCATTAGCCAGAGGTTCATATAAGTTTATAATATTTTTCATCCTCTATCAAACAGCTCTTATGAGTATCTTAGTCTGAACAAAGCTTTGCAAACTATGTTATCATTTGTACAACAAAGGAATATGAGGCAAAATGTTGATTCTGTTGTGGTTCAGCATGTTTACCCACTGGTCAGTCTTGCCTATTATCAGATGTAGTAATTGGCTAGCTTGTGTAGTTGTACTTTTTCCAACAAAAACTAAAACAGTTATTGTTGAGGGAATATCTTTAATAACAGTATTCTGGGAGTTCAATGAAATATGTATCATTTCTACTGAAATCATCCAAGTGGTTGGAAGAAATCGTGAGAATGTGAATGAAATTGGGAAAGGAATTAGAAGAGTGTTGGGACTGGTCCTGTGAACCACAGAAATTGTTGCTTTTCTCAGCTTCCCTTCTTTTCTGATGTCTAAAACAAGAGCCTGAGCTCATCTCTTGATTTCCCAACTGTAATTACTTCATAGTATCCTGTGGGTATCTTCACCTTCTATTCTTCAAGTAACTCTACACTTTTGTCTTTGCTCTGGATGCCAACATAGGCTATCTGCCAAAAGATCCTTATCTGCCTGTACTATTTTTATAACCTGTTTACTGAGCCTCTTTTCTTATTTCCCCTCTTATTAGCCCTAACATTTGCAACATTCAAATTTCAAAAGCAAAGAGCTACTTGCTTATTTACCAGTTGATCTTTTTAACTTTATAACAATAACTAAAAATACTAGAAACCACTCATTTCTCAGCTCCAGTCTTTCATAATCATGGTGTAATGGGACTGGAATAGACCTTAGGGGTCAACTTTCCACAGATGGGAGCTTTAAGCAAAAGGCTCAAAGTCATAAAGACCCAAAATCAAATTCCACCTCCATTTTACATTATAGGAGTGACACTGAACAGGCTCTTAAATTTACTGAGTCTCAGCATAACTCTTAAATGGGTATAGGAGATCCTACCTTATAGGAACATAGGAGGTAATGTATTGAATTTTTCTGACACATAGCACATAATTAATAAATATTTATTTCCCTCTCATTATTCCCATTTGAGTAAACACTACAATAAATATCTGTAATTGGAATTCCTTATCCACATTATAGCAATTTTATTTTAATTAAAATTTTTGCTTAGGTAATGTACGCCCTGGTTAAAAATTCAACTACTACAGGACATAGTTGGTGAAAAGTAAACTTTTCCATGAACAACTACTATTATCAGTTTTGTGTGTGTGTGTGTGTGTAAGCAATTAGAGGTAGCCCATGTACACACAAATGCACTCACATGCACGCATTTCTCTTTGACAGAAGTTGTAGGATACTATGCATACCGTCCTATATCTTGAATTTAACATGAAACCTATTTAAGTATTTCAAGGTTCTTGTATTATTGCTGTGTTTATTTTTCTAAGCAATAAATACCTTCAGTTTCTTTAATATATATCTACATATGTATATATGTATATTTATACCTATCTATACCTATCTCTGTATCTATGTATCTATGTATTCTATCTTCATAGTAATAATAACATTGATGCAAACAATTAGCAATAATGCAACTGACAGCAGTATGCCTACACTCTTACACTAGGGCATGGCAGTCAGTTGAAATTCCTAGTGGTTTCAGAGTTCTGGTATAGCTGAGATTCTAGATTTTAAAAGGGTCCCTTCTTAAAATTAGGTGCTCTTTATGGTACATTTAATAAGATTCTCCTTTGTAGAGGTGACAATGATTATGAAAACTTTCGTATGGGCCTTGGGGGCAGAAATGTCTTTTTGAGAATGTGTTTTCTTTTATATTAATTGACTTCATGTCTTAAATTATCTACAGTAATACAGACTAAGCTTTGCTGTTGCGTCAACTGACTTTGTCTATTTTATTTATTTTATTTTATTTTTTTTGAAGATATTGGGGGTAGGAGTTTATTAATTAATTAATTTATTTTTGCTGTGTTGGGTCTTCATTTCTGTGCGAGGGCTTTCTCTAGTTGTGGCAAGGGGGGGCCCACTCTTCATCGCGGTGCGCGGGCCTCTCACTATCGTGGCCTCTCTTGTTGCGGAGCACAGGCTCAGTAGTTGTGGCTCATGGACCTAGTTGCTCCGCGGCATGTGGGATCCTCCCAGACCAGGGCTCGAACCCGTGTACCCTGCATTAGCAGGCAGACTCTCAACCACTGCGCCACCAGGGAAGCCCCGACTTTGTCTATTTTAAAATTAATTCTTATTCAACTCAAGGTGAGAAAAGAAAACTTCCCCAGATAAAGTGGAGAATGTCCTGTTTCTCAAATTTTAATCTAGAGCAAAGGTTTACAAAATGAGTTATGAGGGTTATTAAAGTAAACATCTGAGGGTTTTGTGAAATGTTACAATTGTACATGCAGACTTTTTTTTACAAAAGGGGCCCCAAAGCTCTCCACAATTCTCAGAGGGGGATACATGAAAAAAAAAAAAAAAGTCACTGCTCTCAATCAAGAATCTTCTCTAGAGAAGAGAACTAAACAGAGAATGTGGTTCAAAGTTCTACCCATATTTCTGGGAGAGATTGAAAAGAAGATTTATTCAGAATGTCAACAAACTCTTAAGAATGCTGTGGAGAACAGCTGTTTTCTCCTTAGATGGAGATTTTGTGAAGGCTAGTTTTATGTGTCAACTTGACTAGGCTATGCTACCCAATGACTTAATCAAACACTAATCTAGGTGTTGCTATGAAAGTATTTTGTAGCTATGGTTACCATCTACCATCAGTTGACTTTAAATAAAGGAGATTATCCTCCATAAAATGGGTGGGCCTCATCCAATCAGCTGAAGGCTGTAATAGCAGAAAAATGAGGTTTACCAGAGAAGAAAACAATCTGTCTTAAGACTGCACCATCAACTCCTGCCTGAGTTTCAAGCCTCACAGCCTGCCTTATAGGTTTCAGACTTTCAAGCCCCTGTAATCATGAATCAATTTCTTAAAATAAATTGTAGATATAGAAATAGATATCAATATGGATATGGATATAGATATTTATTGATTTCAATCCTTGTTTCTCTGGAGAATTCTGACTAATCTGATATAGGGGACAACATTAGAAAAGAAAATAGTAATAGAAAGGATCATTATATCAAGTGAGAAATTTCTTCCAGAGTTCTAGCAGTGCTAGAGTCTTAAAGAAAATAAAAGAGGGGGGATTGCCTAGTGCAGAACTAAGAGGGCTCTCAAGAATAGGTGTTTAAAAATAGCTCCAAATCCGTGCTGGACTAAAAACAAAGGAAACACTAACTACCGAGAAGACATCAGAGGATCCCAGCTGAGAAAGTGTTCCAAACTGCAAAGTATCAGGCAGCAGGGGTAACAGTGAAACATGGCTTCGAGTTCCAGAGACCAGAGTATTCCTACTTCATCTCTCATAACCATGCTAGATTCATGGCTTTGCCCACCATTGTTCTCCAAGAACCATGGGACATTGCGATGTTCCTTATGGTACAATCAACACCGTACATGTAATAAAGTTTAATATACTAATATATTATTTTATTATAATTCTAAAATATCATATCAGAAACTCTGACAAGTCTGAAAGAGCATTTTCTCTTTTTATTTGTGTGGCAGAAAGTTGCCGATCAAGTTAAGTCTGGACAAGCTAAGGAGAGGAAAAGAGAAGCATTCAACTGTAAAACAAAAGAACTCACTACAGGGGCTTTCCTGGTGGCGCAGTGGTTGAGAGTCCGCCTGCCGATGCAGGGGACACGGGTTCGTGCCCTGGTCTGGGAGGATCCCACGTGCCGCGGAGCAGCTGGGCCCGTGAGCCGTGGCCGCTGAGCCTGCACATCCGGAGCCTGTGCTCCGCAACGGGAGAGGCCACAACAGTGAGAGGCCCGCATACCGCAAAACAAAAAAAAAAATACTCACTACATCATGTATACAATTATTGCATGTTCTTGGTACCTGGTTCATAAGTGATGTCCTGGACAAGGAACACTGCTGAAAAAGGCCACAAAGCACATCTTGGAAAGATTCAATATATTTGCACCACATTTGTAGTTCCTTCTCTTCAAAGCTGCTTTATTTTGCAACTCTTTCCCTAATTAACAGTGTCCTGGCAGCCCTATAAGGAAGTCCAGTTGAAAAGATGCCAAAAAACTGCCATGACCATTTCTTAATGTCAAGCACAAGCCAAAAGTGAGATTCAACGTGTTACCTGAATTAGTTTTGTTTGATGTTTGGGATGTGATTTGATTTTATGCTTTAATTTTTATAAACTTTAATTTTGCTTCTTAAGTCAAAAAAGCAGAGGAAGGGGTACAAAGAGGTCACAACAGGGGAAGTTTTTTTCTAGCTGTCATTGGTGAGTTTTTGTTTATTCACCCCGGGAGGGCTTTAATAACTGCGCTGCTTTGTTGATCACATGACCGTGTTTGCACCGGTCTTGCTTCTGAATACCTAGGCAAGGGTCTTTCATCTGATTCACATGTCGGTCAACCTTGGATCAATGCCAGATTCCCCACCTTCATGAATGATCAACTCATGTAGCCTGTTGCTAATAATGTGTTCACTTTATGGCAGATGATGTTTATTTTGGACAGGGTGAATACGGACCTTGGATGTTTGAACAGGGAAGAGCAGTACATAGTGTGTGTGGGCGCACTTTCCAGGGTAAAGATCAGATACATATCCTCAGGTTGCCCCTTATCTCCCCTTTGCACTCTCATAGGAAGGGAGTTTTCAGTTCACTTTATCATTCACAAGTTACCTCCAACTTAGCCTTGTCATTGCGATTCGTCACACTTATACTCTATCCTTTTATGTGCTGTATCTCCCTGAAGTCTCCACACACCAGGCTAGTGCCCCAGGGTATATGCCTACAACAAAGATCTCAAACATAGTTTAAAAGGAAACACCATAAAAGAGAAAAATAATGGTCACAGTTGCTGCTAGAGGCTGGTTCCCACAAATCCGGCAGGTTTTCCAACTTCAACCAAAGCTGAATTACAAGGGTAGCTATCAACTCAGCAGCTCTAAGTATGGTTATGTGTTGTCGCACTATGGTGTTATCTTTTTCTTTCTTCTGCTTTTTCTTCTGTAGCAGGGCCCCCCAACTTAACCTTCTCAACTAAGAGATAGGGAGAACATAGTTTCTTTGTCTTCCCTTAGCTGACTGGAGACATCTATGAGAAGCAGACGGAGCAGGCTGCTGGGCTTCCACAAGAAGCAATGATTCTGCCCTTGGCCATGTCGTGGGGCCATATTACCCGTCTAGCAGATTCCCATAACTCAGATGTCAATAACTCCATTCTCATCAAGTCTGGCCATACCCAAGCTGCAGGATTCTTGAGTGTGTGCTAGGCCACTGCCCAAGACTCACCTTGGGAACATGTTAGAAATTCACCTCCCCAGAAGCCCAAACCTGGAGACTCAGTCAGTAAGGTTGGTCTGGGTTGTGAGAGTCTGTAGTTAACAAGCTTCACAGATGACACAGATTCCCTGCCTGGCTTGGTGATATCTGGTTCACGTTATGGCATTTTTCTCAGGGTGTGTAACTCTGGAAATACACAGGTATGGTAATACCAAATAACAGACTCAGATGGACAGCAGAAGGGGAAGAAAGGAGAATGTCATGTATAGAGCACTAAAAATGTGCTAAGCGATGTGCTAGGTGGTTCATCTTTGAAATCACATTTCATTCTCATAAAATGCTTAGACTTAATTACTCTGTTTTAATGATGGGAAATTTTTTTCTGCTGTTGTTTCTTCTACATAAATTAAGGGTGAGATGAGTTTGTAAGGGCTTTCCCCTAATTTTTCTTGTTGCGGCCACTTAGCTATAAAATTTAGACGATAGGTTGCCATGGCATCTACAGTCCTCGTGTGTGTGATGTGTGTTATCTTTTGGAGAAGAAGGACATGTATATTTTGACATTCCTATCAATGACAAAACAAATTATGCACATTCAAGAGCTTAAAACAACACAGATTTATTTTCTCACAGTTCTGTAGGTCAGAAGTCTGGGTAGGCATGACTGATTCCTCTGCTTTGGGACTGCTGAGGCCGAAGATGAGGTGTCGGCCGACATGGGCTCTTGTCTGGAGGCCCTTGAAATAGGGATGGGGAGACGTGCTTATAAGCAGAGCCCAGATCCTGGTGGTTGGCAGCTGAGGTCCTCATTTTCTTGCTGATTGTCAGCCAGCATCCTCTCTTGACTCTTAAAACCATCAGCATTTCTTGTCATGTTGTCCTTTCCACCAAAGTCATATTCATGCTTTGAATCCTCCCCTTTTGTGTTTCTGCTCTCCTCTCCCCTCAAGTATGCAGTCTTCAGGGATAACCTTCCTTGCCTATATTGGGCTACTTAACTCACCCTAAAGTGCTTTCACTCAGTCTGATGAAAATTTGTGTGTCTGCTTCATGGCTGGCGTAGGTCTCTTCTGCCTGTGGCTGGGTGAACTTCACATTCACATGAATCACAACCTTTTTCATATTTGAGTGGCTGGTGTCATCATATCCTGAATTAGCTGTTTAGAACCACATCTCCATATATGATCAAATGTGCAATGGCCTGGGGGCAGTGGCTTGGATTTTATATCCAACTTAGAATTCATTTGTCAGAATAAATTGGGCTTGAAACTTGATGGTGAGACTTCAAGCAACTATTCAACCAATGGTCTCTCATTTTATTGATTTAGATAGTAAGCTCCTAAATTCAAGACCCATGAGGGGTTACGTTGCTTTGTTCTGCAACCATCAGAGATGAGGGCAAAGGTGAATGCTTAATAAAGGGATGTAATGATGATTATAAATATAGGGATACCTATGAGCAGAAAGGTTACACAAAAATTTCTCTTATCCATGGTCTTTGCACATACGCAGAAAGATAATGATCATTTCGGGTCATCTACTCACAAGAGCATATATAGAATGCATATATTTTCCCTTATATTTTATTTTCAAAATAAATGAGAAGTAAAGTCCTCATAAACTGGAGTGGTAGTGGTGGGGAGATGTTTTTAATATATTGTTTTACTTTGAACATTTTATTTTTTCCAACCAGCCATACAAATCTACTGCATTTTCATTTCTTTAGTGGGGAAAGGCTTATTAGGAAAAAAGAAATGGATAATGGCAAAACTAAGGAAAGCAATTAGCTTTGTATAAAACACAGTGCACTGTAGTAGTGTATGCAAACTCTAAATAAGCCTTTTTAGTTCAGAGCAACCAAAACGCTTCTACTCACCTGAAAATGACTTTCTTCTCATTACTTCGAGCGCACAGTCAGCAACACCTAGAAGGACAAGAAAAAACAACCCATAAATGGTTTCGTAGATGTCCTGCAGAGAAGTTGAATTGTATGTTTTTAATTATACACATTGTCTCCAAGAAAACAGTGCCCAATAACAATGCTTTCTCAGAGGTAGTAATACTCCAAAATAAGCTCCAAAATGATCATTTAACTGTGTATTATATAGGAGGCCTTTGAAGCAGTGGAACATGTTCTAATTATCTGGCAAATACTTTTAGAATACATGCACACTTTGCTCCTGAATTTTGATCTTCAGGATGGTGTACTTATATCTTCACCACATATATATGAGGTCTAACAAATTGGAAATATTCCAGCGTAATGTGTTATACTTAAATAAACACATTGGTTAAAGATCATTCTCGCACTTGCAGAATGAGCAAGGCCTACTTGTGATTTAAGTGCCACCTGTAGACCCCGTGTAAGACTGTAAGTAGTTCTCAAACCTGCTCCACCCACCTGCCTTCCAGAACATAATCCCTTAAAGTTCATTCCTCCAGAATAATTTTTTTTTTCTATACCCTAAATCCAGTAGCAGTTTAGAACAATCCTTTGAACTCTTTCGCATCATTCTCATTCTAATGGAATACATCTGTGTATTATTTCCAAACTGAAAGTTGACTAATATGCCCTGATGTGGGTCATATTTTAGAGGGCAGGGGTAGTTGGGAAAGGTAAGCGCATGAGACACAGCAGACCTGGATGGTATACCACTGGTTTAGTCTGGCAAACCAAAAGGTGTACAAAGGCACTTGGTACCCATGGGAAAGGGAAGGAACTAGAAAAGGAAAGAGACTGTCAAAGAGGGAGAAGGAAAGTCTTTCAACTACTTCCAAATTTTACCTGTCACAGCCCCTCCCAGATCACTGAGAATCACTGCCTCACTTCCTGATAAGCTAGAGATATGATTTTTTTAAATATTATATTTCCTATTACTTTCTTAAGCACATTGCCACTCATTCTGCATACTCACCCACAAAGGAGCAAAGCTAGTCCTTCCTGAATGCATAGTAATAGGATACTCTTGATGGAGTATCTTATTTTGTAACAGAAACTATATTAATCCATTGGCATATTTGTTAGGATTAAAATTTACATGTCTCCATCCAAATGTGGAAAATCTCTAAACTTCATTATTTCCCTATCACGGAACTAAATTTCATAAAAGTCTCCTATTTCACTGATGAAAGCAAAATCTTTACATTTACTCAGTCAAAGAATGCTATTTTCTTTGAATTTTTAATAGTCTCCCATCATGGGAGACTCAGTCTCTTCAAGCTCAGGGTTGCTTACTCTCATTCTCATTTTCAAGATGATGCACAGGTGCTGGACAAAATATGACAGTGGTCTGTATGTATATGGTTGGTCAGGCAAGATCATGAAAGAAAACACTCTGAAATGGGCAAAAATTATTATTGGGTATCTGTCCCGCCTAGCACACACTTCTGAGTTATATGATTCTATGACACTCTCCCACTCTGCCTTTGAGTTATTTTACAACTCTGTATATTGTAGTAAAGTGATAGCAGTGGGAATGGTTCCTGTCCATAGTACTGCCAATTAATTTTGTCTGGTGGAATGCAATTGATTACTGCCCTGATATTGCAGAGTTTGGCACTTACTGTAAATTGATTTCAGCATTCCTGATTACTTAAATAAATATGTGCTCTTTGAATTCTTCTTTCAAACATTTGTAAAATGTTCCTCACTCCTTCATTCATTAGTTAAATAAAATGTTTGACACGTGCATTTTATGTGCCTTTGAGAGCCGTGATTTTCACCCCAACAAGTCATTCTCTGATGACCTTCACTGACTTCTAGTTCAGGTGGAACTGCTCTTCCCTGGCCTCTGGTGTTGACCCTGTTCTTGATGCATTTACTGCTCAAATGCTCAGTGGTGTTGTAACTAGAGGTCTGTTTTCTTAACATGACTGGAGGGCAGGGATCCCCACTTTGCTGACTCTCACCTCCACTCTCAATGGTAATGAACTCTCCAGCTAGTCCCTGGCTTTGGTCTGTTAATTCAGCCCTTGCCATGAAGATCTCATGGAATACTGGGAAATCTGAAAATTACCTTTCACTCCCCTACTGGGGGCACACATGATTTGTTCAATGTCTACATCCAACAGGGAAGGAGAATCAGGGTACAACTTCTGATATTTTTTCTGCCTCAACTTATTTCACTGCCATTCTCACTCCATTCACCTATGGAGTTACTCTCTAAGATGATTTCATATTTGGGTTCCAAGTGGACTTGCAGAGAGGAGACTCTACTTTCTTCTGTAATTGTCCATTTTCCTTTTTTGTGTGTAATTTTTCCTCTTGGGGTCAATCTCTCCAAAGGACTCTAGCAGCATCTTCACTCAACTCTTACTTTTCCAAATCTTTCCTCACACAGAGCACAGTCCCCCAACTCCCGCCCTGAGCTCTGAAGGCTCTCTAGCCTCCTTCCTAATATGTAGAAACTTTCCTTTCCGAGTTTCTCAATTTTTGTGTTTAGGGTCCCATGCTTCTGATATGTAAAAAGTGCTTTTGGAATTTAGATGATATCCCCTCTCCTGACAAATACTTTAGAACCATCATTTCACTACAGGCTGAAAAACAGCCAGCTTTGAAAGTTAAAGTTGAAAGAAATGCCTTTATCTAAGGATGTACTGATCTTTTCCAAGCCTGGATGAAAGAAGTACTACACTGAAATAATCCAGCTTATTTTTAATGAACAATGTTTCAAGGAGTATCTTAAATATACAGTGCCTCTTTTAAGCCTAATAACATATCTATGGTAAAAGTATTACTTATTCCCATTTTTACATGTTAGAAAATAAACATATAGATGCTATGTAGCTTGTCTGAACTAATGAGGTTACAGAATTACTCAATGACAGTGCTGAAATTTGAATGCAGAGCTACTTAATTTTTCCACTACAGCTGCATTTCCTAGTTTAATAGAAAATATAATAAAATGATAATATCCATTTATGTTTCTCTATAAAACTCTACTGTGCTGTAGTAGTTAGAATAATGATCCCCTGCCTCATAACCTAATCCCTAGAACCTGTGACTATTTTACACGTTACATGGCAAAGTTGGGGGAGGTGCTTATAGTTTATATTGAATTGAGATTGGTAATCATCTAACCTTAAAATAAGAACATTATCCTGGATTATCCTATCGGGTTCAGTGTAATCACATGGGTCACTTAATATGTAAGAGCGATGCAGAAGTATCAGAACCAGAGAGATTGTATCATGAGGCTTGACCAGCCATTACAATGGGCTTTGAAGATGAAAGATGGCTATAAGCCAAGGAGTATGGGTTGCCTCTAGAAGAGGGAAAAGAAAAGAAAGAGATTCTCCTCGGAGTCTCCTGAAAAGAATACAGCTCTGCTGACACTTGAGTCC
Source organism: Pseudorca crassidens (assembly GCF_039906515.1). Taxonomy (NCBI): domain Eukaryota; kingdom Metazoa; phylum Chordata; class Mammalia; order Artiodactyla; family Delphinidae; genus Pseudorca; species Pseudorca crassidens. Next base: position 83,996,073 of record NC_090301.1, read on the forward strand.
AGTGAGATCCATTTCTGATTTCTGACCTTAAGAACTGTACGATAGTAAATTTGTGTTGCTTTAAGCCACCAATTTGTAGCAATTTGTTACAGGAGCAGTAGGAAGTAACATATGTGCAAAAACAGTATCTCTTTAGCCTTTTATGAATTTATATTTTCTAGATAATTGACTTCTAATTTATTTGGCAAATTCTTCTCACAAAAACCTGTCTGTTCCTCTCCCCTGATCCTGACACACAGTTAAATGCATTTCTTAGTCTCTGTGGATATGTATGATCAAGGTACTGAGTGTCAGCTAAGGGGATACTTTTAGAAGTCATGCATGTCACTTCCTGGCCAAGGATTTTAAAAAGCAAGTTTCCTTCTCCTTCCTTTCTCCACTTCCGCAGACTGGATGCCACTTTGCTTCAAGCAGCCTGGGTCACTGGATCATCTTGTGGTAAAAAGCCACATGCAAACTATGAATACTGGATTGTTGCATGCACAAGAAATAATCTATTGTGCGAAACCACTGAAATGTGTGGGTATATTTGTTGCAGTAATTACTGCTATCCTAAGTAATTCTTTATAGATATTAAAGTTATTTTTACCTGGGATCAAGGGAACTAATTAGAAACCATAAGCAATGCAATCTCGACTACCACTTTCTTTAGGATGTCATCAATTCTCGCCACAGGAATTTACATCATGTAACTCAGGTCCCTGATTCCAGTCCCACCCTATTTCAACCCATTCTCTAAACTCTAAAGATGTCTTCCAGATACCAGCTTAACTGGGTGTAATCTCTACTACTCTCCATAGACACACTCATGCTTTAGCCACGTTGCATTCTCACCGTTTTCTGGCCATGCTTTTCAAACCTTCTTAATTTTACATATGCATTAGGATCCTTGAGTGAACAGGATTTGAAAAGAAAACCATCAGACTCTAATGTTTACAGGTGTGGCTGTGGACAAGTTACATGGACTCCCGAAGCCTCAGGAAAATAGGAAGAGAGGAAAATTCACTTAACTTTATAAAAAGCATCTATGAAATATTTAGAGCTAATATTGTACTTAATGGTGAGAGACTGAATACGTTCCCACTGGGTTAGGAATGAGGCAAGGATGTCTGCTCTTACCATTCTTTTCAATATAGTACAGCAATTCTACCCAGTATTATCAGGTAAGAAAAAGAAATAAAAGGCATACAAGATGAGAGAGAAAGAAATACAATATCCCTGTTCGCAGGTTACATGGATGCAAATTCCAGGGAATCTAACACCCCCCCACCCCCAAATTCCAGACTAAGAAGTGAGTTAGCAAGGCTCCAGGATACAAGATAAGCATACAAAAATCAATAGTATTTTTATAAACTAGCAAGAAGATGTAAACACTGAAATTAAAAATATAATACCACTTATGATAGCTCATAAGAATGAGAAATATTTAGAAGTATAAATCCAATAAAATACATTCAAGACTTTTATGCTAAAATCTACAAAATTCTGATAAAAGATATCAAAGAAGTTCTAAATAAAGGAGAGACACATTGTGTTCACGGCTTGGAAGATGTAACATACTAAAGTTATTAATTCTCCCCAAATAGAATTAATATAATTTCTATCAAAATCTCAGCAGAGATTTTTATAAAAATAGACAAAATTATTCTAAAATTCACATGGAAAGGGAAAGGAACTAGAATAGCTTAACACAACTTTGAAAAACAAAATAAAAGTGGGAAAAATCAGTATACTCAATTTCAAGATTTATTCATTTCTACATCAAAAAAGACTGTGTGGTATTGGTGAAGACATAAATGCATAGATTAATGGAAGAAAATAGCAAACTCATATAGGGCCACAGAAATATTTCCAACTGAGTTTTTACAAAGGTGCAAGATGTTACCATTGGGGCAACCTGGATAAAGAGTATAGGGATCTTTTTATATTATTTCTTACAACGGCATGTAAATCTACAATTAAAAATTTAATAAGACAAAATTATGATCAATGGAAGAGCAACATTAGCATTACCTAGCAGCATGCTTGAAATGCAGAATCTGAAGCCATATCCCAGACCTACTGAATCAGATATTGCATTTTTACAAAATCCTCCGGCAACTGATGTGCACATAAAGTTTTGAGAAGCACTGCTCTAGGCAATATCAAAAATTGGCATTTAAGTCATCCTAATATATTGCTGGTTTTGTGTCTCTGTTCTCTTTTCATTTTGTAAATTAAGTTTTCTTGTGCATGGCAGATATACATTCCATAAAATAAAACAAACCAGACCCTCAAATTTGAGCATTTTATATTTTGAGTTTTCTCCCCAAGCCCTTTGATTTCTTGATACATTTCTTTTTTTCCCTAACTTTACCACAAGAAATTCTAGTTATCCTTCTAATAATACTATTAGAATTGCTAAAGGATGCTTTTTAATCTTTTATTGAAAATTACTAACTTAACAGAACACAGCTTAGTATATTTTGCAAAATTCATGCACCTAATCTGTTAGGATCCAGAGTTGTTTTTTCACTCTAGTACATTCCATAAAAACAACTGTGCTAATATTTTTATTGTAATAATTTTTCTGAAATACATTAAACTATGACAAAACACATGCCTTTTCTTATTCCTTAGACACTAAAGCTATTTCAAAGACTTACATCTAAGTATTAGCAATATTCTACAGTATTACCCGTCATGATTTCCAATTTCATTATTTTTTCTCTAGAGCTATGAGGCATGTGCCTCATTTAGTCTAAATTCCCATTGAGTGTGAAAGTTTTAACTAGGTTCCTTTGTGTTTCCACCTTGATCTTCCAAACACAAGGCTTTCTTTCTTCAGAATGCTCTATTCTTCAGCCTTGCAAAGTGAAATCCATGTTTCCCCAGGTCATGAGTGTCTGGAGGGTTTTAAGATCAAAATAACAACGTATCCCCACCTATCTTTGGGAGCTTTAGTCCATATAAAAATTCCTGCAAAGTCCAGGAAGTCCTGGGAGTCCAGGAAGATCAACTCTATTTTGTGCTCAGAGCTATATCCCTGTGGTTAGCATATTGCTTGGTACAAAGTAGGTACTAAATAAATATATTTTATCTGTCTGACTTGCTGACCATCAAACACACACACACACACACACACACACACACATTGTGTGTGTGTGTGTGTGTGTGTGTATCTTTTCACCTAATTGCCCCTATATCTAATTATATGACATGAATATCAGAAAGATGACTCAGGCCAATAACAATCTCTCTTAAGAGCATAACATAAAAAATACAGAATCTATAGCATTCATTAGTGAGAAAGAAATTGAAAGATCATGCTATAGAGGGGTAAGAAAGAGTCCAGTGAAGCACTTTTAAGCATGATTATAGTTACAAAGTAATGAGAAAAATTAGTTTTAATTGATATTTATTGAGCACACACAACATACTCTGCCTCATTTGGGCCTCACAAAAAACCTATGAGGTCAGTGAAGTTATTATTCCATCTCCATAGAGATGAAGAAGTAGAAGCTCACAGAGGTGAAGTGATTAGACCAAAGTCAAAAACATGTACACGAGAGACCTAGGATTCAAACCCCAATTTGTCTGATGAGAAGACTGACCTCCCAACAAACTCTAAGTTTCTGTAACTATTTGGTGATGGGATAGAAATAAGAAGGCCTCCAGAACTGGGACACTAATTCAAACTGGGAAGCTCTTGAGTGAAGATGCCTGAGTTGAGGTCTTTAGAGTTTCCAAGGATCTCCTCCAACACTGGTCTCTGCAAAATCCTGCTAAAGCTTTTGCTTTTGGATATTCATGATATCTCACTCTTTTTCTCACAGCACACAATTCAAATGGTTGAAGGCTTTAGTGGATCTCAGACCCTTTACAGCATTGTTACTCCAAAATAGATCTAAGATTATCTTACTGTGCTAAGGAAGTAGTCTTCCCAGCTACTGCATGCATATATCACTTCCTTTCTCTCCTGATATGGATATATCAGTGATATCAGAACCACTGAAAGGTTCCCCATCCCCAAATGCCTACTATACTCTTAATCTTATCCCAAATCATCAATACTGCAATAAAATCTCCAAGACTCATCACAATGAAATACCATCTCCAATTTTTCTGCATTCCAATTGTCAGCTGATCCACTGCTCAGTCACTGTGACATTTTCATGCTCAATAGAAACCCTGAATAAAGAAAAGTACCCCACACTCTTCTACTTACCCCTCCTCCCCCTGCTTTGATCACACTAGGACAGAGGTTGCAAAGTACTATTGCCTTGGGCTTCCAAAATCTTTCAGCGATTCCAGTGAAAGGGTCCTTTCAGCTTCTAGTCAATCTTTGCAATCTTCCCCCACTTCCCTCGGAGGCAGGCATGAGGCCAACAGAACCAGAGGACAATCTGAGTGACCAATACCCAAAACCGTACTGGATTCAAAATTTCCCCTTTCGCCTAACACTGACTCATTGTCCTTGGAATACACTTGGGTGCCTCTTGGGAGTTAGTTTTTCTCTATATTAAATATGCCAGTTGAAAGATCAAGGAAGGACACTTAAGATTGAATTCTATGCTGTACTTTAGTTAATAAAAAGAATGTGGCTTAAGTGTGAGGTTAGGAGAATCTGTCTCTATCATGACAGATAGTTTCGGTGAAAGTTGGGGTCTCACAGGTGAAGAAAGTTCAGACCAGAATTAGAGGTTCTCAAACATAGTTGTAGTAGTGGAACCCAGTTTTTATTAGCAAATTACCACGAAGAACTTCAGAATATAAAACATTCAGAAGCAGAGTATGGCAATATCTTTTGTAGTTCAGCAATCTCTTCTTGCTCTCTAACCAACTAACATATTCCAATAGGGAGTACTCCAGTATAAAGTATTAGAATAAAGAAGAGAAAATAACATTTAATGGGGCATTATGATGCATTAAGAGTCACATACATTATCATATATAATTTTTATAGAGCCCCTCTTACATAGGAGAAAAGTGAGACAGAGGTAAAATAAAACTGAACACATTGCCTTGGTCTTGTCTTAAGCATTATATTCAATCTCCAGAGTTAACTACTCATAGGCCATGATAACTTTTTTCAATAACTATTTAGTATAAAACTAATTTCATTTTAGAAGACAATACTTATATATTTATATGGTATATGAGTCAAAATTTATCTCTAATAAAGCTAACAATAAAGGGGACATGTCAAAATAACGTTCCTAGTTCACATTTCTAGTCCCCGATTTCTCAAATTCTTTACGTTTCACTAAATGTTTCAGTGGAACATGTGAGCTAAAATAAGTGGGCTAGAATGTAAGCATTTGGAATTGACTTGTTTCATGGTGTAATTCTATGCACATTTTACTATTAACCTCTAACTCTTCAATGTGAAACAGAAAGTTTCATGCTGTTGAGTCACAAAATGATCAACTCAGGTCATGCTTTCTCTTGGTCCAAAATTCTTTCGGTTTAAGTGACAGAAACTCAACTCACGCCAGACCAGTTTAAGCCAAATAGAAATTCTTTTTATTTATTTTTTTTCTGGCCACACCATACAGCATGCAGAATCTTCATTCCAGACTAGGGATGGAATCCGCACACCCTGAAGTGGAAGCGCGGAGTCAGTCTTAACCGCTGGACCGCCAGGGAAGTCCCGAGAATTTTTTTTTTTTTTTTTTTAAATATTGGGGGAGCTCACTGAATCAAAGGAAAAGCTAGGGGAACCAGAGGAAAACCTAAGAACCTCAGACACAGGAACCAGACTCAATGCTGCTAAAACTAGTTCTCTCTCAATATTTTTCTCTTCCTCAATCTTTCTCATTTTTCAATCTTGTTATTTTATTGCTTCATCTGTTTTCACCAACTTGTGTAGAAAATAAGTACTTATGGTCCTACATATATCCTTGTACTTTGGTGATGACAGATACAAGAGAGTCTTTTCCCCCCAGTTTTACTAAAATTAAACATTCTAGTAAGGGAATTGATTTATCTGGCTTGGGTAATGCAAACACCTTTGGAAGTTGCAGAGAAGTAGGGTAATATGATCACCCCCACATCTCACACCAACCCACCCTTAGGTCATAGTGTATCATTTTATAGATGGAGGAGATTAGAGGTTGACATTTTATAAATATCATAGTCTCATAATACAGAATCCATAAGTAACTTTATTATTGTTTTTTTCCTATCTTTGCTTCAACATTACTTCACTATTTTATATTCTTCTCAGTTAAATTCCAAATACGACAAGACTGTGGAACCAAATCTGCCTACCATTTAAGGCCTAAATATACAGTTTCTTTTGGGTACCATTTTAGCTACAGTTACCAGTTCTTTTCAGGAATCATCTGTCATTTTCTCTGTGTACTTTGTTTATTACAACGTATATAGTCTTAGTATGAAAGATTTCAACAAATACTTTCATGCGAGGACTTACATCACAGAGAAACCTTGGTGGGCAATGTTCCTAAATTATTATTTAGCATTTTCAACCTTATGGTTTTTGTTGAATCTTTATCCATATGCCTAATTGTCATGACAAGTTATCGTTTTACTGGTTCACAGTATTTTTTCTCTTGAGATAATCTTCATCTAGCCTAGATTCCCTTTTTATGGATATTTCCTGAAAAAAACAAAACAAAACAGAAAAATGCCCTCAAGCAGCTGTAACAGGTGTACTTTTTCATACCTTTTTTTTTTTTTTTAACTGTCTCTGTTTCTTCACTTTTGTTCTTTAATAGGTACTAGGATGGTACAGGGTTGAGATTTCTGCCATATTGCCAAATGGATTGCTCTAGGTCCTTGACAGTCATTTCACTTCCTAGTCTTAATACCTAAATCTCTAAAATGGAGCCATTAATATCACTGAATTTTAGTGTTAAAATGTGTTACATTATTTAAAATTTGTTGTTTGATTTCTCTCTACTAAAAGCTGAAAAAAATGGGGTAAGAGGACTATTACACTTTAAAAGAACTCCCCCCCTAAATAATACTGCAAAGATGTGTTCCTTATGTCTTGAATCTCAAATATGTGGAGAAAGAGATCAAATAGAGAAAAGAGGGAAGAATTTTACTTTTGAACATTTGCACGTGCAAGATTATAGGCATAACTGGAAACTGCACAAAAGCCCTGCAATTATAGATTGATCTACCTGTATATTTTCAGAACCAAGTAATGTCTACCACTCCAAAGGGGGGATTTAAAAAAAATAAAAAAAGGCATAATAGTAGTTTTTTAGCTATATACAAATGATAAAAGCAAAGACATCAAAGTGGGTAGCCTTTCAACTCATACTCAATTAGAATAAAAGTTTGGTTGCTGTTTTAAACATTTATGACTAACTAACTGTGACAGGCTCTCAGCTTTGCAAACGGGATGATTTTCAGTTGACTTTTGATCTGACTGACAGTTCCTTATACATTTCAGTGTTAGTTTATAACACGTGAGCCCACATCTGAATACACATGTGACTAATTAGGGACTGTTTACGGACCATCCACATAAATTTAACACACTAGAGTGAAAGCATTTTAAACCAGAAGTCATGATTTTAATGAAATAGAGTTAATTAACAAAGGTGCTTGACCTAATTTTTGTATTTTTAAATTTTTTAAAAATGAACACAATCTAAAGTGTGTTTTGCATGTATATTTGATGAGGCATATTAGATCATTTTAAATGTTAATATGATTATGAGACAAAAATTATGAAGGATTTTTTTAAAAGTTTGGTTGCAATATGATAAACTAACACTGTAGACAGGACCTTGGATCTTAATTTCTAAGAATCTTGTGTCTTGTCCCAAGAGGTATAATGTGCTGTGCACTAGAGGTTGCACTGCACCCTGATTCTTGGGTCTGAATTCCAGCTCTACCACTTATTACCTAGGAAATCTAGGTGGTTATTTAACCTCATTGTGCTTTAATTTCCATATCTGAAAAATGGGGATAATAGCACCTACCTCACAGGTGGACTATTTGGCCTCACCAGAAGCTGCCATCGTCCCACCCCAGGTACCTACTATGAGCCTCTGTTCTTTGTCACAAGATCTTTGATGATGTGAGGGCTTCACTAACCCAAACACAAATGTAGTTCATAAATAAAGAAGAATTAACATGTCTAGAAATGACCCTCAACCAATGCAAAGAGGAACAGATCCTGGGAAACAGATCAGTGTTCAGACTCCTGTCTTTCAGAGATATCCCCCTGCTTCCCACTAGCCTGAAGATATGAGACCACGAAGGAATGAAGGTCTACAATAAGGATCTTGATAATGGATCCTTACTCTGTGTTTTCCTGCTCCTTCACTTCCACTTCTTGGAATCACATCTTAAATAAACAAACTACCTGGACACAGTGTTTGTCCTTGTAAGATTTGCTTTTGCAGAGAACCCAAAATGAATGATTCCCCCAAATTTCCCTGGCATGAGATGTTGAGTTAGGAGTCTTTTTCTTCAGGACGAGGGCTTGCAGTGGGAGTTTATGTGAGAGAATTTCAAACCAGTTAAGTTTGAATAGACATCCCATTTCATAAATGTACTCAGCTCCTTCCATGCCTAGAAACTTTCAACAACAGGCAGTATTTCACTACAGGCTCTGGTCTTCCAGCAAGTTTCACGGCTTGCTCTCTTCACTCTAAAACTCTTCTTTTACTCTCTACCTTCAATCCCCTGATTCATTGTAACTTCACAAACTGAGCAGTTTACCTATTACTTCTTTCCCTGGTTCATAATAGTGTTTGTCTATGAAATGTTTCCTAACCAAAATGTTTCCTAATCAAAGTAATCTCTATTATGACAACAGAGAAAAATATCTGGGGCAAGAAGATGAAATAACAATGCTTCCCTCTACTATACAAGACTTCCTTACTTAATAGGGAAATTCTATTAGAATATCTAGTGAAAGGGACTAAATTTTCTTTTCAAGAGACAATGCCAAGAGACACTAAGCAACTACAGTTCATCTTATTGGAACAGCTATTTCTCAATTATTCCCTCAATGTTTAAATGACTCCCATTTCCCCAGAGGAGTAGGTAATAGGATCTTTTGTGTCTGGCATTTCTTGCCTCTACCAATCCTCTGTGTTATTCGAAAACAAATTTGTTATATTTGCATAGTGGTCCCTGAGCCTCTTGAGAGGCAATGAGAAAGACCTTAAGACATTCCTTTTTGAGAACCAATGATTGTTGAACTTCTCTGATTGACTCAAATATTACTTACTAGATTATGCTCTCCCAGAAAAATTACTACAATAAGTCCTTAGAGAAGAAATAATCATGAGGAAGCTTATATCTAGCTTATCTGGGCTCAAAAACCAGAATATGATGTTCCACATCGGGGATGATGCAGAAGGCCTTGAGACCTTAAGGTTTATGCTTATGGAGGAGTAACTAAACTTCTGAGCATAAATTAACATTAATTTTAATTTTACCTCTAGTAGCATTCATTGGAGTGTCATTTGAGGAGGGAACTGGGTTAGTGTGATAGTACCACTACCATTGTGGTTTCAAATCTAACAGGGATTTTGAAGCAACGATAGACAGAACGATCTTAGTTTTCCTTTCATCTCCTCTCTCTCTCCCTCTTGGTATTTGGAAGGACAAATAACAAGAAAAGCAATAACTGTAGTGCTTACTAAACATTAACTTACATTACATTAACTTAAGTTACTAACTTAAAAACAAAACAAAATGTGATCTTGTATCCCAAGCTAGTAGAGAATTCTCTGCCAAGGGTAATATCTGTATTTTGATATTTTCATTCTATTGTCCAAAATGTTGAGTTGATATTCAATACATGCTAAAAATGAATATATAAATAGAGCATAGAGATAGGTCAATTATTCTATCTTCTGCTAGGCTTATTCAAAAAAGCAGTGAGAAGCAGATGAATTAGCAAAGGAGAATATAATTCTTTTACATCTTTATTGGAGTATAATTGCTTTACAATGTTGTGTTAGTTTCTGCTGTATAACAAAGTGAGTGAGCTATATGTATACATATATCCCCATATCCCCTCCCTCTTGTATCTCCCTCCTACCCTCCCTATCCCACCCCTCTAGGTGGTCACAAAGCACTGAGCTGATTTCCCTCTGCTATGAGGCTGTTTCCCACTAGCTATCTATTTTACACTTGATAGTGTATATATGTCAATGCTACTCTCACTTCATCCCAGCTTACCTTTCCCCCTCCCCATGTCCTCAAGTCCATTCTCTACGTCTGAGTCTTTATTCCTGTCCTGCCCCTAGGTTCATCAGAACCATTTTTTTCCCCTAGATTCCATATATATGTGTTAGCATATGGTATTTGCTTTTCTCTTTCTGACTTACTTCATTCTATATGACAGACTCTAGCTCCATCCACCTCACTACAAATAGTTCAATTTTGTTTCTTTTTATGGATGAGTAATATTCCATTGTATATATGTGCCACACCTTCTTTATCCATTTATCTGTCCATGGACACTTGGGTTACTTCCATGTCCTGGCTATTGTAAATAGTGCTGCAATGAACATTGTGATACATGACTCTTTTTGAATTAAAACCATACCCCCTGGTTTTCTCAGGGTATATAGCCAGTAGTGGGATTGCTGGGTCGTATGGTAGTTCTATTTTTAGTTTTTTAAGGAACCTCCATACTGTTCTCCATAGTGGCTGTATTAATTTACATTCCCACCAACAGTGCAAGAGGGTTCCCTTTTCTCTACACCCTCTCCAGCATTTATTGTTTCCAGATTTTTGATGATGGCCATTCTGATGGGTGTGAGGTGATACCTCATTGTAGTTTTGATTTGCATTTCTCTAATGATTAGTGATGTTGAGCATCCTTTCTTGTGTTGGAAATCTGTATATCTTCTTTGGAGAAATGTCTATTTAGATATTCTGCCCATTTTTGGATTGGGTTTTTTTTTTTTTTTTTTTTTTTGATATTGAGCTGCATGAGCTGCTTGTATATTTTGGAGATAAATCCTTTGACAGCTGCTTCACTGGCAAATATTTTCTCCCATTCTGAGGGTTGTCCTTTCATCTTTTTATGGTTTCCTTTGCTGTGCAAAAGCTTTTAAGTTTCATTAGGTCCCATTTGTTTATTTTTGTTTTTATTTCCACTTCTCTAGGAGGTGGGTCAAAAAGGATCTTGCTGTGATTTATGTCATAGAGTGTTTTGCTTATGTTTTCCTCTAAGACTTTTACAGTGTCCGGTCTTACATTTAGGTCTTTAATCCATTTGGAGTTTATTTTTGTATATGGTGGTAGGGAGTGTTCTAATTTCATTCTTTTACATGTAGCTGTCCAGTTTTCCAAGCACCACCTACTGAAGAGGCTGTCTTTTGTCCATTGTATATTCTTGCCTCCAATATCAAAGATAAGGTGACCAATAGGTGCGCGGGTTTATCTCTGGGCTTTCTATCCTGTTCCATTGATCTATATTTCTGTTTTTATGCTAGTACCATAGTTGTTTACTGTAGCTTTGTAGTATAGTCTGAAGTCAGGGAGCCTGATTCCTCCAGCTCCGTTTTTCTTTCTCAAGTTTGCTTTGGCTATTCAGGGTCTTTTGTGTTTCCATACAAACTTTGAAATCATTTGTTGTAGTTCTGTGAAAAATGTCACTGGTAATTTGATAGGGATTGCACAGAATCTGTAGATTGCTTTGGGTAGTAGAGTCATTTTCACAATATTGATTCTTCCAAACCAAGAACATGATATATCTCTCCATCTGTTTGTATTGTCTTTAATTTTTTTCAACAGTGTCATAGTTTTTGGCATATAGGTCTTTTGTCTCCTTAGGTATGTTTATTCCTAGGTATTATATTCTTTTTGTTGCAATAGTAAATGGGAGTGTTTCCTTAATTTCTCTTTCAGATTTTTCATCATTAGTGCATGGGAATGCAAGAGATTTCTGTGCATTAATTTTGTATCCTGCTACTTTACCAAATTTATTGATTAGCTCCACTAGTTTTCTGGTAACATCTTTAGGATTCTCTATGTATAGTACCATGTCATCTGCAAACAGTGACAGCTTTACTTCTACGTTTCCAACTTGGATTCCTTTTCTTTTTCTTCTCTGATTGCTGTGGCTAAAATTTCCAAAGCTATGCTGAATAATAGTGGTGAGAGTGGGCAACCTTGTCTTGTTCCTGATCTTAGAGGAAATGGTTTCAGTATTTCACCATTGAGAATGATGTTGGCTGTGGGTCTGTCATATATGGCCTTTATTATGTTGAGGTAAGCTCCCTCTATGCCTACTTTCTGGAGGGTTTTTATCATAAATGGGTGTTGAATTTTGTTGAAAGCTTTTCTGCAACTATTGAGATTATCATATGGTTTTTATCCTTCAATTTGTTAATATGGTGTATCACATTGATTGATTTGTGTATATTGAAGGATTCTTGCATTCCTGGGATAAACCCCACCTGATCATGGTGTATGATCCTTTTAATGTGCTGTTGGATTCTGTTTGCTAGTATTTTGTTGAGGATTTTTTGCATCTATGTTCATCAGAGATATTGGCCTGTAGTTTTCTTTCTTTGTGACATCTTTGTCTGGCTTTGGTATCAGGGTGATGGTGGCCTTGCAGAATAAGTTTGGGAGTGTTTGTCTCTCTGCTGTGTCTTGGAAACGTTTGAGAAGGATAGGTGTTAGCTCTTCTCTAAATGTTTGATAGAATTTACCTGTGAATCCTTCTGGTCCTGGGCTTTTGTTTGTTGGAAGATTTTTAATCACAGTTTCAATTTCAGTGCTTGTGATTGGTCTGTTTATATTTTCTATTTCTTCCTAGTTCAGTCTTGGAAGGTTGTGTTTTTCTAAGAATTTGTCCATTTCTTCCAGGTTGTCCATTTTATTGGCATATAGTTGCTTGTACTAATTTCTCATGATCCTTTGTATTTCTGCAGTGTCAGTTGTTACTTCTTTTTTATTTCTAATTCTGTTGAGTTGATTCTTATCCCTTTTTTTCTTGATGAGTCTGGCTAATGGTTTATCAATTTTGTTTATCTTCTCAACGAACCAGCTTTTAATTTTATTGATCTTTGCTATCGTTTCCTTCATTTCTTTTTCATTTTTTTCTGGTCTGATCTTTATGATTTCTTTCCTTCTGCTAACTTTGGGGTTTTTTTAATTCTTCTTTCTCTAATTGCTTTAGGTGCAAGGTTAGGCTGTTTATTTGAGATGTTTCTTGTTTCCTGAGGTAGGATTGCATTGCTATAAACTTCCCTGTTAGAACTGCTTTTGCTACATCCCATAGATTTTGGGTTGTCATGTTCTCATTGCCATTTGTTTCTAGGTATTTTTTTGATTTCCTCTTTGATATCTTCAGTGATCACTTGGTTATTTAGTAGTATATTGTTTAGCCTCCATGTGTTTGTAGTTTTTACAGATATTTTTCTGTAATTGATATCTAGTCTCATAGTGTTGTGGTTGGAAAAGATACTTGATATGATTTCAATTGACTTAAATTTGCCAAGGCTTGATTTGTGACCCAAGATATGATCTATCCCAGAGAATGTTCCATGAGCACTTGAGAAGAAAGTGTAATCTGTTTTTGGATGGAATGTCCTATAAATATCAATTAAGTCCATCTTGTTTAATGTATCATTTAAAGCTTGTGCTTCCATATTTACTTTCATTTTGGATGATCTGTCCATTGGTGAAAGTGGGGTGTTAAAGTTCCCAACACTATTACTGTGTTACTGTCGATTTCCCCTTTTATGGCTGTTAGAATTTGCCTTCTGTACTGAGGTGCTCCTATGTTGGGCACGTAAATATTTACAATTGTTATACCTTCTTCTTGGATTGATCCCTGATCATTATGTAGTGTCCTCTTTGTCTCTTGTAATAGTCTTTATTTTAAAGTCTATTTTGTCTGATATGAGAATTGCTACTCCAGCTTTCTTTTGATTTCCAGTTGCATGGAATATCTTTTTCCATCCCCTCACTTTCAGTCTGTATGTGTCCCCAGGTCTGAAGTGGGTCTCTTGTAGACAGCATATATATGGGTCTTGTTTTTGTATTCATTCAGCCAGTCTATGTCTTTTGGTTGGAGCATTTAATCCATTTACATTTAAGGTAATTTTCAATATGTATGTTCCTATTACCATTTTCTTAAATGTTTTGGGTTTGATTTTGTAGGTCTTTTCCTTCTCTTGTGTTTCCTGCCTAGAGAAGTTCCTTTGGCATTTGTTGTATAGCTGGTTTGGTGGTGCTGAATTGTCTTAGCTTTTGCTTGTCTGTAAAGGTTTTAATTTCTCCATCAAATCTGAATGAGATCCTTGCTAGGTAGAGGAATCTTGGTTTTAGGTTTTCCCCTTTTATCACTTTAAATATCACTGCCACTCCCTTCTGGCTTGCAGAGTTTCTGCTGAAATATCAGCTGTTTACCTTATGGGGATTCCCTTGTGTGTTATTTGTTGCTTTTCCCTTGCTGATTTTAGTATTTTTTCTTTGTATTTAATTGTTGACAGTTTGATTAAAATATGTCTTGGCGTGTTAGGAGAATGTAATTTTGAGAAAAGTATAAAGGAATTTGATGAGGTGAGCATCAGAAGATCAAGTGAAACAAGGATTTAAAATCGAGAGTGGTTGATGTCATATGCTGAAGAGAAATATAAAAAAGCCAACATAAGTCTTGATATCAGATTTGTATATCAAAAAAATTGCATGCAATGGCAAAAGCTATGGGTTCTGAAACCAGATCAAGCGTCTCTCAGGGTGACCACTTGACCTTTGACCTTTTATTGTCTCAGTTTCCTCATTTGTATTTAGTAGGCTTGGTAAGGTGATGATGTAAATGAGATAATCTGTGCGTTTAGCATAGGGCCTGGAATATAGCAAGTACTGTCAACAAGTGTATTTAATGAGCTTCAGCAGAAGAGTATTTTTTTGAAGATTAATCTGTATGTTAGCTATTAGTAGGAGTCAGAATGTACATGGAAAGTTGTTGAAGGATATGGGAGTGAGATACACCTCTGGATGCCTACTTGATTCAAGGACAACACATGTTATTGGGTAAGTCTGGGTGCATCTACTCAAACCACCCATGAACTCACCATTCCAAATAACTTAATTTGGCTTCATAATCATACACCAACGCACCACCGTGAGATCCACCAGATGTCCAGAGCCAAGATCAAAATTGCCAATCCAGTGGAAGCCTCTTCTGGTAGGCAGGTTACTATCAGGTTCTGCTGCCAGTATTAGTCTAACCCAATATTTAATCAATGTCAGGCTCTCCTCTGAGAATGGCATGGGGTGCAAGTAGAACAGTGTAGGTGTCCTCATGACTCTCTTCTGCTGTTTGATTGCTCAGGATCCAACTGTGTAATTTCTGGTCAGTGATTCCAGGTATTAAATAATTTGTAAGTTTTCAGTTTTTATACAACTTTATCATCCATTAAGAATTTAAAAATTACATTCTCTGTTCAGGTTTTAATGCTGGGATCCATATTTAGTTTCACAAGCTTTTTGCTGCTTTTAGTCTTATTTTGGGATTGGGGTTTATGAACTTTATTTCTGTTTGTAGATAAGGAATTTAAGAGTGAATGTTAATAAATTTCAGTTCAATTCTGTAATGTGAAGAATTTAAAAGTTAGAGAAATGGATTTGTTAAAATAAATAAATAAAATTCCTTGTCCTTGCACTTTTGATTAATTAATGGTTAAAAATGAAAGAAAGACCATGATGGAAAAGAAGAGCTACATAGCACAGAAGGGAAAAGTAACAGTTTTCAGTGATGAAGAGGATGAAAGACAAAATATTTCACTAGCGTCATTTCCTATCACATAGCAGTTGACATCAGACTTAATGTGGTAGAACTCTTGGTTTGTAATACAGAGTCATTGGAGGTGGTTGAAGATATCCTTAAGGAAATATTAGAACGTTTCAAAGGATGATCCATTTATTTGGGTTCACAATGAGATCACATGTCTTTGAGAAGGATGAGTACCATGGACAGTGTCTTCCCAGTTTTAGACATTTCTGTCCCACCTTTGTTTTTGCCACACAGTTATGTACCACCTATACTAGTGTTTACCTGATAGTTTCCTTTAAATCAACTCTTTTTCAAAATCTTAAATATTTATATTACCTATATATTGCCTTTATTCCCAAACAATGATATCTAAGATTTTTAACACACTGACTCTTCTTCATATAATGCATGTTAAAGTAAATGTTAGCTACTTCTATTTTTAAATAATAAAATCTGTTCATGCATTCCCCCAACTCATCTTCTCAACTATCAATGATAAGCTTGCTATACCTTAGGAAACACTGTAATATGCAATAGAATAGGAGAAAAGGAGGAGTCCAAAATAATAAGGTGAAGTTAAAGGTTATCTTGACTTATCTATGCCTAAATTTTTAGAAATCCAGGCTATCTGGGTAACACAAATTATTTGCTGGCTTGGGAAAGCTTTTCTCATTTTTAAGAGTGCATCAGGATCAGGAATGTGTTGCCCTACCAAGTTTATGTAGTAAAATTCAAAGGTTGCTTAAGATGTGACTCTCCCAGTCTACAAATCTTTAACAAACATCTAAACATAACTGAGCATATACTTTTAGATTCCCTCCTTCCAAATTCCTTCACTACACTTTGGATTTTTAGATATTAGTGCCCCTTATTCAAAACTTCAGACTTTGCTGTAATCTTCTGATAGAAGCAAGTGAAATATAGGGAACCTTGATTATTCAGATCACTTCCTTAATTTTATATCTCAGGATATTTTTCATAGGTAATATTCTAGCACCACATACTATAGAGTATCTATGGAACTTTCTGAGAATCTGCAATGGGAAATGCTCGAATGTCTGAGGATCTAATAACATTTTCTTGATAAAATAATGCTTTCATGTCACATAAAATGAAACTGTCAACATTTTCTTTCATAGGTTTCTCTCAAGCTTCAGAGCAGGTCCTTGACAGTTCTAGTATTGCCTTTAAATATTTTATTGAAATGTAGATTAACACTGTAACATCTTATAATGGTTGGAAAACCTTTTCCTTTTAGCACTTGTAGATAAGCGAGTATTAATAATTATTAACGTTAGCCGCTATATTGTAGCATTTTTTCCTAAATGTTGTTTTTCCCCAGGACTTAATACTTAGATTTATTTTAAGACACAGTGGATTACCTAAGACTGTGGTGCAGATTTTGCAGATAAAAGGCCATGTAGATAGATATGCCACTACTTATTCTTTTTTTTTTTTTTTTTCGGTACGCGGGCCTCTCACTGTTGTGGCCTCTCCCGTTGCGGAGCACAGTCTCCAGACGCGCAGGCCCAGCGGCCATGGCTCACGGGCCCAGCCGCTCTGCGGCATGTGGGATCTTCCTGGACTGGGGCACGAACCCGTGTTCCCTGCATCGGCAGGCGGACTCTCAACCACTGCGCCACCAGGTAAGCCCCACTACTTATTCTTTATCAAGATCAGGTTAAGGATAAAAACAGTTTTTCCTTCAAATATCTGTAGGGTCAAAAGGATCTAAAATTGAGAAAAATAATATTATACCCCATATAATTTTAACTCAGTGCCTTAATTTAACAATACTCAATAAATATTTGTTTATAAATATAAAATTTTAATCAGGTCTGTGGTAACACAAGTAAAAATAAAACTCACAGTTTGGAGTTTCCGTGTTTTACCTGGAAGCTGCCGCCCTCCTCACTCATCCTTACCCGTGCAGCCCAAGTGGGTAGGGCAGGATGGAGTGACTGTCTTCTATTCCAAAATTCCCTGCAGTACCTGGCTTCAGGATTCTACTTCCTTTCACTTTTGAAGTCAGGAAGTTGACTACAGGAATAACTAACGGAATAATAGTAATCTCACTACTCCCGTTTTCAGTCAGGGTATATTGATCACATTTAATACCAAGTAAAGACCTGGCAAAATAGATCTTCTAAATAAATAATTCTTAATTTTTTTCCCTTAAAATTTGCTTTTAGTTTATCACCTCTAGCACTGTTAAATGAACTATATAATATTTGTTAATAATCAGTTGGGACTGCATAAATAAATGGAATAAATAATTGTGTAATTATTGAATATTTATTCATGTCCAGAACTGTGCTACAAATTGTGAGAGATGTAAGAGACATAAACATTGTCTTGCCTTTGTGGAAAATACAATCATATTGAAAAAGAGGGACAGGCTTCAGTTCAATTAGGGGACTACAGAATAAACCAAATTATCTAACCCTTAAATATATAGTAGAATAAATGGGGACAGAAACAGAAGATATTAATGTTGGCTGCATTTAAGAGGAGGTAGGAATTAAATCATTCAGAATCAGGATTTGGGATCAAAATGTTTCTGGAAATCTTAGTGGTCTCAGTTTAAGTATAGAAGTCACCTACTGGGGACCCTAATAGAGAAATAACCCAAGTTTTATAAATTAATGAAGACATGCCACTACAGCTTCATATTTACCTTGAGGTTTGCAACCTCTAACTTTTCTAAGAGTAATTAATAAAACAAATATTTGATTACAACCTAGGATAGATGTTAATACATACACACACGGGGAGGGCAGTCGGCTAATGGAAATACTGGAGAGTAGAGTTACAGCTAGTGTTCCTTTCAAAGTTATATGCAGAAGATAAGATAATTTATTTAACAAATTTCTTTTTACACAATTATTTTCAGTAAATTAGGGATTCTACTTATATTCCCTTTTAAATTAGGGATTCTACTTATATTTCATATTTTAAGGAATAAAATAAAATGTATAGCCATTATTTATCTCGATCTATGCTTACACAAAAGTATCTTTACAGACATGTATATGTCCATGCATATAACATATTCCTTAATTATCACACAAGTTTATTGAAATAATTTCATCAAAAGTACTTAGAAATCATGAGACTTATTCATGCCCCCAAATGATAGAGTAGTTAACTAACTTATTATTATTTATCTATTAAAATAGTAGATTTTGAAATATGAGCATTCTTTGGCAAAATTGGTGTTGGAGAATGTGTCGAGAAATGGAAATGCTTCAGCACTAGAACAGGCAGCTGCATATCAAATGTATATAAACATCTAAATACACATTAAAAAAATTGGGATTTCACATGAGATGAAAACAAGATATTAACAGAAAATTTATCAGAAATGAAATGAAAAAAGATCACAGCCAGGTACGTAGAAGCTCCAGGGCCTCTGATCCAAGGAAAAAGCAAATTAACATTAAAATACTCAGTGAAATGACCTCATTCCTGTGGCAGTTCTTAAATATACAAAAATATTAAATGTTTAAATTGTAGAAAAGAATTTATTCTTCTATAGTATCAGATAATGAGAAGGAATTAAAGCACTTCCTTGGGAAATATTTCCTCTCCTCAAATGCAAGATTAGATGTGAATCCATAAAGTCATTCATGTCTGAGCTCTAAAAGAGAGAAATACTTGGTTGGTCTAATCAAGGTTAAACTTGATATCTAAAAGAAAAAAAAAAAAAAAAGACCAGAAAAAAAAAAGACTTAGGCAGCCTTTAGCAAAGGAACACATTCCATGAACACATTTTGAGTTCTTAATTAACATGTAATAACTGAATTAAATAGGTAAGAATTAATTTTACTAATTATTCTCTTTATAATCTAGATCATTAGAAGATTGGTTATTTCAATAAGCATTTTTTTAAAAATCTAGAACATTAGAATCACCTGGGAAGCTTTAAATAATACAGGTCTACCTTCTGAAATCCATTAATTCATCCAACATTTATTTAGTACATGTTCTAGTCATACTGATAAGAGACTGAGAGATGAAAATAGGTGATGCCTGCCTTCTCAGAACTCAGTCTAGGAGGGAAAAAAGTAAAGAAAGTTAACCTTTATAATAAATGTTTCATAATTTTAAAACAAGGAATCTGGGAGTGTAAAGATAAAATATCTCTATCTTAAAATAGAGATATTTTAAGAAGAAAAAACTTGACACAGGTTTCATTGCAAGAAAAGAACTATGAGCTGTGTAGAAAATGAATTGAGGATAAGGGTGATGAGAGAGAAAGCAGGTAAACAAGTTAGTAGACCATTGCAATAGCTCAGGTAAGAAATGACAGAAGCTAGGAGAAAAATGGGGTGTGGACTATTTTGTTTGTTCTGTTCATGTCCTACGGCCCCCCAAATGCTGATAATCATAAATGACATCAAGGGGTTCTTTTGTCTTCTAAATTCCACTTTGGTTTAGCTAATGGGAGATACCTGCCTAAGACTGGAAGATGACCTCAAAAACGAGGTTGGGTGTTTATTACCCCTGCTCCTTCCTTGTCGTGACTTCTCCTACTCTTCTGTCAAAGGCCACAGATTACCTCAGACAGCACTCATCACAGAGCTATCCTCTCTAGTTTCTGGTAACTGTTTCTTCCCCTTGTCTCTTCAGCCTACACTGTTGACAGCTTCCTGTTGCTCCCAGCCATGGGGTCTTACAATATTTCTGGTTGGTTTCCTCAAACCTTATCATACCTTTTAAATGTCTTTTAAATATGATTTTATTAAATTTTTTTTTACATTACCCACTTTGAGCAGATCACACTTTCCTGGCAGGACCCTGAATGATACATGTGGCAATTGTGAAGAGATGTGGACATATTTACATACATTTAGTGCATAAAGATGACAGGACTTAGTGATGGCTTGGAATTGGGGAGTGAGGAAAAGAGAAATATCTAGGTGACTTCCAGGTTTCTGGCTTGGCCAGTAGGTGGATAAAATTATACTTTTAAGAGATGAGGACACTAGTGGAGAATCTAGGCGGGATGGGAGCAGGTCAAGATGCCTTTCTGGGCCATGCTGAGTAGAATTGTCAAGCAGAATTGGTCAAAAGTTAGAAGACTTGGATGTCAATCCATACTTTGTTGAGGTGACAGCATCAATGTTATTTTACTTGGGTGCAGAAATGAACACACAGCAAGGCCCAAGTCCTCAGGGAAGTTGTGGTCTACAGAGGAAGAAGACTTGAAAGAAGTAATAAACCACAATATTGGATTAATGCTACATACAAAAAGTACATGAAGATATAAGATAATGAGAAGAAAATCTGTTTTAGAGGTTGAGAGATATGACAGTTCAAATTTTGTCCCAATAGAGACAAGCTGAGTAGGTGAAAAAAAGGAGGAAGAATATTCTAGGTAGTTGGAACAGCATTTGTTTTAAATCCCTGTGGAAAAAAAGGAATTAGTTCATTTGAGAAACTGGAAAGTGGCCCGTGTGGCTGGAGATTAGTGAGTAAAGGAAGAAGGAGCATAAGATCAGGTTGCTGAGGCTGCAGGAGACCAGATTATTAGGTCATGTTAAAGATGAGTCTGTTACATATATACACTACCAAACGTAAAATAGATAGCTAGTGGGAAGCAGCGCATAGCACAGGGAGATCACCTCAGTGCTTTGTGACCACCTAGAGGCGTGGGATAGGGAGGGTGGGAGGGAGGGAGACGCAAGAGGGAAGAGATACGGGAACATGTATATGTATAACTGATTCACGTTGTTATAAAGCAGAAACTAATACACCATTGTAAAGCAATTATACTCCAATAAAGATGTTAAAAAAAAAAAAGATGGGTCTGTTAAGTTCTGACTATTATACTATTTGCTACCTAGAGATAAAGCAGCTCAACATTAATGTAAATCTTAAAATGACCTCAGCTCTTATGAAAGTGCTTCTATTAGGTCTTACCCCATGCATATCAGATAAAATTGGGATATTCAATATTGTTCAAATAATTTTACAGTTGGGCCAGTTGACTCACCTATTTTCTAGGAAAGCACTATTAGGTAAGGACATTAGTGGAAAAGAGAGTATATTTGATAAATCACACAGAAAACAAACACATACGAGTCTAATATTTATGTATGTCCTTATACCTTGAATTGAACTTCATAAAGTGGAATTCATGTGCTTTTTTTCCTTTATGTACCTTTGCTCTTGTGTTAATTATTACATGTTCCTATTATATAGAAATCTTGGGAAATAAAACCCTGAATATTACTTAAGGCATATTTTGGAAATTTTCACTAGGACTTTAACACTAAAGTTAATTCTTTTCATCTCTTTGCAAAGGCTGGTGTTTTTACTAGTGTAGTGAAAAATGTTCACGTCTGAACCCCAGGTTGCTTGCAATCACTTATTCTGGTACACATAATAATCACACCATGAAAAACTTACAGCTCTACTCAAGGATCACACATTTATTCTTTAAATGAAGAAAAGAGGTTAATAATATTTCAAAAATAGCTAACTTTTTTTTTTTTGCGGTACGCAGGCCTCTCACTGTTGTGGCCTCTCCCGTTGCGGAGCACAGGCTCCAGACGCACAGGCTCAGCGGCCATGGCTCACAGGCCTAGCCACTCCGCGGCATGTGGGATCCTCCTGGACCGGGGCATGAACCCGTGTCCCCTGCATTGCCAGGCGGACGCTCAACCACTGCGCCACCAGGGAAGCCCAAAAGTAGCTAACTTTTACATAGTGCTGCTATATGCCAGGCACTGTTCTAAACTCTTCACATGTATTAAAACATTTAATCCTCATAACAGTCCTATGAGGCAGGTGCTCTTACTATCACCATTTCAGAGATGAGGAAACAATCACAGGTGGTTACTTAACTTATCTGAAGATGCACAGGCAGTAAGTTGTGGACTGGAATTTAAATGAGTCAGTCTTGATTTAGAACCCACAATCTCAGCTCTCACTTGTTGGTATTTTTCTTTAATGAAAGAAGATCCATTTAGAGACAGGTAAACAATCAATATCATATTACTGAGTGGGTCTTGAGTCAAATTCTTATCAGCAATCTTTTCTTGTGTGAAAACATCAGAGAATTTAACACTTATGCATGTTATAGACATTCATGAAACTGGTCAGTATTTCATATAACTAGAAATATGTCATGACTCAGGTAAATTGATATTCATATGACATTTTCCTTTCAATTAAACACCTAAAGAAGAGAACTGAGTAATAATGTTGAAGCATTTGATTTGCTGGTTTGATCAAAATATTTTTAATGAAGTCAAATGTGGGTTTAACAATCTTTTAAATGATGGAGGGAAATCTGGAAAAGTAAAAAAGAAAAGCTTATCTATCTATCTATCTATCTATCTATCTATCTATATCTCTTCCATATATATTTCTTCAAATATTGGAATTAAATAAAATCCAAGTTTAATGAACATCTATGAATATCTGGCTATTTTATTTTTGAAAAATAAAATTCCAATAATTCTCTAGAGTTGTTTCTAAATTTTAAAATGCCTGTGAATATTAGAAGGCATGTAAACTTAATTTTGTAAGATTTTCATCCTAACTGTCAAGACAATTTTTTTGAGAAGCATCTGAGGGTCTCTAGGCCACCCACCATTTTAATAACTCTGATTGTTCTGTATATCATCAAGTCACTTTGTCCAGTTTGGACAATTTTATTTTACATAACTATAAATTTTACTCTCTGTCATTATTATAAATTTATCTCAGTAAGAAGATGCTCATCACTATTATAGGAATGAAAAAATAGGTCAACAAAGCATAGATTTCAAGCTTCCAACAATATAATCACATACTTCTAGGTATATACTTTTATGTATGATTCAAAATATCATTTTAGACCTTTATATTTTCCATTTTATTTTTCTGCTGTAAATATAAATATGATATCCACTGAGAAATATGTCTCAACTGTTGTTAAGGATTTTTTTTGAAGGTTGTTGTCATTTGGAATTTCTTTTCTATGAGATATTTTGATGTTTAGGATTTAATTCTAGGATAAAGTGTCAAATATGAGGTTGCTGGCTACATAAATACTAACCTTCTACCCCCAATTCAATTTCAAAGAGCAATTCAGGTGAGAGTAAATAAATAAATAAAAGGTTTGGTTAATGTTGGACATTTGCTTGGTACCATGTCATTCAAAACTCCTTCCATTTAGAAACGAAATTTGCATTGACATCTGAATGATGTATAATGCAGTATAATTACTTACGGGGTCCTTGAAAAGAGAAGCCCCTTTTTTTCCAAGTGATTTAACTTTGAAAAGGAATTACTTCACATGACCAACAAATACTATTAAATAGCATTTTATGAAGTTTTTTTCTGCATATTCCTAAACATGGACAGACTACTGTGTGTTCTAAAACCTGTATTTACATGACACACTTTTATGGTCCAATGGGCAAACACTACTTAGTCCTAAAATAACATCACAGTAATGACTACAGTCAAGACAGCAAGAACACTCCACCGTTATTATCCATATCAGACTGCACCAGATGGGGTATCTGTGGTAGAGTGCTGACAGTGGTGAACACTGAACAACTGTTTCTGGTATTTTTATGTACTCTTAGGCACAGCAATATTACATGCAAAATAAGTAGTGCATAAGTGCTTGCATTTTGAAGAAATATATTGCATTATATTTTTTTTTCTTCATCTGGATCTAGCAGAGAAAGAGATGACACAGAGAATTAAAGATAAATTATATTAAGTGGGATCTAGCCAAATTTCACTGGGTAGAAAGAAGGGTTTCTCAACTTCAGCACTATTGATCTTTTTGTGCTGGAACATTCTTTGTTGTGGGGACTCTCCTGTGCATTGTAGGATGTTTAGCAGTACTATTGTCCTCTACTGGCCAGAAGCCAGTACCCAACCCCCAGAGGATTGTGACAGTCAAAAATATTTCCCCACTTGAGAATCACTGATATAAAGGAAGGAGCTCTTGAACATACACAAACTCTTTAACCAACTATATTGTATTGTGTGGCTTTGTCAATATCAGATTTTTATTAGTTTCTAGATACAAGGTATAAATTTTTTCTCAAAGTGTACTTCATTTATGTTTGTTCATTTGTTTTACTTTCTAATCATGGCTATAGTATGCAAGTATTTTCCATCTGCAATATGATTTCACACAATTTATACTGACAGCAAGAAAATAAAATGGGAAATATTGAATCAAATAATACAAGGGGGAATCTTTTAGAGGAAAGACTCAAGTGTCCATTGAGGAGGGAAATTGCCTCCTACAGGACCCCCTTGGGCCACACGCTCCTGGAGACCTGCAGCTCTGGGCTAATTCCTGCCCAGTGTTAAGAAAATATTTAGACTGAGGAATACTTCATGACAAAAGCTGCTCCTTCCTAAAATCAGTGGGATTTTCAGTTACTTTTCTCATCTCCTTATGCTTCTGGAATAAAGAGCCTGCTTCCAAGAAATTGGGTAGGTGAAAGAAAGAAAGAGGCAAGATTATTTACCAACATCTTTAATTATAATCATGATTTGAATTGTAACAATAAACAGGAAAAAGTCAGAATCCCTGCGTCTGCATCACTGTGAATGTCCACCAGTGGGTCTAATTGTTATGCTAGGACTGTCAGTTCTGTCATTAGGTGTAGTCAGGGATTCATTGTTTTAGTTAATCAAAAATTCTGCTTTGCAGAGAGTAACTATATATACATGAATTATCAATTTTCAAATTGTTACAATATAAGAAAAGTCTACTTATTACAATATTGTTTTCTCATATTACTTCTTTCTACGATAATTTAAAAGGGATTTCAGGATATTTTGTTTGCTTTATGGTTATCACTATAAAGCTAAGTTGTCATTATTCTGTAGCTATGAAGAAGTGCCTTCTGATAAGGATTTCTGGCTGATATAATGCCAGGAAAAATATCTTTTAACATTCAGGACTGGCAATGGAATATTGATAAGCACTAAATGAATACAATGGCAAAAACAGTCTATATTATACACAGCATTGTATTCTGTAAAACGTGCAGTATCTAATTTTATAAACATTCAATAAATATTGAAAAAGATCAAACTTTCACTCATCTGTAAGTTCCTAGTAACTTACTGCTATGTATTTAGTTTGCTAAATATTATATAGTATATATTATAGTAAATAGAGAAAATGAATGTGACTATTTATATTCAGGAAGCACATGTTTAACATTGTAATTGTCACTATGATATTGCCTTAATTTTCAGCATATATGCAAATATTCCTTAAACAAAAATATTTACTGTTCCAAGTACCTACTTGTCATTTAATAGTTCTCAAGACTTCAGTAATCCAAAATAATTTGACCTATTTATTTAAGATTATCAAGTCTTCTCTGAAACTATAAGTGTAAAAAATGCAAACCAAAGCCCCGATAGTTTAGGAAAGAGACTAAGATTTGTTTGGGTGAAACCTAATTCTGTAAATAAATATATATTCTAAAGAGATGGGAATAATGAATAGGCTTGATCAATTCTAAATTTACTTTCATTTTTAATGCCTTTTTCTTTTTAGTTCTCAAAACGTTTTCTTATACATAGAGAACAAAAGAAGAATCACCCCGAAGTTAATTTTGTAATTTCATCAGCTGGTAGCAGAGGACCAGTTGCTTTGTGGATAAAGTGTTGGCTTTATATTCTAAAGGACAACTTCAAATCCTGTTAAGGTTATATTTTTATTAAAATTTCCATTAATTTTTCCATCAATGTGATTATAGATTAATGTTAATTAATTCTTACCATTTTTTGAAGAAATAAATGGAGCCATATCTGATTCAAAGTTAAACAAGACACTATTCAGGCTTTCTCGGTAACTCTTTCCTGGGTTCAGAATTGGTTGGGGAGAAAGGGAATAAGAGATCTTTAATGGCATTTTATTGAACTTAGCAATTTAAATGGCCTACCCTGATTTTTGAAGATATCAAATTACCATATGGATGATGTCTTTCTCATCAAATCTGCTCTTATTGTTTACCAAGAAAATGACAAAGGTAATTTTTAATGTTGGATGTGGTACTCATGTGTATGGGTTGCTGATATTAATGAGAATTCTGGGATGAGGTCTCTCTGTGCTAAAAACTGCTACATCAACAAATAGATTAATATTATAGAAACTGACAACAGAAACCACTGGCATTGCTTTTCTGGAGTTTTAAGTTATTATTATAGCAAATGAAAAACGTATCCTAGGAAAGAGTATAATCTTTATGCTCCTTGGGGAATGCTGGGATTTAGGGTGGGCCATCAGGTAGCCTATTTGTATTAAGACATTCTGAACTCCTTTGAGAGATGGGAAGAGGTCTTTGAAACTGATGTGTACAGCTCTGGGTCTTTGGGAACAATCCTTTCCAGACAGATATGTGACAAAGGATTATAACAAGCTTCGGGGAGGGAATGTTATTCAAAGTGAAATGCAAACTTACCCTAACACTCTAAGTTTTAGTGATTAATATGAATGTCCCATTCTCTGAAGTACTGCAGACTGAATAATGTTCATGCTCACCTCAGCTTGGTCATTTAATAGTGATTGGAGGTTTGTAGTATTCTAGGATTGAGAGAGAGGATACAGAGCTTAAGTTTTGGAGCCTAGCACTGTGATATTAAAATTTAAAGGAGAAATCTCTATATCTTGTTTGCCTGTTTTTTTGTACTTATAATATCAAGAGAGGTTTTTAATCTCTTTAGAAAAAAGGATGTTGGAGAAATATATGAAAATATAATCCTAAATATGACAGATAAAGGAGAAAAGGCTGAAGCCCCCAAACACGAACACGCATGTGCTAAATATTTTGTTATATATCGAGATGCTTTTACAGCATTAGACTATTAGCTATTAGACTTTTTTTTTTTTACCAATAATATTAAGAGCTGACATTAATTGGACATTTTCTTTGTGCCAGGCACTGTCAAGAGTTTTAATCTCATGGACCTCTCACAGCCACCATATCAGGAAGGCATTATTATTTTTCCCATTATAAAAATAAGTAAACTGAGGTTTGGGGAAGTTAATCACAAAGACTGTTCAGCAAACAACACAATCAGGCGGTGACAACGTCAAAGTGTCTATGTAGAAATTCTTAAAAGTAACAGTTTTGGGGCTTTCCTAGTGGTGCAGTGGTTGAGAGTCCGCCTGCCGATACAGGGGACACGGGTTCGTGCCCCGGTCCGGGAGGATCCCACATGCCGCGGAGCGGCTGGGCCCGTGAGCCATGGCCGCTGAGCCTGCGCGTCCGGAGCCTGTGCTCCGCAACGGGAGAGGCCACAGCAGTGAGAGGCCCGCGTACCGCAAAAAAAAAAAAAAAAAAAAAAAAAAAAAAATAACAGTTTTGGTGGAAAGAGCATTGAAAGCAGTGTTTTCAGAAAGGAACAAAAAACTGAGAACATATTAACTGTCCGTGTCATAAATTGAGAGAGGAGGTGCAGATTAGCCTCTTGAAGTTGTCTGCAGCCAGGATTATAACATGACAAATAAAATGTTCTAGCAACCCATAGATTGACATCCCCAAGCAAAAGAGTGGAATAAAAGATCACCATGCCCACATCTCCTCAAAAAACACGTGCATTCCATATGGGGTTGGGTGATCCAGAGCAGGGGTTTAACAGTTTTTCTTTAAGATTGGGTTTCATTCTGCTAACAGCATGTTGGCCGAGTGCCCACTAGTAAGCAATTAAGACTTTGTGCTTGCCTGCATTTTAGTATCTCTCCTCCTGAAACATGCAGCCACATGGGAACAGAAGCTTTGCCAGCATGGGTCACGGTCTGGGAGCAGCATCAGGAGAGCGTCTATACTTTAAGGACTCAGTCTTCTGGGAAGCTGAGGAAAGGATGGATGATTGATTGGCTGTGCCTGTGAGAGAAGATTCAGAAGGGATTCGTTAAGAAACGGGGAACTACAGGACGATATCAAAAGTGAAGTTAGGAGAAGAAAGCAAAATGCTACCAAGTAATCTAAAGGAAAAAGAGATAAATCAATGTCTGAAAATTAAGAAGCAATTGGGTTAAACAAAAAGGAGACAAAAACTAGATGGCTAGTGAGAGTTTCTTAACCATTAAACTTGGATGATTCCCTCATTAATTTGTTTTTATAAGAAACACACAAGTGCTGAGAACTTCAGATGTGCCAGGAACAGGGCTGGAGACACGAAGATGAGTGAGACATCTTCGTGTAAGGGGGAGGGGAGAAGTCGAGCCTCCATGCGTGGTGTCATACTAAACAGCTGACGTACTATTCATACAGACTTATGGAAATGGCAACAGTGCAGCCAAACTAGTTTCCTCTCCCCAGTCTCACTTGATTTTGTGCCTGGAAAGAAAGCATCTTGACTCAGGTTGGCCGAAGGTGTGCCTAAAAGAATTAGAAAGTTTTATTCAAAGATGAACTAACCTCCTTAGGAAGGGCAAGCTTTTCACATCTGAAAATAAAATAGGTCAAATCAGTGGTTTCAAATCTGATTGATTACTGAATACCTCCTGGGCATGATTTCACAGTACAGAACAGAACTCCTGCTTCTGGAAATTCTGGTTCAATAGGTCTAACCAGATATATTCTCATGATGTAAACACTGCCCTGAACAATTGTGAAAAGAACTAAAATCACAAAAATAATATTTTTGTCCTCACAGTAGACCTTATTAGATTAAAATTAAAGAACTACTATGTTGCTGGCTACATCTGTGTATAATTTATAGAAAACCAAATGTACAGAAAACAATCCTTCAAATTATTAATATGGCCCCTGAAACAAGCAATCTTACTGGTGTATATGAAAGCAAATTATACACATTATTTTCAGGGATAGATCTGTTGCATTAACTGAAGCACAAAAATATTCGAGTAGTTTATATTTTCTAGCTACAGTAAGTCCCCTCCATACAAACCTTCAAGTTTCAAACTTTCAAAGATGCGAACATATTATAAATCTATTACTGTACGGTACTATATAGCTGATTGTGTTAGTTGGGTACCTAGGCTAACTTTGTTGAACTTACGAACAAGTTGGACTTACGAACGCACTATAGGAACAAAACTCGTTCGTATGGAGGGGACTTAATGTACTTGGAAATTTGAGCATAAACCAGGTTTACATGGAGCATTAGTCTCATCACTAACAAGGTGTTTTGACTTTATGGGCTTTTAGATGACAGGCAAAAATTATAATTTTATGAAAGTCATGGTCTGGATCAAAAAGAATTTTAAAATATAGTTAACATGCTCAAATATCCGACCCATAGAAATTCTTGGGTTTAAAACTTTATTTTTCAATAATGTCAATCTTTGCTTAAGTAAAATCAAAAGATAAGGTTGGTACAGCTTAGGGCAGAGCAGATGTAGCTGTCCAGAGTCTCCTCTTTGGCCACCATGTTGTCTACAGTAAGAGCTCTTAACTCCCTCTTCAGAATCCTGGAATGCCACAGAGCACAGACGGAATACAGAGGACCCGTTTTAAATTTTATTTCCCAGTAAATCTCCACAACTTGAGCATTATAGTAGATTCCAACAGATATGTGAGGTTAACTGGGTATCCATTTGAGTTAAATCTCCCCAATGGCTCAAAGCAGACTAAGGAACTGTGCACATGTGGTTGGATCTGGCCCACTGGGTCACTCCAGTGGGCACACCAAGTGACATAGATAAACAACAGGGGCCTATCTGTCAAGCTTAAATTGATCTCTAATCTCCATTCGCCAGTTAAATTAACTTGAGCAAGTTGGTGAACCTTTTCCAGTCCTCTTCCCTTGACCTGTAAAGTGGGGATAAAGTCTCCCTTTCACTCTGGTAGAGACTGATCTTTAGCAACAGGACAGGCTGTTGCTTTTCCTGCTTTCCTGTGATCAGGCCTGGTTCAGAATTTGGGAAGTTGCTCTAAATCCTTAAGGCCTATTCAGAGTGTATGCTTTTCATTTCTCTGCACTAAAAGTGACTCCTTTTGATACAGAAGAATTAATGACGGGCTTCCATGGGCAATCAATTGCTGCTACTTTTCCCACAGCACTAAGGAGAACATCTTATTAAATTCCAAGTTCTCAACTAAGTTGGTTACACTTAGCATATAATAATTATTTGCCATGGTCTTGAAACTATTTATCTATTAACAATCACATTAGGTAGATTTTGTTACAAATTACTGCATTTTCAATGTGCTCAGGCAGATACACACCTCTGGCTAGTCAGATAAATCTGAAGATTGACAAAGGGAAAACATAGAACTCTCTAGGTAAAGTATAGAGTACTGTGAGTATAAGTGAGAGTGTATATGCATGTGCATATACCCTGGGGACCACAGAAAAAAACAACAACTATGATAACAAAAATAACAACTGTGAATGCCCCAGAGATGGGAATTCCATCTCATTTTTGAGATTTATTTATTTATTTTTGTAATTTATCTTTATTCTACAGTGGAGTATAGCTGATTTACAATGCTGTGTTTCTTTCTGGTGTACATCCACTAGATTCACTTACAGAGAGACATCTATATATTCTTTTGCAGATTCTTGCCAGTCATATATTCTTTTCCAGTGATTACAGTGTGTTGAGTCAAGTTCTATGTGCTATACAGTAGGTCCTTATCGGTTATCTATTTTCTCTATGGAAGGGTATGCATGCTAATTTCAACCTCCTGATTTATGCCTCCCCCCCCCCCACCTTTCCCCTTTGGTAGCCATAAGTTTGTTTTCTAAATCTGTGACTCTGTTTCTGTTTTGTAAGTTAGTTCACTTTTATCCATTTTTAATTACTCCTATAAGTGATATCATATGATAAGTCTCTTCCTCTGTGTGACTTATGTCACTTAGTACGATCATATCAAGTTCCATCTGAGTTGCTGCAACTGGCCTTATTTCATTCATTTCATGGCTGAGTAATATTCTATTGTACATAAGTACCACATCTTCTTTATCCATTTTTTCCTTCCAAGGACATTTAGGTTGTTTCCAAGTTGAGGCTCTTGTAAACAGGGCTGCACTAAATGTTGGGGTGCCTGAGATTTATTTTTAAACTGGTCCAGTCAAAAGAAAGGATTGCTTAGCTCACACAGCTTACTTCATGTTCTTTCCAAAGGAGGTAGTGTAGTAACACATGGAGCGTATATGGCTTTTGTATAATGATGAGATTTCTTTGAAACATAAGTGCAATAAAACTGTAAACTGGCTGCAATGGAAAGAATTATATTTCTTTCAGGTAAGACACCATCACCTGTTTAATCAAATAGTTCAATACTGAGAAGCAAACTCCCCTGAATTCTGCCCTATTCTTGCACTTTACAAGGATTTTGCAAGCACTCAGTGCAGAGAACCCAAACATTTTATTTTGGCAAGGGAAGCTTTACAGAAATATTTGCAATATTTTGTGCTAATCCCTTCACGAGTCACTTTGGTGTGGCAAATATTTGTTCTAGAAGACTTTTCGACAGTTACAGAGTACATCAATCTGTTGTTTTAACCTTTTGAAAATAACCCTTGTGTCTTCTTGAAGGAAATAAAGAGTCATTGATGAAACCTTTTAAGTTTTCAACTTCTTTGCAATAAGGTACCTGGAGGAGAAATCAGCACATTCCCTCAAGGGAATGGAGTACATCTCTGCTTACTTTCTTGGCTCATTGCTTTATGGGTATGAGGGACCTAAAAAGTAAATGGTGGTCAAAAAGAACAAACACATTTATTAGAGCAGTTAGAAAAGACTGTTTTGATATTTGCCAAGTTCCTTCTCAATAACATGTTTGGCAGCTACCAAATGACACAGCCTGCCCAGAGTTGATTTTGACGAAGCCTCTGGGATGTGTTAAAAAGTAAACCAGAGCAAATCACGTACTGGAAAGCATAACTCAATCAAGGAAAAATGTATGATTAAGGGTGACATGGGCAAGGAAAGCTTTGCCAGAGCTCAGGGTAAATATTTGTATCAGTGTGAAGAGAAACCTTCATGATGCTGATGTCAACCAGCTGGAATTTTCATTGTTTATAAACTTTTGTTGTTAGAGTTAAATTCTGGCAAAAAAGGTACCAAAGAAAGAGCAGTTTCCCAGCATGAAAGTTTGAATTCTGATAAGGCAGCCTGACCAGATATGAATGCAACGATGCAGAGTTTCAGGCACTTTTTCCTTCCAGGATTCTCTTGCCAAGAAACAACCTCTTGCCTTAATCCCACTTTGACAAAATCCATCAGGATTACCAAAAAGACAAAATGTTGTTTTGTTCTGTTATAAGGATTTACGGCTTCTTCTTTCTTAGTAGACTGATCAGAAAATGGGTAAGAATATAAATGGATTTTTTTGTTTCACTTTTTTTTTCCACAGAAGAACATTGTCACATGAATCAGATCTTTTTTCTTTTTTAATTAATTAATTAATTAATTAACTTATTTTTGGCTGCGTTGGGTCTTCATCGCTACACACGGGCTTTCTCTAGTTGCGGCGAGAGGGGGCTGCTCTTCATTGCAGTGCACAGGCTTTTCATTGCAGTGGCTTCTCTTGTTGCAGAGCACGGGCTCTAGGTGTGTGGGCTTCAGTAGTTGTGGCACTCGGGCTTCAGTAGTTGTGGTGCACGGGCTTAATTGCTCCATGACATGTGGTATCTTCCCAGACCAGGGCTCGAACCCTTGTCCCCTGCATTGGTAGGCGGATTCTTAACCACTGCGCCACCAGGGAAGTCCCTGAATCAGATATTTTGATGATTGAAAATAAACAGTTTGGCATTGAATCCATGTTTTTGAGGAGTGTCCATTAACTTCATGATGCTAGGCAATTTACTTTTTGCCTCATTGTGGGTCATTTCATATTTTTAAACTGCATAGTTTAACAAGTTAAAGGATTTGGGCACTTTATTTAACTCACCAACTAAGGAATCTGTATTTTCTTACTAAACTATGCTCTGTTGTACTTTCTGAAATATTGGAGATAGCCAAAAGTTATAAATCAAACAAATTACAAGGACATGGGCTTGCATACGAATTTATAGTAGTTCAGAACAATTAACTCAACTTTCAGTCAGAAAAAGAGAAATTGGTGGAAACTGACTCATAACACATAGTCCTTCCTCTCTGGAAAATAAGCACACACACATGGTGCTCATACAGGAAAAGACGGACACACCGAGATTCCCCATTTTCAGACACTGACTTCTGCCAGAAAACTTCTCTGCAGCGTGGATATTCTGATAATTGTTCCTTGCTTTTCCATCAGGGTAGCCTGAAAGCTCCAATATGAACCACTTTCAATGACGATGTGTAGTGAGATTCACTGAACGGGAAATAAAGAAAACTCCAAATTCTTATCAAGTTATACTTTCTTTTAACAGCTGCATGTATTAAATATAGTTCAATCTGACAGGCCTAAAACATAGCACAATAAGACTTACATGGGTTGTCTTGTTTTTGAAAAGGTTCATTACATCCATTTAGGAAGAAGATCAAACTTGAGAGATCCTCCCCTGGCCTCCTCTATCCCACAACGAACTGAAAGTTGTCCCTGCCAATGCAGAAACAGGACACACCACAAACATAACCACATTACCTAGCTGCACTAAGAATAGAAACCAAGCCCCTGCTGGTGTAATTAAGAAATCTTCTCTTCCAGTCCCTGGGCTTTAGAGACCTGGATCACTAACTAATTCTAATTCAGAATGCGTTTTTGATCAGGGCCTTTGTAAACTAGGAATTGAGCTGAACATGAAAACTCTTCACGATAAGTTTCTGAACTACTGTGTCCCTCTTGTGAAGTAGACTTGCTGGTCACACTGCCCCAGAAATCAACCTTCAGAGTGTGGGTCTGTCTGGTGCGTTGAGATGGTGGTGTCTTTTCAGAAGCTGAAGAAGTGCCAAATCCTTCCACCTGAAGTTTGCACATTGCATTGCAGTGCATTAGTGCATTCAACAGCCCATGGAAGTCAAAAGAATGCAAAAAAAATAAATAAATACCATACTTAAAGCTAGAAATCCTACCAGGTGGGAACCCTGGGCTAGGACACACTTAGATTTCAGTTACATTAAGGTACATATACAAATATAAAAGTGACCAACCTGTCACTGAGCAATTCCTTTCTCATTCCCTTCTTACCTCTCAATGACAGGACATTCTCTAGGTCATTCTGCCTTGTGGATTGGGACCCTCTGGCATTATATTTTAATTAAACGGTCAGATTATTAACGCGTGAAAATCAGTCACTGCAAATGTTGAGCTAACCATTTTTCATACATAATGTGTCCATATCATCATTATAACAGCCATATACTAAAGATTGACATGGTCACTTTTAAAGAAGAAGCCCTGATAAATATTTGAGTTAAAGATTCTTGGGATCATACTAAGGGGCTAAGAGGTCAGACCTCATTGCTGATTTTTTCCCCTGCTGTGTACTAATGGGAAACCACTCAGTCCCTCTGCTTGTGGGTCCATTCTAGAAGTTCAACAGAGGAAATAATTGTGTACTCGCATGCATTCAACATTTTGTTCAAAAGGGAAGGGATTCTGAAAATTTTTTTTAAACTATTCATGTAGCCTAATGCCACTGGTTTGCAAGCCTAATATATCTTCTTTATGGTATCCCTCCCCCCTTATCTTTTGGGAATTTTCCTTCCCTTCACTTCAACCGTATGTTACTGTAGAAGGCACCAAGTTAATGTAATTTTTACCTGTTGCCTAACCACATTTGATTGGTCCAATTTGAGGAAATCAGAATCTTGTCTATGAATCTGAGATAAAAATAAGAAATCCCATTTCAGTCTAGATGCTCTCTTGAATAGAGGAGATGAAAAAATCAAGCCTGTTGATATCCTTGTACCTCACTGTAGACTTGAGAATGAGAAAAAGCCAGACTGCAGCAAGAATGAAGACTAGCATAAGGTGTAGAGATCAGCAAAAGATGGAGAGGTGGTTTTTGAGTCTCTGCTGCCAGCTTACCCAGGCCTACCTATATCCCTTTCCAGGAGATACTCCAATGCTATGAAAAATACAAAAAGCCCTAATGCTTATGTTAGTTAAAATGGGTATCAGTTAGTTGCAGCAGCAGTTAGGGCTTAACTCCTAAACCCACTGCCCTCAAAGAAATAATAAAGGAATTTACTAAATACCTAGTGTGTACTAGGCTGTTCATAGGCATTATCTCATGCAATCCCTTTAGCAATCCTAGAACTTTAAATAACCTTATTTCCATTTTACCGAGGAAGAGACTGACGATCAGAGAAGTTAACTACTTCATCCCTGGTCACACTGTCCATCACACAGAGTGAGTCCAAACTCCATCCTCTTGTGTTGCTTGCACATGTCCTTAGAAATCTAGCTGAGGAAGAAAAATTCCCTTGCATTCAGTGAATAAAAAGTTAATAAATTTCAGAATATTGTTAGTGATGTATTATCACAGATAAAGAAATGTAAATGCAGGACGGAGTAGCAAGGACAAGCGTCTCGAGATAGAACTCTCTGTTACAAATGACAGAAAAGACAACCAAACTCACTGACTGATTCAGGAACTCAGAAGTGCAAAGGTCAGTCTTGCTTCACACACAGAGGATCTGGCACTACAAGGAACCCATCGGTCCTCTGTCTTTGTTCATAGACTCTGCTTTTCTCTTTGTTGCTTTCACCCTCAGAATACTTTCTGCAAATAGTGTCCTTAAGCATGTTTCAAACACTTGCAGGTCCTGAAAATTACACTTGTGGCTTGTGTAAAACGGGGGCCTCTGGCCTGAAGTCCTTTGCCCTTTCCCCAAAGATGGAGCCGAGGGAAAAGGCTATTATAAGCCCTGAAAGTTGACAGATAGCTGTTTGGCAGAAAGTTCCAGGTTTTTGGTACCAAGAGCATGGTACAGAAGGAAAGGGGTGGGCTTCAGAAGGGCACATCCCCTTGGCCTCTCATGGAAAGGCACAGCCCAAGACCAAGAGTAGTCTCTGGATGGAGTCCCCAGTTATCCAGACCTATGAATGACACCAGGTGGCACCCAGCAACTTCAGACTTGCAACTACTTAATATAAGGTCCAAGGGAAGATAAAGGAAACAAACAAAAGTCCTAAAACACCTCTGAATTGAATCCTGTTGGCCAGACTCGGGTCTCATGCTCATCTTTGACTCAATGATTGTTGCCAAAGAATTGGAGTATGCTGATTAGCCGGTCCTGATTCTGAGTACGCATCTGGAATTGGGTGCTT
The DNA here is from genome assembly GCF_039906515.1 of Pseudorca crassidens. Lineage (NCBI taxonomy): Eukaryota > Metazoa > Chordata > Mammalia > Artiodactyla > Delphinidae > Pseudorca > Pseudorca crassidens. The sequence goes on from NC_090301.1 coordinate 84,032,955, forward strand.
GGGTCAGCACCACAGAACCATACAGATGGAGAGTGGCTGAGTGGTTATGCTGCTACCTGAAGCCAGGGGTTAGATGCTGAGAAGGCCAAAGAAAAACACACAAACCACAGCCTGACTATATAAGACTTCTCAGGAGAATTATAACTTGAGATGTTAAGAACTACCATGATAATATGTAATACAACAATAATTATTATTATAATTCTGAGCAGAATCATACAAGTAATAACTAACATTTATTGAGCATTTAGTGTGTGAGAACCATTTTGCTAATGGCCTAAAATATATCATTTCATTTACGTAACTGCCCTGATGTATAGATATGATCATCATCCTCATTTTATAAATGAGGAAACTAAGGGTTAAAGAATTTGAGCAACTTACTTTATGACAAAGCCGGAGTAGAACTCAGGATGGTGTAACACTGATGTCTTGCTATTCACCACTACGATATATGTGGAAATTTTCATTTCTCCCACACTTAGCCATAAACATTTGATGTTATGAATAAAACATCTGATAAAAGACTTGCAGAACTGTAATTCTACATCTTGAATCCTATGGCAAGTCACAGGAGAATACAAAAGGGAAGATGGGTACAAGGACCTTTTCTCCTTGATCCTGTTCTTCCCTAAGATTACATCTTTAGCCCAAGGAAGTCTGTCTGAAGATGCAGGAGCTTGGAATCTCACCTTGCAGACTCAGAAGTTGTTTTTTGGTTATTTGGGGTTTTTTGTTTATTTGGTTTGGTTTCCTTTCTTCATGGTTTTGACTATAAACTGTGTAAGTAATTTTGTTTGCCTGGGGTGTGCTTTGGGTTGGATATAATAGCAAAGTTTAAAAGTTCTGCTATTCTTTGGAGGATATTGTTATACTCTTTCGAAATTGAAGGCTGAGAAAAATATTTTTATCTTATTATTTTTTTTCTGTTCTAGTTTTTTTTTAATTAATTAATTTTTTTTGGCTGCAGTGGGTCTTCGTTGTGCACGGGCTTTTCTCTAGTTGTGGCGAGCAGGGGCTACTCTTGGTTGCGGTGAGTGGGCTTCTCATTGCGTTGGCTTCTCTTGTTGTGGAGCATGGGCTCTAGGCACGCAAGCTTCAGTAGTTGTGGCATGCGGGCTCAGTAGTTGTGGCTCTCGGGCTCTAGAGCACAGCCTCAGTAGTTGTGGCGCACGGGCTTAGATGTTCCCTGGCATGTGGAATCTTCCCGGACCAGGGCTCGAAACTGTGTCCCCTGCATTGGCAGGCGGATTCTTAACCACTGCACCACCAGGGAAGCCCTCTGTTCTAGTTTTTATCATTATTAAAATAATGGTAACAATCTTGAAATCATTTTAAATGGTATGTCATTTGCGAATAGTTAATACTATGTCAATGGTTCAAAATCAAATCAATTAAAATTTACATATTAGGAAATCCTTTTTTCTACCCATGGCCTCTCTCTTCCCTATAGGTCATCATTTAATCACTTTTATGGGGTTTTTTTGTAGCTTTTCAATGTTACTAAATTTATTATGTAAAACTATTCCATCATAACTGTTACAACATTCAAGTGTTCAGGTTCCCATGTTCCTTACCAAATTTTTCCATAGGGAAATTTGCAAAATCAGATATTTCAAACCAGAAGAATAAAAAAGAAATGGGTGGAGGAAACCTAAGCCATAGCTGCAGGTATTTCATACCACTTATTTTTTCCCCTTGAAATCTTGCAAAGTTGATCTCATTTACTCTTCAAAATATGGAAGTGATAGTTTGGGTGCCAACAGTCACTGCAACTTGAGGTGCACAATTTTTTCCTTTAGGTTCAAAGTCCTACCACCATGAACATAGCTGACATTTCTGATGGATCCAGGTATTCATGGAACAGCCAACTCCTGTCAAGTTCTCGGAGCTGCAGGAGTTAAAGAAATAAGATCCCTGACGTGTGCGGTAAGTCATCTACTGTCCCCAAGAGCCAACATGTGAAAAAATATCACATGAGGACACGAGTGGGTGTTAATGGCATGTGGGTTTTGGTTCAACCTAGGAAAGATGGTAGTGGTCCAAGCTGATCAACATTTAACATCTTTGCAATTATTTGTTGATTCTTCTATAATTGTGTTGGGGAGAAAAAATAATTTTCTCTCTACCCTTCTGAGTTCTTGGCTAAGACCCATGTACTAGAAGACAGATGGACAAGAAAAAAAAACACACAAATATATTAACATGTATATTTCATGTAAACATTGGAGATATCTATGGGGATAAAAGTAACTCTGGAGATGGCTCAGGATTGAAGCTTAAATACGAGGCCTCTTATGGGAGCGTAAATGACTTTTACAAAGAATGAATGGGCCCTTAGAAGAACAGATGGGAGATGTGATAGTTTGTGACAAATTTGTCTGGGTGTGATGTCAAATTCTAGACTCACCTCCTGGGACAAGTGTTAATATTCTGTGGTTGATGAAACTCTTGGGGAGGGGATTTATGACAATTGAATTCCTTTTGAAAGATTCGTCTTTAGGTCCATAAGGGAAATTCAGAGAAAGTTTCTACCTGCATTTGCTGGTTTTCAAGTGCCTACTGCTCAAAATAATCAATATGACAAAGTGCCGTATTTGGAGGCTGCATATTCTGCTACCCTTCCCCTTGACTCCAGACTTTATAAAGGCAATTTTTCTCACTGCTGTAGCTCCATTTCCTGACTTGTCTGATATTAAATAAATATGGAACAGGCTGCTTCCGAGAGAAGGGACCCTCCTTTTCAGGAGGTATTCAAGGAGAACTCAGATCTTCATTTGGAGAGAAATCGGTGAAGAAGATGACCTTTAAGTCTCCATCTAACTCTTGGATTCTGTGATTCCCAGAATAATAAAATCAGTTACTGTTTGTATTCCCCTAAGAAAAGGCAGAAAATGGATGGCACACAAAGAACCACTGGCTCAGGCCCTGCAGGTGGTGTGGGAACTAGGGATGGTGCCAAGGGTTGGGAGGGACCCCCCCTGGGAAATCACTGTCACTGTCGGACTGCCTCCAGTGTCAGAAGTAGAGCTTGGTGGGCAACAGGATCTGCATGGAGGAGTAAATAAAATAAATAAAACTCCTTACATCAGCCACAGGGGTTTTCTAAATTCTCGGCAAAAACGTAGAAGATGATGTTTCTTAAAAAAAATAAAATGAAAGAGTAAAAGCGAGTAAATAGTCTTGGAAGCATGATGAACAAAAAAACAAATAAAATAAAAACAAAAAACAACACTACCAAGACGAATAAAAGTAGACACGAAAGTAGTAAATGAGAAACAAATGGTATAAGCAGGCTGTGTTTTCCGTCGCCCTCTTTAACTGAACTCTCTAGTTAAAACTTCTCATGCAGTATCTGAGCAATGTGGTAAGCACCTATAATTGGCTTCTTACTAAAAAATCAATGCTGTTAAAAACCCACTTGTCTGAAAAGGAAATCTAAATATAAGTCTGATATAAATGGGTCTTTATGTGATTGTAATTTCTTAATTGGTTATAAATACGTGATTCTTTCTTAGGGGTGGGCTTCACCTCCACATCAGGAAGGGAAGCAGTCCCCCTGGAGAGACGGAGCAGCCCTGGGCCCAGGGACGGATGCAAATCTGTAAGTCGCTTCAGCTCCTCCCTGCAGCAGCCTGGTCCCCACCAGGCGGCCAGCTCCTCCCTTTAACTGCACTGAGCTCTGCAGCCAGTCGACTACACAGCGAAGAGGAAAGAGACGGGGACTCTGGCTGAAGGGGGCCCCGGAGACTGCAAACGTATTGTATTGTCCTTGAAACTCCACAGTCTCCACTCCTCTCTGCACCCTCTTGCAGCAAGCATTTCTCCTCTTACAAAACAAAGAAACAAAGTAGCAATTACTTTTTCATACCCTCTATTAATGTAACCCCAAGTAATAGCCCTCTTTTCCCCCAGACTTCAGTAAGCACAGATTTGGGATCCAGCAAGCATTATCTTAAAAGGGCCATCTTAATTTGGCTCTAGAAATTGAAACAAACAAACAAAAGTAATCCCAATTCAGATCTTTTAAATCAGCTTTCTCCAAACATTCACATTTGGAGTACTTGAAAACTTGGCGCTCTGTAGCCGTGAACCTCACCTGAGGGACTGAGGATCCAATGTCTAGGAGTCTTAGGGTGCGTGGGATAGATGAACCAGGGCACAGAATCATCAGAAAGGCAAAAGAGCTTTATCACTCTCTCTGTCTCTCTCATTCTGTATTATCCCCTGAAGAGGCAGCCCAGACAGAGCGTGGCCACTATTTCTGCACATGGCTGAGGCGGTCTGCCTCACATTTAGGCCTAAGTTCTAACAGCCAACTTGTCAATGAATGCCATTAGAGCAGATATGCCACAGGCACTCGGGGACTGAGCGGCGGGCAACCTCAGATCACTGTGGGAAGAGCAGACATCGAGTGGTAACAACTTTCAGTCGTTACTGACCTGGGCTGTATTCAAACCAGTGACCTAGAAATGAAGGACTCCAAATCCCATTACTAATTCCCCGAGCCATCAAGTCTCCCCTATGGCCTGGATCTTGTCCTGAAACTCAGGTCTCCTGTTGAAATAGCATCAGACAGCAGCCACTGCACTGGCAGGCAAGGGTTTTAAAATACGGGGGGGTGGGGGGGTGGGAGAGGAAAACATGCACTTACAGAGTTGGCTTTAATTATTACTTTAAAGTTTTTCAGCTCCTTTAAACCTAAAAACCTGAACCTTCTTTAAAGTCAAAAGCTTGCCAGGAAGTACAAGAAGGGTGTTCAAACAAACACAGCCTTCTATTTTGCTTGAATAGGGAAAATACACATGCCCCCTCCCAAACCCAAGAATAATGAGAGGAAACCAAATGAGAGGAAGTTGTTGAAAAGGAAAGAAAGAGATTAAATGAGTATTGCAAGGACGAGAAGAATATTTACTGCCAAAGTAAGAAAAAGGAGCTAAATGAAAGCCCCCTTGAACAGCTTTCTCCTCTCACTTGTTATCTCTAGGCTGTGCTCTCAGTTCCTCTCATCAAAGAGGGACAATTATTTTTCAGTAAAAAGGAGGGTTTTTGTGAGTTAGGTAAAGCCCGTGCTGGGTGAGCTGGATTAAAATGGCATGCAAAGTTCTGTCTTGCCTTTTCAGGCAAAAGCTCCAGCTTTGCGAACAGTCCTGTAGATGGAGCTGCACTCTGCGATTCTAAGATCGCGGCCCCAACAATGAAGCAATTGTTTCCTGTCTCCACTTAGCAATTCCTCCCTCTCTTTCGGTTCTTTCTGGTTGCATGTTCTATTTATTTTAATGTATACCTTTGTGTAAAGCCTGTCTCTGAGTGGTTAGATATCCCGTTGATATGTGGCCTTCAAGGGGGAAAAGGGAGTGCAGCCTATTCCCATGACATGCTAGGGCTTTGTAGAGCCAAAAAATCCTTCTCAGGAACACCTAATCCTTGGGCTCCGGCCAAGTACCACAATCCTTCTGTACAACTGACATGGGCCACTTGGGACACTTGAGAGCTTTAGGTGTGTCTTTCTGAAGTCAGCCCCGGCCAAGCATGAGGCAAATGTGCCCGACCAAAGAAAATAAATTATGTGGACTCCAATTTTCAGCAGTTATGAAGTATTAAATTACACACGCAAAGAATTCACTTTGGGATTAACTCTTTGGAATGGAAACACAATCTTGTCACAGCACTTGTAAAAGGAGCATGCTCTGTGGAAGGCCTTCCTTTCCAGAGACCCAGAGGTGGCTGACCAGGAGGCAGAGATGCTAAAAGAAATAGACTGTAATTAAATACAAATATGGTAGGCTGCTACCTGGGCACGGGAGAGGGTGTGTGGTTTGGGGGTTTCTGTCCTGTCTCTGAGGATATGCTGCTCCCTGTGTACTGAATATCTTGATGATACTGCAAAGTTTTGTAAATTCACAGCAAATGCCACGTTCAGCTCTTAATCAGAATGCATTTCATCCTAATTCACACAGTCCTGGTGTCTGCTTCTTCATTCGGATTTAGAGAAGTGGTTGAGAACCACTGGAACTTGAGTGAAATCACAACTACAGAACTCCTGAAAAGGCATTTGTCTTCTGTGACTCAGTGAGTGATGGCAGAGGACATCCTGCCCTGCCCCTTTTAAGAATTCCTGGTTCCCTATAACCATCTGAAGCTCTAAGTTTTTAGTACACGACGTGGCTGAAATTTAACATATAAATTCGGCAGAAGAAAATCAAAGCACGGCTGTTTGCTTCCTCCTTAAAGCCATTTATTTACCAAATGACCATAGAAAGCAAGTCTTCAACAATAACAGGAAGAAATCCATCTCGAAGAGCTTAAAAAAGATTTTTTAAACAAAGTTAACTTTTCATGGGGTGTGCATTTTAAGTATGCAAAGCCAGTTTTGCCGAAACATGCAGCCTCACGGCTCCTCCCCTCAGTTCATTAGCGGAGAGTGTGTGGTCAGCCGGAAGAACACTGTGCCTGGGGGCCGGCTCTGAGTCCCCAGACAAATCCCTCCCTGACCTCACATGTGTCCCTGGAAAATCTAACTACAGAGCCACATGTCTGAGACACTGCGGGACTCATTCACTTGCCTCCTTTTAACCAAGGAGGAAACTGAGGCTGGCAGAGAAATCATGAATTGCTAAAAGCCACACAGCTAGGACTGTGAGTTTTCTAACTTCCTGTGTAACTTGCTTCTAAAACAACACATTTCTAATTAGAAAAATATCTCCATTTCCCTGTGCCTCAGCTGCTCCCATCCATACAGAGAATATCTTTTCAGACATTTGCTATTTATAGTCATATGGAATATTTTGGGACACATTTAAAGATTCACTAAAATAATTCAAAGGATAATAAATGGATGTTTGTTGTGTTTGTATGTGTAAAAAAGAGAGCCTGAGAGAGAAAAAGAATGAGAGGGAGAGATCAAGACAGTGGAAGAGATGAAGTTCCTGACATCATAGGGTTGTTGGGTGGAGTAACTAATAAAAGTAATTGCTAAGCACTGTGAAATTAGACTGCTGTGTAAAGCTAAACCAGGATGAACCCGAATTTGCAAATGTCATGGGACTTTTATTTTCAACAGGTGGCATTTGAGAATGCAAACTATAAGTGTCCAAATGAGAGCTCAGTGTAAAAGGGAGGAAATAAGGGGATTTACACACTTCTGAAATCAGGGTGACTGAAAAACATTGCTTCATGTTTGCAATCTTCTACAATGCACGTATGGAGAGGAATGGCTGATGGAAGATGCGCTTAGAAAATGCTTCTCTTATTTTTATTGGTTAATATAGAAGAAGAAAAAAAGGTAAAAAAAATCTGCTACACAAGGAAAAAGCCACAGACACTGCTTGTGGACAAATGAGGGTGAGCGAAAAACCCCAAATGAGGAAGGCAATAAAACAATACAAAAAGCCCACCCATTGCACCCGTCATGATATTCTACCCAAATTGCTTTGCCTGTATCAGATCCACCCTCATATATTTACTCAGATAAGAAAGAACTTTTTGCTGGCAAGCACCCCGCGTGAGTTTGATTTATCACTCACAATACGAAAAGGCTGCCAAACAAGCCTTTATAATTCCCAGTTCTTAAAATTATTATCATCATTGGGCGTGGTAATAAGGCTCGAGGTCGTAGGTGTGTACACACTATTCCTGGCAAGAAGTTAGTTTGTTGAGGCTGGTTTTCTCTGCCAAAAATGTGTCACAAAAGGGGTGCCTCATCCATGTCAGACCTAAAGAAATATTTTCTCCAAGCTTGCATATAGCAAGGGATCTGTATTGTGTGACAGATGCCATAAAGGAGAAACTATTTCTGCTTAATGAGGGATGCAGACTAAAGCATCCTAATGATTATAATGGTGACCTGAATTACCTGGTAAAGAAATAAAAACTCTCATCCCCAGGATTAATCTAAGTTTATGACAGTCTGAATTCTTCCCCACGTGTTGGATAACTGATTTGATCAATTGCTAACTTTGAATATTCGTGGCCTAAGAGGCATTAAAGAGTTTGCCCACAGTGTCAAGTTAGATGTGACCCTTACCTTATTCCTCCAACCCTACCCTTTGCAAGAAATGTATACCTTATAACTGGAGGTGTTTAAAGGATGCACAACTGAGGCCAGATTTAAATGAGTGATGCAAGAAACTTAGTGGAAATCAAAGATAGGTTGGTAAAAATCCTAACTTCCCAGCCCTTACTTCACTGTATTATAAAAGAGGCCTGATGTAAGGATCTCCGAACTTAAGTCTTGATGGCATTCATTTGAAAAATAATTTGATTTCAAGTGGCAGAGAGCCTCCCTCAGACATGTACACAACTCCTGTGCATGTGTAATTCTGAGGTGAGGTTTTGGCCTGTTATCATTAAAAATAATCTTTAGTTTCTCTTCTTGTCTCCTTTGTTTGTTTGAACATACAGTGAAAAATAGCTGTCAGAACTTTTCAGTAGAGTGCACATATGACTTTTTTTTTTTTTGGAACAAAGGCATTTTGACCAATGTGTATTATGAAAGCAGATTTTATATAAATATATATGTATAAAATAAGCTCATCTGCACATGGCTCAAGGGAAGTCAAACTCACTGTAGAAATTTTCCTAATGTTTACTTCAGCCTAGTTTTCAGATTTCAATATGTGTAGAGAAAATAAAGGCAAGTGGATAATTGTATAGGAAAGAGGGCTATGGACTGTAACTTGCATCTGTTTTACTATAATGCACGCAATAGACTGGCCAGCGGTGAGTTTCTTTACCAGAGACCCAGACCTGCTGGTATTCTGCTGCAAAACACCACCGAAGAGTACAGTTCCTGCAAAATGCCACTGAAATTTATGATTCTTGATGTGTTTAAATCTATCTATCTATCTATCTACCTATCTGTCCTCTACTATCTATAAATATATTATTGTTTTATTTTTGTTCCAGAGAGGAGGTAATATAACTTACATAAATATGTAAACTCACAATGTAATAAAGTAAAATTAAAGAATACATGGTTCAGGGAATAGAACGGAGGTAAAACAGCAGGAGGAAAGATAAGATGAAGGCAGAAGTGAGATCCGTACATACAATGTCCTCCCTCAGGGACTTTACATTTGCTGGAGTGTTTAGTGAACATTCTCAGAAGCAAGTGGAAAAGGGGTGTTTCAAGCTATTTTGTGATTCACAACATCCATAATAATACTGATAATAATTTCTCAGGAGAAATACAACCAGGCATGGTTCTCGGACCAGAAAGAACTTTCCATCACAGGGCTTCAAAAACAATATGGGAACTTCAACCAGTGCTCACCAGTAGCTTAATACTAAAGCTCAACTTACGGAGAATAACTCTACATAATATCAACAGGCTTCTTATAAAGCCACTCTTTTTCTGACTGCTTTGCTGGATCTTCCTCGAAGGATTTGGCCGGTGAAACTCCCCCTTTCCCTGACTACTGTCACTTCATTGGTAACCTCATCCAGCCTGGTGACTTTAAATATCATCTTTATATGGACCGCCCTAAAATGTTTCTATCACTGGCTTCTCTCTTCAGCTCCAGACTCAACATTGAAACTGATAGGCTCAATAAGCACCTCAAATTTAACATGCCAAAGAAGAAAAATTGGTTTGACCCCCATATCTGCTCATTCCCTAAGATCACCTACTTGGGAAAAAGTCAGTCTATTATTTAATATGTTAAGGCCAATAACCTGAGAGTTACCTTTAATTCCTCTCTTTCTTTTATATTTCACGCTAATAATTTCTATTATGCTTTCTTTCAAGATGCCTTTAATTGTTTCATTTCTCACTTCTTTTTTCTTTTTTTTTTTGCGGTACGCGGGCCTCTCACTGTTGTGGCCTCTCCCGTTAGGGAGCACAGGCTCCGGACACGCAGGCTCAGCGGCCATGGCTCACGGGCCCAGCCGCTCCGCGGCATGTGGGATCTTCCCGGACCGGGGCACAAACCCATGTCCCCTGAATTGGCAGGCGGACTCTCAACCACTGCACCACCAGGGAAGCCCCATTTCTCACTTCTTTATTGCCATAAGCCTGGACCAAGCCATTGTGATCTCTTTTCAAGAACACTTCCACCTTTTTTCTTTTTATGTTTATTCTCTAGTTAGTAGTCAAGGTGACCACTTAATAAATGACTCAGATCATGTCACTACCTTGCTTCAAACTATCCACTGGCTTCCGTCAAATTTTAAGCAGAATCCAGGTTTCTTCCCATGGCCTGTATAGCCCTACCTGATAGAATCTCTGTTATTATCTCAACCTTTCCTCCAAGCTCACTTCTTCTCAGCCATGCTGACTACTCTGCTATTTTTTGAATATGCCATGCATGGTCCCACCTCAGGGCCTTTGCACTTACTGTTCTCTCTACTTGATATGTTCTTCCCCTAGTAAACTGCATGACTTCCATTCAGGTTTCTGATCAAAAGCCACATTTTCAGAAAGGCTTTGCCTTTCTGCACACACCTCCCCTGACCCTCACACTCTCTTCTCTTACTCTGTTTTATTGCTTTTCAGAATACTTAACATTAACAGATGTGGCTTTTTAGCATATTTGTTTATTTTCTAGATTGTACATTCCCAAAGGTCAGGGATTTGTGTGTTTGGTCCACTGGACAAATTTGGTCCGTTTGGACAAAGCTCAATGACAAAAACAGTTTTTGGCCTCAATGTAGGTGCTCAATAGAAAACAAACTTGAATTAATTATTGAATGAATCAAGGAATAGATTTTTGGATTATCTAGAAGAATGGATAGTTTGCCTATCCTTTAACTAATTTTTGACAAATAATGATTCCCTCACTTAATTTCTTATGAGTATTGATGAGCAGGGAATTTGAGGTCATTCTCCCTCAGAGGTTACTTGGAGCGTAGCTTTTAAATTAAGCTATATGTCAAGGACAGGTCCACATGTTTTACCAATAAGCCACACTAGAAGTTGATTTGGCATCAGTGTGAGAATGCACAAGACCTAATGATGACATATACCTGGACAGAAGGACAACTGGTCTCCACTTGGAGATGCACCAAGGGAGTTTGTGGTACAGAGATAAGATTCTCCTTCAAAGACGTAAATAGAGTAGAATGAGCATTTATATCACCAAATCTCAAGTCACAGAGCATGACCACGGTGATTTTAACTTAGAACATTTTCAAACACATGTAACCAAATACCTGCCTTAGACATTTGAAAACAACACACAATAACAGCAGAATTTTAAAAACAAAACTTCTGTAAATGCAAGTTAAAGTAATTGGAAAAGATACACTAAGGCATTTGATGGAGTTAATTTGTGGTAAAGAATCATTGATTATAACTCACCAAAATATGTATGGTCAGGTACGCATTTTTTGACACCATATTAAATTACTATGAACGTAACACCTTAAAACAGCACCTGTTTATTAATAGAAGTTGATTGGACTCTTCTAGGTTCTATGCTTCCAGTCCTACAAAGCCAAAGTCAAGGTATCGGCAATACTTCATTCCTTTCTGGAGGCTCAAAGGGAGAATCCATTTCCAGGCTCATTCAGGTTTTTGGCAGAATCCAGTCCCATGCTATTGTAGAACTGAAATCCCTGTTTCCTTGCTGCATATACAGAGTTCTTTCTCAGCTTTTAGAGTCTATGCACATTCCTTGGCCTGTGTCCTCAGTAATTTTAAAGTTAGCAGTAATAGGTTGAGTCCTTTCATGCTTCCAATCTTTCCTATCCTTGAGTCACATATCTTTTGCCTCTTTTTACTTCAGGGGGAAAACCTCACCGCTCTTAAAGGTTCATGGTATTCTTACCCAAATAACATAGGAAAATCTCTCTACCTTAATTTTTATAAACTTAATTTCACCTGCAAAGTCGATTTTGCCATATAATGTAACATTTTCACAGGTGAAACACCAGGGGACAATGATCATGGGGTCACAATCCTGCCCACCATTGGCCATTTCAAAAAGACAATTTTAATTTTAGAACAGTTGACTGATAGCTGTTGTTTTTGAAGACAAATTGCAATTACTATTCTAATTTGACCAGGACACTTCCAGCTTATGGGAAGACCATGGTATCACCATGTTGTCTACACATGACCTAATGTCCATTTCTATATTCTCAGTACTATGGAGGAGTCTCCATGACCTTCCTTGTGACCTTAGTAAAATCAAAGGGGGAGGGGATAGTCAAGTTTATTCACTAAGTCATTTCAGGGCAAAAGCTGTGGCTCCTTTGTGCACATTGCAGTGTGTATATCACACATCCTTTCTAGGAATCCAGGAAGGAGACAGGGCCAGCCATGCCTGCTGATACTACTAAATTTGCCTATTCAAAACTTGCCTAATAAAGGAGATCTATTTGAATAAGGAAACATCTTTACTAAAAATCTATACTCTTTGACCTAAAAAAAATTATCTGAAATTTTTGTTTAGGAGCTAAGAGATTAAACTTAAAAATTGGAATTATTGGGATTCAGAACATATTGTGACATGCACCTGACTTATAACTATATTAATTTCTCTTTTCTTTAAGAATTTACTTGACTTTCCTGACGCACTTCATTTACTTTCATACTCAAGGCTCTACTTCACCTCTGTCAGCTTCACAAAAAAGGAAGAGGAAAACCAAGTTTTAGGCATTTATGTGTATCAAAGATATTGAAAGAGTAACTATGTAGCATTTCACAATGTCCTTTCTTTCCTTCCTTCCTTCTTTCCTCCTTTCCTTCCTTCCTAGCTGCCTGCCTTCTTTTCTTCTCACTTTTCTTCCTTCATCAAATATTGATTAAACACATTATATAAGAATTGTACTGGTTTCTAAAAGTACCCATATGAAGAAGACATAGTTCTTGTCCTCAAAGTGTTCATAGTCTAGAGGCAATGTCAGGTGTAACTCTGGAGCACAACAGCAAGAACACCCAAGTGTATCAGGAGATGACAAGAGGAGGAAGAAATGTTTGAACAGTATTTCAAAAATGAATGGAGGCAATGGAATGGGTAGTCCAACAAAACAACATCATGGGAAAGCAGTGTGTTCAGGAAAATTCTTGAGTTATGAGTGGACCTTTGGGGACTGAAAAGAGTGGTACTGGTTGAGTCTGGACAGGTAGGCATGGGTCCAATTATTAAAGATGAGTGAGAATATCAAATCACAATTATTACACAATTGGGGTTTATATTAATAATATATTAAGAAATAAAAATGGATACAATGAGCCATCAGAGAGCATGGGAAACCTTCTCAACCAGATGTATATCAGGACTCACAAGAAAAACAACTTTTAAGATGTGAGAGCTGACTTGATAGCCTACTACGCTTCTAGGATTCAGCTTCTCTTTGCCTTTGTATTTTGAATTCTAGCAAGCAACTGCTGACTGGTTCTCCTTCCTGCTAATAACTTCCCTTTACTCAAGATATACTCCCTTCGATTTTATGGCTTCTGCTAAATGCATTCCATGTAGGTCTTTGGATTTCAATGGTACTCACTTGTTTCCATCTCTCTCTGTGTTTCCCATGTTAAAAATCATCAGGAAAAAAGAATTGGTTAGGATTCTGTCCATGACATAAAATGCTCCTAGAGAGCAGAATATCTCAGGCCATCTGCCACTGAAGTCACGTGCCTGCCAGCAGACAACAGTGTTCATCAGAGTCCATAGCATAGATATGAGAAGCTGCAGTATGGGACCACCTGCAGCAATGTTTCTCAGAAAAGCCAGCCATTGAAGGATTCAGGGCACCATTGAATAAATAGGATTAATAGGATTAGAAGTATTTGATATTTATTCTGTAGGTGATAGGCATTCATAAAAGGACATTAAGAAGGAGAGTGAATGTTTATATTCATATTTTGTAAAGATAATGCAACACAGAGGGTGTCTTAATCTGCAAACAGGTAGAAACAGTGATAGAAGAGGAACAAGTTGGGAAACTATTGCAATAAGCAAGGAAAAAATAATGTACAATGGCCTGACTGAAGTGGCAGCATTGTGAGGTGGAGGAGGAGGGAAGAGACAGTAAGTGAAGTATTTACAACAATGTGTGCTCTGGGGCTTCCCTGGTGGTGCAGTGGTTGAGAGTCCGCCTGCCGATGCAGGGGACGCGGGCTCGTGCCCCGGTCTGGGAAGATCCCACATGCCGCGGAGCGGCTGGGCCCGTGAGCCATGGCCGCTGAGCCTGTGTGTCCGGAGCCTGTGCTCCGCAACGGGAGAGGCCACAGCAGTGAGAGGCCTGCGTACTGCAAAAAAAAAAAAAGAATGTGTGCTCTGGAATCACACAGGCCTGTGTTTGAAACTATGATACTTAGTAGCCTGTGACTATTGTCATTCCACCTCTATCAGCCTCTGTGTCTGCATGAGTAAAATAAGGATAATGCTAGCAAATACTTTGTTAGACTATGGTAATAATTCTCTGAGGTTACATTGGAATATTCATGTAAAGTATTTAGCAAAGAGCCTGGTATTCAGTAAGCATTCCATAATGCCAACTTATGTGTTAGAATGTTACTCTCAGACTTCATGACTTTTCTGGATGGGGATAATAATTCTCGAGGTGAGGAAGCATTCCCTCCTAGAATCCTGAGTCCCTGGCTGGAAAGTCTAAATTCAGATCATATGCTCTCATCATTTCTCCATATTGCTGGGGGAGATAATAAATCCACAGCAAAGGCAGGTGTAAACACATAATGGTTTGGAGTTTCATATGATTCTCTTTTTGGAAGAAGGCACTAGTTAAAAACATGGCTGAACTTCCAAAAAAAAAGATATTTGAAATGTCCAGATATTTTAGAGTTATCAATTAGGGTGTCAACATTCTTCAATGTAAAACATAATTCAAGAGCACCTCATCACAACTACAGCAATATTTTAGAGGAAAAAAGTGAATATAGACTAACTCAGCAATGAAGAGACTTTCCAAATAAGCATCACACAGCGGTATGATTTTAGGAAACTTTATCATACCTTGCCCTTATCATGACAATCCTCACCTTGCATTCTGTTGATAATGGTTCTAAGCAGGTTACTAAAGCAGAAATCTTGGGATAACAGAGGAGACAGCTATGAGGAAGAGAGACTCATGTTAACGCTGATTCCTCTTGGTTGACACATTTTCTTTTCTTTCATGACTCTAAAGAGAACTAGAATCTCAAAAATTCTTGCTTCTCTTTTCTCTCCACGAACTTCTTTAAAGCTAAATCTTTATCTGTTTATTCAATAACAATTTACATCTGATCCTCCCTAGCACTAGGCTAGGCACAAGACTATCCGGAAATCATTATTTCTCTCCATAATTTAAAAAGTCCAATAACAACTGATTTTAGAATCTGAATCAGGTTAATAATGTAACATAAACACTAATTAAAAGAAGCATTCTGCTGAAGGTGTCAGGGATGTTCTTCCACAGTCCTGAATTCTTCTAAAGAAAGAAAAGTGGTAGTTTTCAATTTTGTAGCCCTTTACTACTTAGGATTTCTCTTTCTTTTCCTTTCTTAAAAATGTTCAGTGCCAAGTGAAACCTATATAGCTCTTTTCCTAGATACCTGTTGATGGTGCTGCCTGAAAAGGCAAAAGAACTGCAGTAAATGATTATTTGGCTGAACAGTTTGAGTTTGTCACACACATAAAAGGTAGCCTCGAAGGAAGTATAGAGGCAGCAGTCAGGAAGGAAACGAAGAGGAACTGAAAGAAAGTGTCCTCTCATGGAAATAACTTCTCCATTGAGTCAGATTATTGGGTCCCTTTTGTCATTTGTCCTCATTACATTTACGTCAAAGTTGTGCTACATTAGAAATTAATTATGGTGGGTTGAAACAGTGAGAGCTACTACTGTCAGGCTGAGTTTCAATTGGACTATAAAAAATAACTAGGCATTATACTGTAGGAGGAAAATAAATTATTTTGCAAGGGGCTTTGAATATATACATAGGTTTTTTCCTATGTCTAATTACTGCTTTTAGGTTTAACTCTAAATTCAAAAGTATCATTACTTTTCGCAGTAGAAAATATCACCACGGCTACACATTTACTTAGTAATCATTTCTATGGCATGTTCTGCATTGTCCCAGGCACCAGAGTAGACTGGAAATGCAGAAGTGAAAAATATATAGCCCCTGCCCCCAAGGATCTCACTGATTGATTATGATCAATAAGAACTAATCTATCTTTTACATGTATTTATTTTGGACTTTGAATCTAAATAATTGTATGAAATTATCCTGCAGTCAGATAATTAATAGCCTCAAGTCATTGTTGTGATGAAATAATAAATTGAAAGCCTATCAAATTACCTCTCGTAATTTCTATTCCTGAAAGGAAGAAACACAAAACTTTTCCAATAGTAGGACTATTCCTCATGTTACTATAATGTAGGACAGATTTTTTTCATAGTGCATCATATTGCACTGATTTATTCAATGAAGGTACAGAATATAATTGTGAAGGAAAATAATACAGACAAAATGAAGTAATGAAATTGTCTCTGTATAATTAAAATTAGCAACTTACTGTTAAAGTGAAGTCTGGGCTGATATTCCGAATTGACTCATACTTAGGCTGTTTTCTTTCCCCCTCTTTCTTGGAAGAGGTCAATTAAAATGGCAGTGTCAGCCCAGGTTTTTGTAGTTTTAAGGAAACAGGTTGTTGAAACATTTTTATTTTCCCTGATTATGGCTGTAATGATTCAAATATTAAGGTTGGACTTTTCATGTCCACACTGAATCTCATTTTAGGCTGTGCCTTCAAATTAAGCTGGTATAGTATTCTAAGCCAGATGTTTGTGGGAAAACTTTGTCCCAATTATGGATATGTTTCAAGCAAAAAGTTTTCTTTGGGCCTGCATTGTTGAGCTAAGAGCCTCAATTCTCCCCAACCTTTGTACATGTTTCAGCACTGCCATGAGCCAGAATGTGTAGCCATTCAGAATTTTTTTTACTATTTACTACGAGTAGCTGTTCTTAAGCTGCATCTATCTAATAACTATTTATAAACAGCTCAGTTCTCATTCCCTCCTCCTAACAGCAGATCTTCCTGTGAAGAACGTCTGCTAAATTCAAGTCTCCTTACAGACAGAAGAGGGAATTCAAAACATACATTTGTAAGTCATACATTTCAGTCAGCTTGGCAAACATTTAACAAAACTACTGCAAGTGCAATTATTTTTTATAATGACTACTCCTTTCCTTCTTTCTTTTTAGTCACAAGTTGATTGTGATTCTATAATAATATTTTAAACAGCAGTGTAGTTCTTTTGAGAAAAAGAAAGGGGTAAGTGAACACTTTTTAGTGTATATATAAACAAGAACTTAACCTGTAAAAACCAGAGATAAACAAGCTTCAGAATATGTGAAGCATTACCTGGGGCCTGTTTGAAAGATTAAAAAATGTGGTAGAACTACCCAAATCCAGAACAACAGGGTGCTTCAACAATCAATAAGAGGGATCCAGCAGTGGAAAAAATGAACATGAAAAAAGTATTGGAAAATTAAGACCATGAAGAAAGAAACTGACATTGCTTAACCTAGAAAAGAAATGGTTTGAGGGAAACAATAGAAATTTCATCATATGAAGACTTATTTTATAGATGATGGGGTCCAGATGTTTCCCTGTCTCCTTAGCTAATATGGTATTATGTGACAACAGAAATTTTAGGTTAATTATTGTGACTATACAGGCTGAGAAACTCTGAAATTGTTTATCAAGAGATGTGTATAGGAAGATTTATTCAGCCATGCAAATTGACATGGGGCCAGGTACCCACAGGGCCTTATTAAAATTAACCTTCAAACAAGAAGCTGAAGTTTTGATGGCCTCAAGCATCACAGACATGTGCATATATGTAAAATAAACAAATTAAAAAATGAAATTTGATATCTGTCTCTTTGAGATTGTTCAGGATACTCGTCTTACCTTAACTATGTCTGAAAAGGGTCACTTTTCTTATGCATGTATTTTTATGTTTTGCAGTGGTTTCAATTGAACACATCCATAACCTAGATATCTGGGAACAGATTTCCATTTGGTATATCTAAGTAGAGACATTTTCATAGTAAAAGTAGGAAATGAACTCTTATTACATTTAGAGTAGTAAGACTTTCTCAAGAATGCATGATCACTGAAATATACAGGATAAACTCACTATTGCTAACTTAAAGTGAAAGCTAGAGATTTTGAGGCACTCATCACTTCCTTTTTCATGGAATGGCTCCTTTAATATTAAAAGAGAAAATTAAAATGAAACAAGATAGTAATCCACAAGAAGCAACTTGGACAGGATTGATGATTTAAGTTGTTAATTTTTTCACCTGAATGAGACGATGAATATAATTATTTTATTCTCTAATATTTAGAGAGAGATATAACATTCAAAATCACAATATAACATGCACAATCAGAAGTAAATATTATAGGTACTAATTGTTTATATCAAAAGTAACATTGAAGAGATCCATTTTTGGCTTCATAGAGTAAGTCCACTGTAGCCATCTATTCCATCAAAAGAAACCTTTAGACAAATTATTTTAAAAAACTAACAACAGCTACCTGAAGATACCAAATAAGTAAACAACAAAGTGAAACTTTTGGGTGGGGTACAAAATTTAAAGAAGCAAATGAGTCTCCCCCTATTTTCTTTTTACTCATGACTAAAACTAAAGAAACCAAGGACAACATAAGCAGGATAAAGGGCCCCTGTGGACCAAAAGTTATAGGTGAATCCCTAAGGTATAAGATTCAGAGAAGAGGATATGTGAATTCTGGTATGACCACGAACAACTCTCAACTTAACCCATGAGCTATGAATCATAAAGGTTTTGAAAACTGAACTGAGATTTGAGTCATCCACACAAGGCTCAGAAGGACCCTGAACTATGAATGCATGGATAGGACCCAAATCAGCATAGCAAAGACTTAGAGAATGAAATTGAGATTTGAACTGCAATAGCTCAAAGGAGAAGGGACACAATTTCAGTCTGAACTAAATCAGGCTGATTTAGTATTGATTAATGGGTAAAATAAAAATATCTACAATCCCCAGAGGATTATAACAAGACTCAGAGTCTGTACAACATAGCATTTGTGATGTCCAGAATATAATCCAATATTACCTGCCATGCAAGGTATAAGAAAAGATAACTCAGAAACTAGAGTTATGAGGCAGAGTTTTTACAACAGCTATTATAATTATATGTCATGAGATAAAGGAAAAGCAAATAAGTGAACAGATAGGCATATTTAGCACAAACATAAAAACTATAAAAACAAATCAAATGGAAATTTTAGAATTGAAAAATAAAATATTTTAAACTAAACCTCAGTACAGAATGGAGATGGTAGGTAAATGAGGAAACTGAAGATAGAGTAGTAAAAATGATCACACCTGAAAAGCAGAGAGAGAGAAAAAAAATTTAGTTGAACATAGCCTCAAGAACCTGTGGAACAATATCAAAAGGTCTAAAAAATGTATCTGTGGAGTCCCAGAAGGAACTCTGAGAAGAGTAAGTTTGAAGCAGAAAATACATTTGAAGAAAAAAATGGAAGAAATATCCTAAGTTTTATGAAAGGCATACATTTATAAATTTAAAAAGCTCAAAAAATTCTCAACATGATAAACTCAAAGAAAACCATGCCTGCACGCATGTAATAAGCTGCTGAAGACCAAAAGCGGTGGAAACATTGTGAAAAGAGTTGGAGACAAACGGCACATTACATACAGGACAGTGATTCAAATGACACTGGATTTGTCATCAGAAACAATGGAGGTCAGACTATAGTAGGAAAACATCTTAAAACTGTAAGTAAAAGTATTGTCAATACACATTTCATTCCCATAAAAAAATACTTCAAGAATAAAACAAAATGAAGACATCTTGAGATAATGGGAAGCTAAGAAAGTGTGGCCATTAGACATGTTCTAGAAGAAATGCTAAAGGAAGCTCTTCAAGCTGAAGGGAAGTAATATTAGAGGAAACGCTGAATCTTCAGGAACGAAGAGGAACAACAAAGTGGTAAACGGTTGGGTAAATATAAAATACTAATTTTTAACCTCTTAAGTTCTTTAAAAATATGTATGACTGTTTAAAGCAAAAATAACATTTTCTGATGAGGTTTTCAGTTTATGTAAATGTTGTATATTTGACAACAATAACATAAGGATCAATGGGAAGGGAGGTAGAGGTTCCCATATGGTTTCAGGGTTCTATAATTTATGGGAGTTTGAATAATATGGGCTCTACAAGTACTCTATAAAATGTGTTATGTATGTACATTTCAATCCTTGGAGCAATCTCTCTCTCTTTCTCTCAAATGCACATACACACACACACAAACTAGAAGGAGATACAGCCAAAATGCCGATATTTAAATTAAATTGAAATGTTAAAAATATTCTTTCTAAAAGAAAGAAGGAGATAAGAGAGGAACAATAAACAGATGGAAAAAGTAAAACAAATAAAATTGTAAACATATTTCAAACATGTCATTAATTACATTAAGTGTTATGATCTAAGTACTCCAGTTAAGACACAGGGATAAATAGATTGTAGAAAGAGCAAGACGCTACTATATGCTGTCTACAGGAGACATATTTTAAATATAAAGATAATAGGTTGAGATTATATAGACGGAGAAAGTATACAATGCAAACAAACAGTAAGCATAAGAAAAGTCAATATTTTAATATCAGATAAAATAGCTTTTGGACAAACAGTACTAAAAAAGGTAAACAGAACATTTCATACTCAATAAGACATAAAATTATGACTAATTATGCACCTAAAAATGGAGACTCAAGCAAAGATTGAGATAACTAAGTGGAGAAATAGTTAAAATTGCACAATTGTAGATGACAATTTTAACACCCATGTAATGAGGAATCTGACACCAGTTTTTGGTGTGTGCTGACAGCCTTTAAGCTTCACCTCTCCCTCTTCCCCTTGTGCCCCACCTTTGGGCAAGATCCTAAGAAAGCTTGAATACTCCCTCCTTTGACACGGGGAGGAGACTCAAATCACTCAAGTTCCTGCTCATCTGTAAAAACACTTACCTCAGTCCACCTCTTAACCATAATAAAAACCTAGACCTTTTCCTTGCTCCCTCAAAACATTTTTGGGTCTGCTTGAGACACCTGTTCTGATCTCCCCCAGAGACCTCAATTATATAAACAATAAACTGTTTTATACCCTTTCAGTGTGTGTGTGGCGTCATCAGTGTTGACATTGAAATTTTGGGTGGGGGGGTTCCATGTGCCTCTGGAGGTGGTCATTACAACTCATCTCTCACCAACTGATATAACAAGAAGGCCAAAAGTCAGATAATTCATTTAAACTACATCTTTCCTGATTTTTTGCCATTGGCTTTACAAATTAATAAAAATTTGCTCTTCAAAGACACTATTAAGAAAACAAAAAGGCAAGTCACCAGCTCAGAGAAAATATTTGTAACACATTTGTCAAACAAAGGACTTGTGTCTATAAAATACAAAGAAACTAGAGCCTAATTTTAAGAAGACAAACAACTGAATAAGAAAATGGGAAAATTTTTTTGAATGGATACTGTAAAAAGGAAGATTTATCAATAGGCAGTATGAACAAGAAAAGATGTTCTGCCATTAACAGTCATTGAGGAAATACAAATATCAATCAAAATGGGATACTAAACATACCCATTAGATAGCTAAAGTTAAATATTGTCACTATACCTACTAGTGGTGAGAATATGAAGCAATCAGAATTTTTGTACACTGCTGTGGTATATAAAATGTTACAACCCTTTTGGAAAACAATTTGGAAGTTTCATAAAAAGTTAAACATGCATGTACCATATTGCCTGACCATTCCACTTCTCAGCAATTGTCCAAGAGAATCAAAAACAAAAACATATGTCAACACAAAGTTTTGTACTTTAATGTTTACAGTAGCTTTCTTGCAATAACCAAAGGCTGAAAACAACTGTAATATCCATCAACTGGTAAATGGATAAACTAATTATATGTGTCCAGTGGAATACTACTCTGCAATAAAGAGGAAAAAAATCTATTGATACACATTACTCATTGAATAATTTCAAAAGCATTATGTTGTATGTAGGAAACCATGCAAAAAAAGTTATTTAATGTATATTTCCACCTATGTAAAGATTATGAACATGAAAATTAATCTACAGTGACAGAAAGCAGGATTGTAGGAAAGGATGGATTGCGTTGAAGAGGAAAGCATTTTCCTTTACCCTTCTAGGTAAGTTCTTCTGGTTGGGCCAAGAATTAAGCTGATATGAGACAGATTGACAGGAGAAAATCAAACAAAATTTTAATAACATGTACACATGGTCTTTCAGGACCCAGACCCAGGAAGACTGAGTAACTCACCAAAATGACAGAAATCATTATCTTCAGCTACAAAACAAAACAGGACATTGGGGTAGTGGTTTGGTACTTCAAAGGGGAGTAAGGCAATTCACAAGGAGATGGAAAAGCAAATGTTTGGTAAACAAATGTTTGCTGGGCCCTGCAGAGACAATGGGATACAGGGTGGACTCTGATCTCAAGACCCTCTTGAGTTTCCCCGACCATATCTAGCCCACATTCTTTGCAGCATCTTGGGGGATAGCTTTATTCCGGAAAAAAGGCCCTTTATCTAAATTCTTTTAGGCAATTAAGGGGGAGGTGAGAAAACTTCAGCAGTCTTCTCTTTCTTAAAACTATAAACAGTCAAATTAATCCTCATGCTAAAGAGACACATTTTGGTGCGGCAAATTTCACCCCCATACAATTGCAAAGAGCCTTGAGGAAACTTCCAGGAGTGATGGAAATACTCATTATCTTGCTTGTTGTGATGGTTTCATGGCTGTATACATACGTCAAAATGTATCAAATGACATTTTTATATACGTGCAATTTATATTTATGCCTCAGTATCAATTTTTTAAAAGTAACATTGGTTTGATGAAATAACTTGATGATTAGGCTTCAAGTTTGATTGAGCAGTAATGATTATCAGAATACCAACTGAGCAATATTTGGGCTAAAATAAATTATTAAAATAATTCACGAAATCAATATTGATTTAAGTGAGATTTTTTTCAACTACTTACAGGGTACTAGCTTTTGGAATAGCTAAACAAATGAAAAATTACCCTTATATGTTGTTTGCTGCTTCTGAGACACCTATTATGTATGGACAAATACTATATACCTAATAGGAATATTAAGTCACGGTGTAACACAATATTGTTTAGGTATAAGTTTTGGTCAGAGGATGAACTCTAGAATAGGTTAGAGGTAACTGTAGTTCAGTGGAAAGATAAAATAAAAAGTAGGGTTTTGAATTCTGGCTCTACAAGGGACCAATTAGGAATAATTTTGTGACTATTTTGGTCTTACATTTCTCATCTGTACTACTGGGAGAATCTTATCTCACAGGTTTATTGGAAAGACATATAATTATTGCAATGTCCATGATACCATCTGAAGAGTGATATAGATTTTTATCTCTCCATCATTTGAGTTTCCTTGGGCTCAGAAATCACTAGCTATTCAAGTGCCACATCTCCTCCTTTAACATATCTCACCAAATCTATAGTTCAGAGACATTATTACATCAGATAAAAAAGATTCTGTGGCAGTCAGGACTGCATTAGAGCATCTGCAATTTAGGATGGAAGAGGTGCCCATCAGAAAAAATGAGGTGCATTAGAACAGAGGATGCTGTAATGATGGGAACTACTTAAAATGAGCTTCACCTTCCTTTTGATTTGGGTACTTTCACATCCAGCTTCTTTTAGTCACCTTGGTCTTGCTAATACTATGTTCAACAGTACAGATAGAAATGGGAAAAGTCAGCTAAACAATCAGATTCTTTATATTCAAGTTACTAAGGGTTTAAATAAATGCATGGAAATTTATAAATCCTTAGTAACTGAACCCAGGGAATAAACTGTTGCTATCGTTGTGATTACATTTTATTTTGGAAGGTTGACATCAGATAGAAAAAAACCTTGAAATAACTACTTGACACCTCTACATTAGGTATAATTATATTATATATATTCTAGATAGAGGGATAAATACATACATAATACACACATACATACATACATAGATGAGAGTGATTTCTCCTCCAATATTTACTGAGCACAGTCTATATGCTTAAAATATGCTTACACTAAGATTAAAATTGTAAAGAATAATGACCAGGAGTTTTGTTGATTTGCCTTATAAACCAAACTGTCATTTTTTTAAAATTGCCTATAAATAGATATTTGGAGCTTAGTTGTTAGTTTAGTCAATATTGTTTACAAAAGATCTGTCACTTATTATTTGGTAAAATTTCAGTATCCTTTCTAGTGACAAGAGAAAACGAATGAAGGCAGTCTATAAGATGGCTCCTAAGGTATTTTACATCTAAAGAATTCTGTGCTTCTACAAAATCAATTTCTTTCCAATCCCTGGCATAAAATACTAGAGTACAAGAGAATTTTTAATATCAAAGTCTACAATTAAGGTAACTATCAGGTGAAGAACAACAAATAGAGCTGAACTACGTGTTACTGCTACCTTCTTATCTGGGCAGTATGGCATGCATCAGGACTACCTGGTTCCTGCAGTACCGCTCACTCTACATACCAAGTGGCTTGCTTAGAGATACACTGGCCACATTCTCTTTCCAACACCATCAAAGAATTGCAACCCCAGTGGTGAATACTTAATGCAGTGCCTACAAACCCTGTGGCAATGGCAGATCCAGCAAAAAAGCAGGAGTAGAGTCTCAGATGACACTGAGTGTCTGACAACTGACATTTACAACAATGTTAATGATTCACAGTTTTCAGATCTACACAATCATGAGAGCCTCCAGTGATGCTGCCACCTGCATGATTCATATGCTCTCTTCCCCAGCACTATACGGGGAGAATGGAGCTTCACATTGCTGGAGAATTAGGGGCCACTTCACTCCACCAAACTCCTGTGACTGACAGTTGTTGATAAGAAATTGGGTAGCAATAACTCATTTGCAGAACTTCCACTTTGTATCTTAAATTAGAATGCAATAGAAGGCAAATTTTGTTTTGTTTTAAGAAATAGAGTACAGAAAGTAATAGAAATCAACGCAATAACCTCTGGGATGTCTGACATTTCAGTAATGTTATTCTCATAGGAAACTATTGCTCAGTGTTGACAACAGTTCTTGGATTTTGCTTGACCCTCCAATTCTTGCTTCTAGTCAGAGGCAACACTAGCATATTATCAAGACTTATCTTTGTCTCTGAGATTTTAGTGAGGGCAACTTGCAGTGATCTCAACAGGCCCTAGTTTAATAATCATATTAAAATTCTTGGATTTTGTACATTGCAGGTATGTTCCAATTATAAAATTAAGATTCCTAAGTGATAATTTTACTAAATGTATTATTCATGTGATTTATGTCTATTTCGGACTAACATGAATATTTAAAAATTAAAAGTAAAACCACTAACAACATAAGCTTCACTGTATTTTCATGATGCCAATAGAATATTGGTAAATATGCAGTCTTAATAATAAAAGTAACAATAAGCACCATTTAGAAAATTACTATTATATGTTACGCAGTTTGCATGTCTTTTCTCTAATTTTTGCAATGACCTTTTAAGATAAGTGCTATCATCCTTATTTTACAGACGAAGAAATTAAAGCTGAGAAAAGCTAAGTAACTTGCTAAGTCCATATAGCTAGATGGCTGTGAAATCAGGACTCATATCTAGTTTTATTTCATTCCAAGTCCATCCTTTGTGAATTATGCTACATCCTGTGTTTCCCTCTTAAATATATAGAGAATATAAGGTGTAATATTAGTAGCACATTATATGTTTATATATATAACATATATAATATAGAAAAGCATGTTTTCACATGTAAGATCTGTTCTGTTTAGCATGTAATATGGATACATTGCAAATTAAAACGTGACAAGGGTGCTTATTGAAATTTAAACCTAAACATTGTCATTTTTATGTATACATAATAGAAAGTGTAATACTTACAAATCTATCACGTAATATATGCTAACTTTGCATGGAGATTAACTAATAACCATGTTAACACATAAGCTACCTGCATGATTCATATGCACCTTTATTAACTGCTTGTTTGACATTTATGCCTTGGAGACACCCAGAATCAAAGTCACTTATAATTTCATTTGGCTTACTTTTTTTTTTTATAGCTTCTTTTTTTTTTTTAATTTAATTTAATTAATTAATTTATTTTTGTCTGCGTTGGGTCTTTGTTGCTGCATGCAGGCTTTCTCTAGTTGCGGTGAGACGGGGCTACTCTTCGTTCCAGTGCGCGGGCTTCTCACTGTGGTGGCTTCTCTTGTTGAGGAGCGTGAGCTCTACGCATGCAGGCTTCAGTAGTTGTGGCACGTGGGCTCAGCAGTTGTGGCTCACGGGCTCTAGAGCACAGGCTCAGTAGTTGTGGCGCAGGGGCTTAGTTGCTCTGTGGTATGTGGGATCTTCCCAGACCAGGGCTCGAAGCTGTGCCCTGGTTCGAGGTTCTTAACCACTGCACCACCAGGGAAGTCCTATTTGGCTTACTTTTGATATAAATAGGAATGATAGCATTCAGATAAGAGTTATATTTCTATTACAATAAAATGTTTGAGAACTCCCAAATATTCATTAAGGTTAAACCAGATGTTACGCTTGTATCAGTTTCTTGGTCAAATGAACACAACTTTTAGTATTTCAACATCTAAGTTCTGTTTCACAGAACACAACCAGGTCATTTGTGCTTTGTGTGAAGGTTGATCAAAATTTGAAACCACTAAGTAGTACTCAGATTATTTTGACACTGTGCATATGCTGTTCCTTGTTGGATGAAGTAGTGAGAAATACATTTCTATTCTATAGGTCCAATTTCCCCTCCAAGAAGAATGCACATGGTACCAGGATTCCTAAATCAGTGGGCCCCCTTTTCTTACACTTTATTAGTGAGTAAAAAATTATACCATTTTTTATTTTGCATTATATATGAACCATGATTTTATTGCTTTCTTACATATATTTTTCCTTTAAAATTTCTATTTATTTCCTAATGGGATGACAATAACCTTTATCATAATTTTGTCTTTAGCTTTTATATTATCTTTGTGAATTTCTAACTTATCAATTATTCTATAGTTTGTATATTCTCTTTATATCTGGAATCTTTTCCCACTAATTTTTCGGTTTTCTTGTTTCAATCTGAACTCTTTTTTTTTTTTTCCTCTCTAGGCCTGCAACACACTTGACATGGTGGAAATGTACTATTTCCTAGGCCACATATCTTCCTATGTTTCCATATGTCTTTCCTTTTTGATGAAGTTCAGTTTCAACAAACTTTTCAAATTACTTGAAAAGAAAGTCTTTATATGTCTAAAAATGTCCTGATTGTCATTTTACAAAAATATGATATTTTGCTGGGTATCAAATGCTATGTTCAAATTCATTTTACTTTAAAATTTTATAAAACTTGCTTCACAGTCCTTTACAACCCAAAGCTGTGATTGAAAAGCTCATGCTGGGGCTTCCCTCGTGGTGCAGTGGTTGAGAGTCCGCCTGCCGATGCAGGGGATACGGGTTCGTGCTCCGGTCGGGGAAGATCCCACATGCCGCGGAGAGGCTGGGCCCGTGAGCCATGGCCTCTGAGCCTGCGCGTCCGGAGCCTGTGCTCCACAACGGGAGTAGGCCACAACAGTGAGAGGCCCGAGTACTGCAAAAAAAAAAAAAAGCTCATGCTGTTTGATTGTTTTTTTCTTGAAATTAATGTCTCCTCTCTTCAATAAGACAATAACTCCAAGTATGGATCTTTTCTGTTATATTTTGGTGGGCACACGGTAGACCTTTCCAAATTGGAGCTGTGTCCGTTAGCTCTTGGAAAAGGCTCCTTCTGTTCGATCATTCCTTTTTATGATATTCTTTTTGCTCTATGGATATGAGAACCTCTAAAACTGCCTTCATATAGTCACACAAGTTATTTTTAAAGTTCTTTTCTATTTTCTGTTTTCAGAATAAACTTTTATTCTTCAAAGTTCACTTTTTCTGCTTATTCATAGAAATATATATCTGGAAATTCTTGGCAGTTCATTTGTATTTAAGGTTTAAGGACTGGGTAGCTCATGTGAGTTTCCTCTACTATTCTGTAAGTAAATAAATTCTGTAATATTCATCTCCCATGAGTGGGAAGTATGCCTGGAATGGAGTATCAGCCTCAGGCTTTGCTTGGATTTGAGTAAGCAAGGAACTGGCTTTCAGATCGGAACACCTATATTTCAATTTGAAGAAGGCTTTGCACTTGGGGAAACAGCACCTATACTAAAATGATAAATTTACTTATATATTTACTGTTTTATGATCTACCTGGAGGCTGACGCCAACCTGCTTCCTCTGTGCATAGAGATAAGAAAGTAGGAACGTACTACTTCATCCATATGTAGATCTTAAACCGTTCCCCTTTTCAGCTCCACTTTTCATTCCTGTTCTTCGTCATATCTACAAGCTCAGTGCTTGAAGCCCCTCTGGGGTTCTGACAGAAATGTAAACTTGTCAGAGTACATTCTGGATTGTGGTTTCTTATGATCTCCAACTTTTAACTTGTCTAAGAATAAATTGGAAGCTATCATCTACCTATAAATACCTCTTACAGGTTCTATTTACAGTTATGGGGGTATCTTATTTTTGCACTTTAGTACCTGCATTTCATTGGGGTGGTCTGAAGGATGAGAAGCAAACATTTCTGTTCAGTCATTTTGAATTAGAAGGTGTTGTTTTACAATGTCAAGTGATACATTTAAACAATTTTTGAAATTGTAGATGCCATCTCCCAAATTACCCAATGTGTCAAATGAGGAATTTCACATCCCTAACCTTTGTTGCAGCTCTCTTCTCCCTCCTTTATCTCAACTTCCCTGAGTTGTTTCATAATGTTTACATCGCCAAATGTATAACTTCTATATTCCTAAATTTTTTGCATGTTTTTACTATTTTGTGCTTGGTATATAAAATGATTCCAAAAGATGAAAACCAGAAAATGGTGTTTATAAATTGTATAATGCAAATCTTGATATTCAAGGAATTCTCTAAGACAAATATGAAATGATGATGATAAATTATCTCTTATTTTCTCAAGTAGTCTTCATTATTTTTTTTAACATCTTTATTGGAGTATAATTGCTTTACAATGGTGTGTTAGTTTCTGCTTTATAACAAAGTGAATCAGCTATACGTATACATATATCCCCATATCCCCTCCCTCTTGCATCTCCCTCCCTCCCACCCTCCCTATCCCACCCCTCTAGGTGGTCACAGAGCACCGAGCTGATCTCCCTGTGTTATGCGGCTGCTTCCCACTAGCTATCTATTTTACATTTGGTAGTGTATATATGTCCATGACATGGGGAGGGGGAAGGGTAAGCTGGGAGGAAGTGACAGAGTCTTCATTACTTTAATGAAAATGAGAAGTTGGTGTTATATGAGGAAGTTAATCAATATTATAAATTTTGCATTGTTATTGGTCAAGTTCCATTGCTAATACCCACACATAGAGACTTCTTTTCTGACACTTTTCTCCTCAAACATCCTGCATGAAATTCCTCCATGGCTTTGACAGCTTTGTCTTCTCCTGATTATTACTACATGACCTTCTGGTTGCTTATCTCTCAGCCTTATTTCTCTTCCTTAGCACACACGTTTTATGTATTAATAACTCAAATTCTATACTTGGAACGCTTTTGTGTGTTTTTCTCTCCCACTGGTTTGACATCTAAGAGCCAAATCTGTATTTTGAAACTTGAGAACTCTTATCTCTTGAGCTTCTGATTTGTACTTCTTATTGCCAGTTGAACATGTATGTAAAAATGTTCAACCGAATAGGATTAATTGTCACTTTCATTCCTACCTCCACACTGACAGCCCTTCTCTCTTGGGTGTCTCCTATTTCATTTATTACATCACCTTTTACCATCTTCCAGGACAGAAACTTACCCTTCCTACTCACTTCTCATTACAATCGCCTAGTTTGCCATAGTGTTTCGTTGATCCATCTCTTCTTGTCCATTTTTTTTTTACTGGATATCCACATTTAGCCCACATAATCTTTTGCCTATTAATGCAACAACCTCCAAACTGTTTTTTCTAGCTTCTGTCACAGTCTCTCCCAATGTGTTCTTCACACTACCATCAGAGTTAGCTTTTCAGACCAGAGAATATCACTACTCTTTGTTCCAAAATATTCAAGTGTCCCTCATGCCCTCAGAATGAAGTCCAACAATTTTACCTTAGCGCATAAGAATTCCCACGATCCTACAGGTTTCATTTCTACATCTGCAACTTTCTCATGCAGCTAGTTTTCTAGTCATTGGCTTGTCTGTTTGAAGTATCTTCTTACATACTGTCTGCCTTTCAAAGTCCCAGCTCAACCTGGTCTCATCCCATAAAGCTTTCCCTGATACATCTTGATTAAGATTTATCTGGCCCTTTTTCATTTCATGTTTAATTTTGTATCTCTAAGGCACTAATTCTCAACTAGAAATAATATTGCTCCCCCATAGAATATTTGTTAATGTCTGGAGATATTTTTTGATTGTCATGATTCAGAGAGAAGTGGAAAGAGGAATACTTCTGGTAATTAGAGGGTAAAGATCAGGGATACTGCTAAACATCCCACCAGGCATGGGTCAGCTCCCCACAATAAAATGTAAATAACAGTGAAGCTGAGGAACATTATTTACTATAACACTTGTTATATTCTTTTTCAACTATAATTACTTATGGCATATTTAAATCTTTTACTAAAATATAAGCAACATTTATAACAAGGACTGAGTCATACTCTCTTTAACTTCCCTTATTGCTTAAGCATAATGATTTTTTTTAAAAAAATGGAACTTAAATGCTTGTTGAATTGAAATGTGGACCTCTAAAAACTGCTCCAACCTCTCCCATCTTCATATAGTTTTCTGATTAGGTATATCTCTCTTCCTTCTCACACGATCTTTGCTTATTTTATATTTTCATTTTCCATTTACTCAATTAATTTTGTTTTATACTGCAAGCTCCTTATGGACCAGGGCAATATGCCTTCAACAGGGTAACTACAGAGCCTAGGACAGTGTCTGGAGGAGGTGCTTGATAAATGATGCAAAATAATTTAATAGAACAATTGTGGAAAATAGTTTTAAGAAAAGGTAGGAAGCAATTTCTATTGTACACGGATTTTTCTCTGTGAGGAAGGTTACAAACTTAGACATCAACTTAAGCTGCTGCATATATTTAATAGCATCAGAGAAAGCACACATCCCATCAGGTGGAACCAGGTATTCTGGAACTAGGTATTAGTGATTATAGTTATTAGGTTTGTCAGCAATCTGACAAGGAATGTCTTACTTCAGTGTTTCTCAAACTGTACTTGGTGGACTACCTGTGTCAGAATAATCAAAGGTTGTTATATGAAAAATAACAACTTAAAAACTCTGGCACTAAAGGCCAGAAATCAGTATTTTTAATAATCTCTTTGCTGATGCTTATGCACACTAATACTTACAAACCTTGACTTTCTTATATTTTCTACTTGACATAAACAAGATGTTCCTTTCTCTTCTCACTTATGTCATTTTCATAACAATGTCAATATTAACTAATATGTAGTGAACACTTATTATATACCAAATATTGCATTAAGCACATAATCTGTTTTATACCACTTTATCCTTATAAAGATATAGATATAGATTCAATTATGATATAGATTCAATTATTATATCTATTTCAAAGATATAGGAATCCAGGTACAGAGAGGTTACTTTATCAGCCTAATGTCACATATAGAGTAAGTTCCTGATCTTGCTTCAAAACTCACGTTCTTAAACACAATCCTTTCTTGCCTCTGTATCTTTTGAAGATAACATTTTTTTTTAGTTCATCATGAAGTGTTCCCCAGTCTGAGACTTCCATTTAGTTTCAGACACTCAAATATATTCAGAGTGGCTTTATTATTTGAGAATAAAAAGTTTAGTGGATTTTCCAAAAGACATTCCATCTAGAGGGCTGGGTTAAGCTCTTATGTTTCAATATCCTTAATTGATGAAGATTTTCAAAGTGTATTCCTTTCAACACATGCTGGAATCATTAGTAAATATAGATTTAGGACTGCTGTGAAAAGTTAGGCTAAATTGCCAATCACAGTTAGCAGTTTGAAGAAAACCTGAAAAATAAAAGCCTTTTAGACCTTACTACCAGGGTGACATGAACTGGCAAGGCTGTTATCACCTAATAATGCATTTCTAGGTGAGCCAAGTTTTCCAAAGGCCATTGTGTCCTGTGGTGATGATGGCTTATAGTTGCACAGCCCACTGGGCAGCCTTGAGAGGAACTGTCCTAGAGCATGTATAAAGCAACACAATTAATGTGCTTGTTCCTGGGAAAAGCAGGGGAAATACAACCTTTGATGGTCTCATTTAAGAAATATTTTTTCCCTTGGCTAAATACTCCCTCTAAAGCCTCTTTCACCGCTTATAAAATGCAAGAGCTACTTCTCTGACAAATACCTGGCCCTGCAGTAAAGCAGGAGGCTCTTGGTTGAAGGGAGGGGAAGAGAGCAGACACAGATGATGTCACCCTCTATCCCTACCACCTGTTTATTGACTTGGAAACACAAGCTTGTTTGTCTTTCTCACTGCCCAAACTGTTCTTCACCTAGTATTTTTCTTGGCTGCCTCATTCTACTATCTCCTCACTGCATAGTGTATGACTGTAACTGGAATTCCGATGGCTCTCGTTTTACGTCCAAACAGTTCTAGTTTCCCCTTACCATATGGTCATCCTGATGTTACCATTTGCCTCAATCATCCTTTTTGTAGCTGCTTGAACATCTTAATTGATCTCATGAGCTATGTTAGGGATTTATAACAGACATCAGTATAATTCATCTCACACACACAGACCAGATCTTTTTTCTGATTGGATATGTGTTACATATACCTAGATATTTACAATTCTCCAAAACCTAGGTTTCACCTTAGAGATAACATAAATTAGTTTTCAAGGGCTACAGCTCACCAGAGGAAACAATTACCTGTGTAGGCTTGTCTGATATGGTATTTTCCATTTCCCTGAATTGTTTGGTATATTACAACATACTTAAGCTCTTTCTTCCTGTTTAAACAAAGTAGTAAGTATACTCAGTTTTCAAAGTTTTCTGGAATAAACTGTGAATTCTTATTTTACTAGGTACCTATGTTGTTCTTCCTACTTTCTCATTCATTCATTTTTATTATCACTAAGACACTCAGAATCAATATATGTTTATGAATTTTTTGAATCCTCAGGACACAAAAATTTGCATTTAATCTCTCCACATTTATCAATGATTTCACATCTCTTCTAAAGCCTGCCCTTCGTTCAATTACCCCTCTTCTATCAAAGTAAATTCTCCAAGGAGGTTTCCTATAACTACGTAAACACATCCCCCATCCTGCCACACATACGCCCCCTTATAAACCTGGTAGGGTGAAAGCTAATACTACAGACTGAAAGGATAATCTACAAAATTTCCTGTCTGGTGTCTTTTAGGCCCTGACAAGTGGGTGTCAATATAAGTCACTTTTTCAGAAGAAAGGTGATTTACTAAGTTTATTTTTAGTACCTTGGTATTGGGCCTATTTTCAGAAAAATTATCAAGTGAACAGGTTCAATCTTTCATACTGTTAGCTCCTCCTCTATGCCTCCTAATTCTCTACCCTACGTTAAAGCAGGGATTAATCCTGTGTTTCAACTTTCTTAAGTAGTACGCCACACACATAATCCAGATCATGAACCTTATCCAGATGCATTTACTTTTGAAAATTGACTTATAATTGTGCAACAAGAGTATTTAGGCAGAATTGTGAAGAAATTCTGATGATTTTTTCTGGTGGCCCCACTGGGTGATGATCTGGTCTCTTAAAATCACATTTCTAAAGTTACATCTCTTGTGTATAATGCTTTGCAGAGTATCAGACAGACTTCTCAACTCTGCGTAGGAGGAGAGCTGCTGGGTCTTTTACAATCTGAAGCCAGATCCCTCCAAGGAGAAAAGACAACATTGAATGTCCTAAATAAATAATATCAAAATGAATCTGAGGCAGCATGAGGCCCAGAGTTTTTGTTCATGGTGTTAGTCCATTGGGGAATTGCAGTGAATACATCCCTTTCAATAGGCAATAGTCCAGAGAAGCCTATTTAATATACCTGTGAAATTTTACTCAGAAAATCCAGGGAACCAAAAATCACACCTTTGCATGCCATGATTTACTTATATATGTGACTTGACGTATTTCATTTAGGTGGCTTAACTTGAATAAATGAGTATAAGAACATCCTGGGGCGTATACTTGACTGTATGACTTTGCATGCAGGTTACTTAGCCTATCTGTGCCTCAGTTTCCTAACTTGTGAAATAGGAATATTTACAATTCCCTTATAACGGTGTTCTGAGATGGATGGAAGGCACCCATTAAAACTAGGCTTACATCCAGACTGTAGTTTCACAGAGGGCCACCAGATCAGTTCTTTTATTTTGGGGGAGCAGAACTGTTTAGGCAACATGTCTCAAATTCTAATTTTACCACTTACTAATTCTGTATTTATGGGAAAACCACTTAACTTCTCAGTTTCCACTTCTTTAAAATGGGATTAATTATATCAATTTTGGAAGGTTTTCACAACTAAACGGCATAATAAATGTGCATAGCACAGTGATGGGTAAAGTGGGCTTTTATCAGGTGCCGCCTTCTTTTCTGATATGGATGTGTGTGGCAAGAATGAATCTTTCTCCAAACTCACATTAAATCCACAGACGGTTACAGAATGCCCAAGGATAATGATACTGCTATGGGCACAATTCTTATAAAATAAAAACAACTGAATTGAAAATTACAGAACTGAATAAATGGCCTAGAATTAAGACAAATTAAATATAAGCAGAGGTTTGAATGAGAAACTTACAGTAGAACATTTGAGAAATCAGTGTGAAAGATGCCAAGGGCAAAGAATGAGAAAAAGGGTGCATTAAAATATGCATAGAGAGATAAAAATAAGGAAAAGATATGTGCTGTTAGATGGTGAGGGAGGTGTTTCATGCTAAATTTAAGGTCCTGTAAAAAATCTTTTGAAGACTACAAAGAAGGTTTAGACATAGATCCTATTTATAATAATCTTAAAGGCAGTAGTTCGAGAGTAGGATTGGGAATTATTCCAAATGGTGGGCTTGTTTTAAAGGCTGGATTAACTAAGTGGTGAATGTTATTAAATGATGTGACACTGGGCAATGAAGACACATAAGATGATCTTGAGTCAGGATAGAGATAAAAACTGTGACTTGGGCTTCCCTGGTGGTGCAGTGGTTGGGAGTCCGCCTGCTGATGCAGGGGACATGGGTTCGTGCCCCGGTCCGGGAAGATCCCAGATGCCGCGGAGCAGCTGGGCCCGTGAGCCATGGCCGCTGAGCCTGCGTGTCGGGAGCCTGTGCTCCGCAACGGGAGAGGCCGCAACAGTGAGAGGCCCGCATACCGCAAAAAAAACACAAAAACAAAACAACAACAACAACAAAACCTGTGACTTGACGAACAATGTCCTCAAGGAGACCCAGAAGGCATGTTGATGACAAAAACAAAAAGATGGAGACAGTGGCATGACTGGAGGGGGTGATCTTTAAAAGAACTCAAGATTTTAAATAAATACAAAGGAAAAATGATTGCGTAGCAGCAGTAGTCATTCCCACAGAGGTGATAATTGAAGCTGGGCCTGGATTAGATTGCCAAGGGCTAGAATAGAGAAGAGGACTTCAAGGATAAAATCCTCCTGTGTAGGCCAGTGCAGACTGCAGAAATAGAGTCGTTTTTGTTCTGTGAAGCAGATGGAGATGGCCACTGAGCCTGGGTTTTATCTGTGGCTGCTGCTTTAGCACAGGTATTTGTTGGTGGTCAGTTAGAAACCTATTTGCCTAATAACCCTACACCTTCCTGCGATATAAGAGAAGAAAATACAATTCCTAAGATGGTTCAGGGTATTGTGCAGTTAGCATTTTCCTTTTTGTAGTTACCTGATTCATAAGGCCTTATCCTTCAGTGAAAGAGCCTTTGACTTGGACCCACTATCATTTATCAGTAAAGAACAGGTTCTTCTGCTAGGACGGAGATCTAGATGAGGAAACTTGTCAAGATGGGGTTAGATTCTCCCCCTTAATCCTTATTATACACATTTTTAACATGACACCCCATCCAAAGTCTATTCAAATATATTTTGAGTTTAAAGTATTTATTAATTACTACATTTCCTCATATTGATGCTTAAACACTAAACTTACTACTTCTATCATAATTCAGCTACAGATAAATGTTCTCAAATATCAGAGTTGGTATTTTGGGGGACTTATATTAGTTATCTAACATTTTCTTAAGTTAGTGCAGAAGTGGACCACTAGTTTGTTCAGAACCATTTCCTGGAGGGAAACCATGCTGCTCAAGATTTCATCATAGTTGAAGAAATTCTACATGTTTTTTTTAAAACCTTTTTCTTTAGCTTGAGTTATTGCTTAAAAAGAAGAATAATAATTTATTTGATGCTTAGAAAACACTGGATATTGTGCTAAAGGCTTATCTGCATTGTCACAGATAAAAGCAATTCTGTGAGTTGTTTTATTGCTGTTATAAGATGACCATAACGAGAACAGTTTGGAGAATGAAAGAGCAAAGTTATTAACAATTATGCTGGCATGTATGGTCACCTAATTATATCCTCATCTAATTATGTAGAAACCAAAGCCCAGAGTTTGCAAAAATTGTTATAACCAGTGTAACGGACAAGATAATGTTACCCAGTCTATGCTCTGACTGCTTGCCACATGACAGGCCAATAATCGAGAGATGAGTTGCTGGAGCAAGGAATGACGACTTTATTCAGAAAGCCAACAAACTGAGAAGATGGTGGGCTCGTTCCCCAAAGGACCATCTTGCCTGAGTTAGAATTCAGGTTCCTTTTATACTAAAAGGGGAGGGATTAAAGTCAAACACTTCCTGGTTCCCATCAGCCTCCAGAGGGATGTATTAATTTCTTCCTCCCTGTAGTCATTCATGAGTGAGCCTGGTCAGGATGTTTCCTGTGAGCTAAACAAAGGTATTTTAGCTTAATGCTCATTCCTGGGAAGTAGGGTTTCCAGAAATGGGCTGTTATGTATAATTTAAGCTTACACTCAACATCCCTTTAGTGATTAACTTGTAATAGAATACAAAGGTTCTTCCCTATAACAATAATTTCATGTTTTTAGCAGTCTACAAAATTCAGGTATAAAGCATCTAAACAGATTTATTTTTTCTATGGCATTTATCTTTGTTTTTTAGAACTAGTTGTAACAAAAACTTAATTCTGGAACTGAGTCATTTCCAGTTTAAAACTGGGTAATGCCCACTCCATTGAGGATTTCCTGTCTTTGCCATCTGTTTTTTCTCCTTTTTCTACCCAAGTTCCAGGAAGATGGAGGTAGCACTCTGGCACTGTGAAAGGGTAACTCGTTAGGCCCCCATTGGATGTGCTGGTTCTTACATTCTTTGAGCCTAAGCTTCTGTCTCTAGCACGGCTGCTGAGTGTAGCCCCGCATCCCTCCAGGTCCCACAGAGTCCTCTGTGCCTGAACTGTGAGGACTACTGTAGGAATCCTCTCCTGCTCTGTCTGGGTCTCCTTCCTGACTCTCTAGGAAGGCACTCCCTGACACTCATTTTTTGTTACTTTAATAAAAATGTAGCAGATGAAGTCATGTGGCATAAAGAAGGTAAAATTCCCACATCACTAATTTGCATTTCCCTCAGATCCAAATCCTTTGTATCTCATAGTATTTCTCTTCAGTTGCATTAAGAAGACTGATAGCATATGGCTTTTTGGATGTAAAGACAGGGTTAGGGTTTAATTTTTACCCATCCTGGTGTGCTCGTCTTTTATTCGGTACAAAATCAGCATCAGAAACTGTGCTTTCATCACACGACATTACAGTATGTGGGACCCTGATAGGCTGCTCTCAGGGGTCACAGACCCAGAGATCTCTTCGCCCCCCACCCCCACCCCATTATTGTGCCTTTACGAGGCATTACAATTCCTAGCATTTAACCTGAGAAGTCAGCACATACTCCTGCTTCTCTACAAACCCACCTGGGATTCCTGGCATGTACATCTGGGATGGGACTTGGCCCAGAAGGGTGAGAGTTGTGCTCCTTCTCAGACACTTAGCCTCTGTTCATTCCTACGTGAACCTTCTCCAATTTTTTCCCTGCCATCTGGTCAATTTTTCATTTCCTTCTACAGTCTCCAGAAATATTCTCTTATATACTTATGTATTTGCCTTTTCCTCTATGGCTTGTAGTTTAAACTCTAGTTCCCAAATTTTAATACAAAACTAAAAATTTTATAATGCTAAAATAAATCTTTTCATTCTCCCATTTTTAGCCTAGCTCTTTCAAGCCAAAGTGCTTTTGTTTTGGTCCTATTCCGTGTTATACATTAACAGA
Organism: Pseudorca crassidens; assembly: GCF_039906515.1. Classification (NCBI taxonomy): domain Eukaryota; kingdom Metazoa; phylum Chordata; class Mammalia; order Artiodactyla; family Delphinidae; genus Pseudorca; species Pseudorca crassidens. Next base: position 84,071,452 of record NC_090301.1, read on the forward strand.
TGTCTTCAAAGGAACTTAAAATAAGAATCTGACAGATTTCCCTGTATTCATTTTTTTCTTCCATGTTTATTGAGATATAATTGACATATAGCACTGTGTAAGTTTAAGGTGTACACCATAATGATTTGACTTACATACATCATGAAATGATTACAGTAATTTTAGTGAACGTCCATCATCTCACTTAGATACAAAATTTTTAAAAAGTAGAAAGTATGTTTTCCGTGTAATAAGAACTCTTAGGATTTACTGTCTTAACAACTTTTATATATAACATAATGCAGTGTTAATTATATTAATCATGTTGTACATTATATCTTTAGTATGTATTTAGCTTTTAACTAGAAGTTTATACCTTTTGACCACCTTCATCCAATTCATCCTATCCCCGCCCCCTGCCTCTGGTAACCACAAATCCGATTTCCTTTTCTATGAGTCTGTTTGTTTGTTGAAATATAATTGACCTACAACATATGTTAGTTCCTGGTGAAAAGCATTGTGATTCGATATATCTGTACATTACAAAATAATCATCACAATAAGTCTAGTTACCATCTACCACAGTACAAAGATATTACATTATAATTAACTATATTCCCCATGCTGTACATTTCATCCCCGTGACACATCTATTTTGCAACTGTAAGTCTGCACCTCTTAACTTCCCTATCCTTACATCTCCCTCCCCTCTGACAACCACCTGTTTGTTCTCTGCAACTGTGAGCCTGTTTCTGTTTTGTTACATTTGTTTATTTGCTTTGTTTTTCAGATTCCACATATAAGTGAAATCATATAGTACTTGTCTTTCTCTGTTTGACTTATTTCACTTAACATAATAATACCCTCTAGGTCCATTTATGTTGTCACAAATGGCAATATTTCATTATTTTAATGGCTGTGTGATATTCCATTGTATATATATATTGCTTGCAAATATCTTCTCCCATTCAGTAGGTGACCTTTTAATTTTGTTGATAGTTTCCTTTGCTGTGCAAAAGGTTTTTGGTTTTGGGTAGGCCCATTTGTTCATCTTCACTTTTGTTTCCCTTGCCTGAGGAGAAAGATCTAAAAAAATATTTCTAAGACCAATGTCAAAGAGCGTACTGTCTATGTATTCTCCTAGGAGTTTTATGGCTCCAAGTCTTATGTTTACGTCTTCAATCCATTTTGAGTTTATTTTTATATATGGTGTGAGAAAGTAGTCCAGTCTGATTCTTCTAAATGTAGCTGTTCAGTTTTCCCAACATCATTTATTAAAGAGGTTGACCATATGAGTTTAGGTTCATTCCTGGGCTCTCTATCCTGTTCCATGGATCTGTGTCTGTTTTTGCATCAATAACATATGGTTTTCATTACTGTAGCTTTGTAGTATTACTTTAAATCAGGGTGTGAGGTACTTCCATCTTCCCTCTTTCTTCTCAACATTGTTTCGGCTATTAGGGTCTTTTCTGTTTCCATACAAATTTTAAAATTATTTGCCTTAGTTCTGTGAAAAAATGACATTGGTATTTTGAAAGGGATTGCATTGAATCTGTAGATTGCCTTGGGTATTATGGTTATTTTAACAATATTAATTTTTCCAATCCATAAGCACAGTGTATCTTTCCATTTGTCTGTGTTGTCTTCAATTTTTTTCCTCTGTGTCTTATAGTTTCCTGAGTACAGGTCTTTTACCTTCTAAGTTAGGTGTATTCCTAGGTATTTTATTTTTTTGTTCTTGCAGTTGTAGATAGGATTGATTTCTTAATTTCTTTTTTGGTGTTCATTATTAGTGTATAGAAATGCAACAGATTTCTGTATACTGATTTTGTATATTACAACTTTACTAAATTCATTTGTTTTAATAGTTTTTTGGTGGTGCCTTTAGGATTTTCTATATACAGTATCATGTCACCTGCAAACAATGACAGATTTACTTCTTCCTTTCCAATTTGACTTACTTTTATTTCTTTTTCTTGTCTGATTGCTATGGCTGGGACTTCCAGTACTATGTTGAATAAAAATCGTTAGAGTGAGCATCCCTGTCTTGTTCCTGATCTTAGAGAAAATGCTTTCAGTTTTTCTCCATTGAGTATAATGTTGGCTGTGGGTTTGTCATATATGGCCTTTATTATGCTGAGGTATATTCCATCTATACTCACTTTGTTGAGAGTTTTTATCATAAATAGATGTTGAGTTTTGTCAAAAGATTTTTCTGCATCTATTGAGATGATCATATGACTTTTTTTATTCCTCAGTTAATTGATCAACTTATGGATATTAAATCATCCTTGCATCCCTGGGATAAATCCCACTTGATTATGGTGCATGATCCTTTAAATGTATTGTTGAATTTAGTTTGCTAATATTTTGTTGAGGATTTTTGCATCTATGTTCACTTGTGTTATGAGCTTGTAATTTTCTTTTTTGGTGATGTGTTTGTCTGGTTTTGGTATTTGGGTGATGCTGTCTTGTACATTAAGTTCAGAAGTGTTCCTTACTCTTTAATTTTTGAAATAATTTAAGAAGTACAGGTGATGACTCTTCTTTATATGTTTGGTAGAATTCACCTGTGAAGCCATCTGGTCCTAGACTTTTGTTTGTTGTGAGTCTTTTTGTTTTTTTTAATTACTGATTCAATTTCCTTACTGGCAATTGGTCTGTTCATATTTTCTATTTCTTCTGACTCAGTTTTGGGAGACTGTACATTTCTAGGAATTTGTCCATTTCTTCTAGGCTGTCTATTGTATTGATATATAATTGTTCATAGTAATCTCTTTTGATCCTTTGTGTTTCTGTGATGTTGGTTGTAACTGCTCCTCTTTCATTTCTGATTTTATTTATTTGGGCTCTCTCTTTTTTTTGATGAGTCTGGCTAGAGGTTTTTAAAATTTTGTTTTTCTTTTCAAAAAACCATATCTTAGTATTATTGATCTTTCCTATTGCATTTTTAGTCTCTATTCTACTTATTTTCACTCATCTTTTTTTCCTTCTTCCCAAACAAAACTTTAGTTCCTTTAGGTGTAAGGTCCTTTAGGTGTAAGGTTAGGTTATTCATTTGAGATTTTTCTTGTTTCCTGAGGTAGGCTTGTACTGCTACAAACTTCCCTCTTAGAACTTTTTTTTTCTATGTCCCATAGGTTTTAGATTGTTGTGTTTCCATTTTCATTTATCTACAGGTATTTTTTTGATTTCCTCTTTGATTTCTTCCATGACTCACTGGTTGTTTAGTAGCATATTGTTTAGCCTCCAGGTATTTGTGGGGTTTTTTTGCCATTTTTTTTCCTTGTATTTCATTTCTAGTCTCATACTGTTGTGGTCAGAAAAGACACCTTCTATGATTTCAATCTTCTTAAATTTGTTGAGACTTGTTTTTCAATTCATTTAGCTACCTTACAGTCTTTCAATTGGATCATTTAGTCCATTTACATTTAAAATAATTACTGCTAGGTATGTACTTATTGCCATTTTTCAAATTTTCTGATTGTTTTTGTAGTTCCTGAGGGTGAAGCTCCAGGCTAAGTAAATAGGTCTTTTTCATAGGAGAACTGGCATTGTGTTTCTGTTTGTTGTCAGTGTAGTGCCCTGGGGGTTGTGGCCTGCCAAGAACTGTCTTTATAATTGTTATAGTCCCATGGAACTCAGAAATGCCAGACCTCTTGGCCACTTGGCCCAGGAGATCAAGGGGTGTCCTCTGTATAGATTACATGTGGCTGGCTTTACCTAGGTAGCTGTAGAGTGTAGGGAGTGATGCTTGGTCTCATGCTTCAGGAAGGCAGCAGGAAAATGACTTGACTATAGGCACTCATGGGCTTCAGCAGTGCAGCCTGAAAGTGCCTTGTCTGTGTAACCAATAGCTTTAGGCCTGGAGTCAGAGAACACCCTGACTGCTTGCATTCATCAGCCCCAGCCAGGGGGCGGGGGAGTGTCAGAGCCATCAGCACTTGTGTACTTTAGCTAGGGAGTAGGAGAGTGCTGTAGCCGTTAGCACCCACCCACTCCAGCCAGGGAGAAAGGGAGTACTGCAGCCACCAGAGTTCTCTGGCTTCAGCAATGCTGCAGGGTAGTGCCCTGCTTGCTCACTGCCAAGTCTGAGCTCACCTGCCTGTGTAACAAGTGGGGAGTGCAACAATGGTGTCTGCTGGCACCTCTGTCTCTGGGGGAGCATTTCCACCTCCCCCTTCCCCTCCATCTGATGCCTTTAGATTTGCAAATGACTCTCCTTCACTTATAGTCTTAGTACTTGGCACTTATCAAACAAAAAGGCTGCTATTTTCCTGAGTATAGTGGTGAGTGAGATTGCACAAGAGCCTTTTAAGAAGAGAGTCTCAGTTTCCTGTAGCATTTTGGGACCCTTGAACAACGGCCCCCTTGATTTTTCTAAGCCAAGCATTTTGGAGGCTCATCTCTCTAGAGTAGATCCCAGGGGCTGGGGTGCCAGATGTGGGGTGTCAATCCTTTGCTCCTCCAGGACAAGCACCCATCTGGTGAGATTCCTCCTTGCTGTGTGTCACCACGCCAGGGGTGCATTTTTGGTAAGAGCATCGCTCTGCCTCTGTTATCTGTCTTGTTGTTCTTTTAATTCTTTTTTGTGGAGCAGGCGTTCAGCTAGTTCTTAGATTCCTTTTAGAGGGAACTGGTTCGTGCGTAGGTGTATATTTGCTGTGCTCATTGGAGGAGGTAACTTAAGGCTCTTCCTATGACTCCTTGAACTGCCTCCCAATAATTATCTGTTATATTTACTGTATGACAGGTACAGTGTTGAGTCAGGTGATATAGAAATTTTTAAAAATATAGTCCCTATCTTCAGAGAGCTTACAGAATAGTGGATAAAAATAGATTCAGAAATGAAACATTATAATACTCTAGGAAATAAAGTTCTCCTGAGATGATGTAGTGTCTTCCAATTGTATGGTTTACCTGTTATAGACTGTGAGAGACCAGCTGACTTGAATTTATTGGAAAGATTCAAGTGGACTAAATATTTCATAAACACTTTAAAAGCTATGTTGATCACTTAAAAGTATGTTTTGTTGTGTAACCAACGCAAAAATTGAACTATTAACCTTATGTTCAAAGACAGTGCCCACAAAATATATACTAACATAAAAACAAAAGTGAAGGTGAGGAAACTGCCACAGGGGGAAAAAATAAAACAACAGGATCTGATTCCACAATTATTTAGACCCCTCTGTTAGAACATAACATTAAGAAATATATTAACGAGAAGAGATTTCTTTAGAGAGCCCTTGCCATTCTGTGAGTGTCTATATTCCTTCCCAAATGGGCACTTGAGTCTTACATGACCACAAATCTAGGAAGGAAGGTTTGTGAGACCACCAGAAACCATGTTTCCCTGGTGTTGGATGACACAGAGTACTGGCTTATACCTAAGCCAGCAAAAGCAACCTTTGACAAAAGGAGAGAGATGACTACTTTGGAATTTGCTTGGATTCCATAGTTTATTGGGGCAAGAGATATGTTCATATTTCTGGTCAACTACATGTATGCCATGTAGAGAGATTGCTGTACTAGAGTCATTTTAAGTTCTGCTAAAGAATGTCATGGGACTCCAAGAGCAAGGGTCTGTGTGAAATAAGCATAACGAGAGTCAGGAACAGAGATGCACCCAGGGAGGCTGGGCAATCTCTGAAGAACCCATGAATATGCCCACTAGAAAAAAGGGTCCACTGTCAGATTCCAGGCTCTGAAATAATAAAGCTTGCTTACAACAGTATTCATCATCAGCTAAATAAGAACCTTCCCTGGTTTATCCCTTTATGTCTGCTCCTGGTACCTGCTTAGAACCCAAGATTTCTAAAATAACAGCTAGAAGTCAGGAAGGAAGTAAACAACAAGGGAAAGAACAAGTCAATCAACCCCCCAACTCCCAGTCTCCACCAGGTCAAATTTAATGATAGTTTCATTTCAAGGGAAATTAAGTATGTTTTCAAATGGCGATCATGTTAAAAGAAAAAAAAAAAAAAGAAGAAAACATACCTCCTTTAGTTTTTAACTAGAGGAAAAAGGACAAGTGCCAAAGAGTACATTAAAGGAACAGTGGAAAATCAAATTAAATCAACAAACATTGTGGTTTGATTGCATCAGAAGTCATGCTTCTTATGCTTATTGGTTACATTTCGTGACAATGGAAGGCCTTGGTATCAAGGACACTTTAAGACTGATATAAAGAGAAACCCTAGACTCTGGTATCTATCAACAACCCTCACTTGAAACTGATATAGGAAGACTTCCATTTTAATCCTATATCACAATTATTTTCAGAAATTTTCATGAAATTTCTTCTGACCAAGGCACAGATATCTCTCTGAAAGTGGGTTTGTAATATAAATATGATCCTTTGAATTATTTTATTGAGATGCATGTTCAAATTGTAGAAAACTCTAGTAAGTACAAACAATTAGCAGAGAGCTTGCTATCCTCACTCAGGGCCCATTTTCATATGCATTAAGGGTCCCAAAAGCTTGGCTTGTAGAGTGGAGCACATACTCTCCATGTCTGTGAAACCATGATTCCATGGAAGAAAAGCACAGGTTATTTCTGCTCCTTAATATATACAAAAAGAATAGGTAATACACACACATGCACACATCTCCTATTTGCATGCATATATGCAGTTAGAGCATTCTAAGAGCAGTTGCTAATATAATTTACAATGTCTGACTCCCTTTTGAAATGTTTAGTACAAAAATAAATGCCAGATAAAATTTCAAGTCCTAGAATTAATATTATAAGCAGTGTGACCTTGGTAAGATTTCTTAATTTTTCTGAACTTTAAATTTTCTTCAGTAAAACTGACACAATTAAATAACACCGCTCAAGTCAAAGAGTTGTTGTAGTAATTAAATTAATTGAAAGAGAAAAGTCTCTGGAATATAGCAGGCTTCGAATGGATACTAGTATTATTTCTTACCTTTTTAGAACAGAAGGAAAAACTTGGAACAAAAATGCATGAACTAGAAAAACAGAACCTTCATTTCCATACTACCTCCTGCCCCAACGTTTCCCCTATATGGACATTTCTTTCTCATATTCCATGGGTAATATATTGAAGGCTCTACTTTGATTACAAAAAAAGCAAGCGGTATAGTTTCTTTCTGGAGTAAAACGTAAGTAGGCACAGTGGCTAGTGATGTCACATTATATCAATAATATAATCATTATTCAAGGCATGAGAATTAACACAGGCAAGTTTCTTCTCTTTCTTTCCTTCCTTCTCATTTTATTTATTTATTTTTTTGGAAAACACCTTTTGCATTTGTAACTCACCTTAATATTAACCAAAACTGTGTTTTCCAATAAATGTGTGCAAATGGGTTAATCAATATTCTTTCAGTTCCTTTGATTAATATTTATTTTATGTAAAATGTATTGGTCTGGCAAGGCATACGAAAAGAGCAATGTGAATGAGAAAAAGTGAATTTTTAGGATGACCAATAAAATGGAAGATCTGAAATACTGCAGTATAAAACTTATTACCTCATTCATTTTATTAAGGGGACCCTTTGCTCCAAGTAGTGTGTCGATAGAGGACAAAATAGAAGCCCAGCAATCATTGAGCAAAATGAATCCTGGCATTAAGTGTAGAAATTTGAAACAGCTGTTTTGAGTGGGGACAAACTCATTTTTTATCTCTATTGATTTTATTGGGTCCTTATCGATTGACAGCACCTATTGGGACTGTTGTGCCCTAAGTGCTAAGAAAGCACTAAAGGAATGGCAAGCTTTCTAAGGTTTTATACTCACAATATTTGCTCAGTCAATAATTATTTTTAGCTCAGTGCACCTAAAGAACTTTCAGACAGAATTTCAATGACTCATTTGAAACATATACCCCAAATGTTGTGCAGAAAGTAGAAGGAAGTTGTATCTTAGAATCAAGAGCATGGGATTGGAAGATGGACAGACCTAAGTTTGCAACTGCCTCTTTAGACAATTGTTTAATCAATCTGAGTCTCAGTCTTCTCATGTATAAAATGAGAGTCTTATCTCCTTGGCTGAATTACTGAGTAAAATAAATGCAATATTGTTTGAAGAGTGTCCAACATAAAGCCTGACAAAGAGTTCTGTTTAATTGAAAGAAAGCCTATCTCAAAAAAGTCATATCATCTAATATAAATAGCTACTAGTGTTGAAAAGGAATATTTTTTAGGCTTGTTACACTAGATCTTCAAGAACTTCTTAAGATCAAGGGCAAAATCTGATCACCACGATGCCTGGGGTGTCCTGTGACAGTAGAAAGAGAACAGGCACATTTGCTTCCTCCTAACTCAAATGTGTGATATGGGAAAATGACATTCTAACTCTGATTCCCAGTTTTCTCATCTGTAAAATGAAAATAAAATCCTTCTCACAGAATTGATGTTACAATCACATAAAGGGATGATTAGCGTAAAAGTCAGATGAGAAAGTACTTCATAACAGGTGATAGTTATTATCAGGAAGAGTGGTGTGCTCGCAATACAAATTGATTTCTGATCATAGCATTAACATAAATCAGACCTTATTTTTAAAATATTCCTTCACACAGAGTACTCACTTTATTCATACAGCAACTTCAAGAGTTGGCATGAAAGGAATCATCCTTTATTTTATAGATGAGAAATCTGAGATTCTGAGAGACTTACGTTTCCTCATATTACACAGCACAGTAGCTGCAGAACTAGACCCAAAGTCAGGTGTCTAACTCTCCACACTTGGATGCTTCCTAGGACAACATATTGCCTTCCAATTTCAGAATTACTAACTCCCAGGTTTTGGTTCATTTAAAGACTTTAAGGCCACAACTCCCCAGCATTAAAAAGAAAGGAAAATCATAGGAGTCTTTTAGCTACTTTCCCTCAAATCTTGGTATAGTATTGTAATTAAAAATGATTTCTAAATGTCATTAATGACTTTGACTATGAATGTGACTATGACTTTGTTTTTACTTAATGAATAAAATGACTTTTAAGATAGCTTACTATGAGTTTCAAAGCGTATTCTGTGTTCTTACAATAAAAACTTGAATGTTCCTGTATTTTTCCACTGCAGGTGAATTTGATATTCAAAAGGATGAGAAGACTAATGGTTCTGATTAGAGTGAAGCAGAAAGTGAGGAGAATGTGAGAACTTCCTCACACAGACATTTAGCCAGATAATTTCAGCTTGGGTGTCTGGTACTTTATTTTATTTAAAACAAAATTGGCTCTATTTCTGGAAATCCATGACTTAATTATGTACTTCAATCTTTACCTGAACTAATGTAATTTTCATATACCTAAGATCAAATAAGTAAGGTAGGGCACACATAAAGCACGCATTTTTCACTACACTGTGCTCTTTAATCTTTAACATTTTCTGATCCTTAGAGATACCTCCATATTAATGTTTGTATCTATGTAAATAAACATTTTTATGGCACTGTTTGCATGTATTTAGTTTACCATTTTTCAAATGTTATCCATATAACAAGTTTTATGTGAAAACAAAATATTTGGTGATCAAAGATATTTGCATGATGCTGGGGTACATTAAGTCTCTAAGCACAGTACAAGGTTATTAAAGATTGTCAGCTTTATTTGACCAGGGATCACTCTTTCATAAAACTTTCCTTCTATGTATTTTTCCATGAGACATACTTTGGTAGATCTTATGTGAACTTGTATAGTGAGGATTTTATTTAATAGTTCTCTACCTCAACTTTCCCATTTTGTTTTGTCAAATAATTGTAGGTGATCACTTTTGAGTTCATTCAGGACTTTTCCAGTTTTAGCACTGAAAGTTCTGCATCCCAAGAAACCCCTGCATTCCAGACATACTGGGTTAGTTGGTTACCCTCTGGTCAAGCTTGATGCCTATTATATAATTTGATCTTTAAAAATGTGATTATTATTAAAACATGACTATAAGTGCTTGATACTTCTCTTATCAAGAGGTAGAGTCTGAGTCCCCTACTCTTGCATATGGTCTGGCTTTAGTGCCTTGATGCATGATTTCCAAAGTTAGGAAATAAGAGACAATGCAGCTCCCTTCTACCTGGTTTTTTGTTGGGACATAAGAATTTGGAGTCTCGAGACACCATGTAAGAAGTCTGGCTCCCTTATACTTCCACGCTGGAGAGACACATAGATAGAAGTACCTTCAGAGCCCCATCTATTCCCATCTCAAAATCTTTAAGTCTCCCCAGCCCAGGTTCCAGAACTTGAGTGTACAAATCTACGAGATAACTCCAGCCTCAGCCACCACTGACTGAAAACCCGCAAAACTCTCAGCAAGAACAGCCTAGCTGAGCACAGCTGACCTCTAATACTGTGAGAAAGATGAATAATGGATGATAATTGTTCCTTTTCACCAGTAAGCTTATTACATAGCATAGGTAACTGGAACAATACCAGAAATATTGGTCAGTTCTGTCACACTGAGAACCTATTTCCCAGGTTAATCAGTGATCATTAGGATCACTAAACAAGTTTTTAACTAATATTTACTGAAGGAATACCACTTTATAAACTGCAAGCTATGAACTCACACAAAAATATTTAACATAATGGTCAATCAATATTTATTAGAGCCTATTATTTTTGTGTATTTGTTATTTATGTGTATTATTTATATTGTGTGTGCCTATGTATATACACATTTAAAATGTATATCAATTAATTTAATTAAGAATAATTAAACTTAAATGTGTTGCTTTAGGGTTTTTGTTTGTATTACTACATGATAAAAAGGAGTAAACAGTTACATAGAAAATAAAGAAAGATGAAACGAAGTTGAAAATGAATAAAGGGAAGGAAGGAAAGAAAGGAGAGAGGGAGGGAAATACACAGGAATTCCACTCTCATAGCCAGTTCTCAAGGGAACCTGAAAAAATATGCAGAAGGAGCCTTATGAGAAGAATAAAACTTATAGAACCATTCTTACAGTTTTCTAGAAGTTGGTTTGGATGTGAATTAGGTTAGGTCATTTTCCTTGAGCATTTGGATTCTCTGCCATCAGTTTAAATCATCCATGTGTCAGTACTTCTGCTTCTGCCACTACCAACGGTCTGCTATTTTTTTCTTATTGCTCTAGCTCCTGCTTACCTATTGCTTCTGTTTACTAAGCTTTCGTTTACTAAAGGCTCATGATCTCTTGGGCCTCTGAGTGTATCCTTTTAGGTTCTTTCTATATGTAACTTGGATTCAAATTCCCCTGAAAGAAAATCTGATTAGTCCAATTAATGACCCACATTTGTACAGATTCTTCAAGTCAAACCACCTCACACATAATCACAGCCACATCTAGAGAGAGTCTGCCATTGGGTTAGATGCCTACTTGGTTCCATCAGCTCTAGTCAGAGAGACTGGCATCATCTCCACATCACATGGCTGCTTAGGGCTGCTCTTTCCACAGTGAGCTGTTGTTTGGATGGTTTTACAGAAGGGGCTATAGAAACGGCAGAGTCCAGGATCAGCCTTCCCAGAACACATGAAAGCATAAACATCACATTCCTATTTGGCACGTCTTTCCTGCTATCACTATTTGGGTCATCATCACACTGTGTGACGTTAAAAGAACTGTGTCCTGAAAGCTCTCCTTGATTCTAACCTCATCTGTTTATGCTCTATTTTGCATAGTGCTCTAAGGATTAAAAGTCTAATATACTACACTGATATTGTTCTCCTGCTTCAATCTTCCATCATTGAAGAACCATGTTCCTTAACACAGTTTAAAGCATCCTTCAACATAGAACCCTTAACTATTCCTCAAGCTTTATCCCCCAAATTCCCTTTTAGGAATTCTTGCTCCTTCTATACCAAACTGCTTACCAGTTGCTAGTAACATCCTGGGCCATGATACCCTTGCTCACAAATTTCCTTTTGAAATACCTCATTCCTCCTCTCTCCTCTCTCCCCTCACCCAGAACCAAAGAATTCTTCAAGGCCCGTATCAAATGCCACTTCCTTTATGAAAACATCCTGGATGATCACATTTGGAAATGATCTTCACCTCTCTAACATCACATATTAAGAAGGAGCTATATTTTTACAATAATATATCAGTTTACTAGAATATAAGTTTTTTAAGGTCAGTCAATTTTTTTTTACAAGATTATTTGACTCCTCTCCTCTTTTGCCAAGGCATTAAAAACAGTGCCATGAACATAATAAACACAATTTTCTATGTTAATGTACAATTTAGCAAGCTCAACAGAAAAGGCCAGTCCCAGAGAACAAGATTTGGGAGTCAAATAATAAAATTATATTAAAAGGTTTACAAAATTGAGAGGACAAAATGATAGATGAAAGTAGTTTAAGTTAACATGTTAAGGATTTGTGTTTGGAGAAAATGAACTTAGAGAATTTAGAATAATATTCAAAATTAATTAATTCATTCTTTATTTCAAAATATTTATCATCTAATTACTCTGTGTCAAGCACTGTTGGAAATGTGGGCATACAGTAAGAAACAAGACAGTAAAGGTCCCTGTCTTTAAGGAACTTACATTCTGGCAAGGAAAACTAAAATTAACCCAGCAAAACAAGCATATAATGTAGTTTCCAGTACTGATAAATTTTATAAAAGAAATTAACTGGAAAAAAGTGGCCTATTTTTGACAGGCAAAGAAAGTTTTTTTTATTATTATTAAGCAGATGGACATCTGGGCAGTGTCTAACAAAATTGAGAAAGCTAGCTCTGCAAAAATTCTGTGAGCAGAGATTTCTAAGCAGAAGAGAGAAGAAAAGCAAAGGTCTTGAGGTAAGAAGGGCACAGAGGCCAGTGTGGTTAGAGAAAAGTGAAGGATCAGGAGAGCAGGAAAAATGTTGGAGAGGCGGGCAGGGCACAGAGCCTGCAGACCTCATAAACCATACATAGGAAAGGCTTTGGATTTTTGTCTACACTTGATGGGGAGACACTGAAGAGTTGTGATCAGTGAAGAGCCATGAATTAATTTATACTTTAAAAGATAACTCTGATATCTGCATAAAGAATATTTTACAAGGAATAAGAGAGGAAACAGGGAAGAGGTATTTCAGTAGTCCAGAGGAGTTGATGGGGCTTGAATGACAGTAGCAATGGTAAGAAGAGTCAGGATTCATTTTTAAGGAGACTCCATGACATAATAATAGATTGATTATAGAGTATGAGCTTACAGAGCCTTCAATTTTCCTTACCAGTATACTTCTAAGTATAGTAAAACACAGTAAAGTGAATATTCTAGTATATTCTGATTTTTAAAAAATTAACAAAGCATTAACACATTAGATGAATATAAATTGATCTTACAAGTCACTTACAAAAACATTTTGAAGAATGGAGACTTCTATCAGGTTATAACTGATTTTTCATGATAAAATTCTGTTTATAGTGAGGTAAAGTATATTATAATAATGTTTTATATTTAAAATGGATATTTTATGTCGTTTGGAAAATACATTGCTAAAAATTGTCTACATTTTAGAAATCTCTAATAAATCAACTAAATTAATAATCGTTACATACAAAAAAAGCAAAAAGCACTATAATTTTTCTAGTTGCCTCACACTGTTTGGATTTAAGAGCATTCACTTCTTCAGACAAAATGGATGTGGATTTTTCTTTAACCAGGAAAATGAATTAAGTGTTACCACAATCTGCTATATTTTATTTCTTCATGGTATCTGGAAGAATTTTCCTAAAGCATGTTCCTAATCCCATGTCTATAAACTCATTGGATTGTTCTCTCCTTTCCTTCAAACATGCTCCAATACAAAAGAAACTGGTAATGAACTATTTTTATTACTCATCTTTTCATAAATATGAATCCTAGTCAACAGATCACATTTAAATATGGAAGACAGCACTATTTTTCATAAAGACATGATTTTCTGTCATACATAGATTCGTTTCCAATATTTTTATCATTTTTAAGATAGTTTTAACCCTTTTCCTTTTGCTATCTAACAGTTTCTCAACTTAGTTTTATGACATTTTTATACCGATTAGCTGATCTTTTTATCTTTTAATATTTTCCCACAGTTTTTGTTTATAGTTTTATTTTACTCTTCAGTGCTCTGTCTGTAAGTTTCTTCTTGCCAGTTTTAATGGTCTATAATTTCCAATGGAAAGTCAGCTGCCAGAACCTTCCTTCCTCTAGTGTTAATGGCTTCTCTTGAGAACCTGCCCTGCCCTCCACCATCTAATTTGAGTCAATGAGGGGGCAGACAAAACAGATGGTTGGCACAAGATGGGATGATTCACTGTTTGAAATCATGGTGAAGAAAATTGGTGAGGGAGAGGGAAGCCTGACATTTGACAGAGCCGTGTAGAAATTGCAGTATCCAGACAAAGTTCAGTTTAATTTTGACTGTTACTTTCCAGATGTACTGATCATATGATTACAATTTTAAGATTATATCGAGAATATACCTTTTCCCAAATGCACTGTAATCATTCCAGCAAAATGAGTTTATCAGTGAGTGTCAATGCCAGGATTATTCTCGAAGTTACCTAGTTGCCCTAAGTTATTTTATTGTGCTTTTCATGACATTGAATACCTACTCTACTTCTACTTATGTGAAGCTTACTTTTTTGCATAATCTGTCTTCATGTCATTTCACTGATTTCTTTGCAAGTTATAGCTACAGATGAAACCTCAAACAACTTTGTAAGGGAAGAAGTAAACTATATATATTTTATTTGATTTCTCTTTATATTCTATTGCCACAAATTTATGGCATGAGACTATATAACTAAATCATTGTGACAATATAAAGAGAATGATACAACAACAAAATTTAGAATACACATATTTAGAATTTAAAATATCTCTTTAATTTGTATACAAGGGTTTCTTAATTGAAATGAAATAGAATAAAAGATATAGTAAAGCCATGATGATAAGTTAATATTACAGACCATGAATTCTAGACAGGGAAAATGTCATTCCCCTGGGGGAAACAATTGGATCTTGGGGAATAAAAACCTGAGATATTACAATGCTTTGTAACCCTCCAAAGGACCATGTTACATAAACACATATATAGTATTTTGTGATATTAACATTTTATGGGATGACGGATTAGGAAAAATATTTTTAAAGGTTCCTCAGGGGGATGTAATTTTTAAAAAGCTTGAAAAATACTCTTAAAGACAAGTCTTTCTTTGTCCCAATGCAATGACAAATGATGGTTTTGTGATCAACCTTCCATGTATCTACAATTATAAATGCTTATTATATAGTGGGTCAACCTGATACATTGAAAATCAAATAAAAAAGCTGTGAGCTTACTTGCACAATCTTCTTATAAGGGAAATGTTTAAAGTTAAAATATACTAAAAAGTTATAGAAGAAAGGGTGTAATAGTCATAAGAAAGCATCTAATAGGCAATGTTTAAACATATACACATATCCAGTGTTTCACATATAGGAAGTTTTCTAAACACCATTCCACACAAATGAAGACATTTCTTAGCAATGAAAGTAGTTGTGAAAGAGAGGTATGCCTTCTACACTTTCTTCACTGCCAATAGTAACAGGATAGCAAAATTAATTAAACAGCATATGTGTGTGCACAAAATGCAAATGAATACCTGACTATATTGTTTGAATATTTTTATTTTATGCACTACAGGTATTTTAATCATAAACCAATATAGTTTTAGAGGCTATGGAAGTAATTCAAATACAAGGAAAAGATGATGAAAATCAAATCATTGAGTATTTTAAATGCAAAAGTGAAGTTAGGATAAAAAGAAATCTAAACACATTGGGTTTTTAGAGAGAGATCATTGGTAACTTACTGAAAAACTGTTTTACCAGAGCAATTGGGCCAAAGCCTGATTATAAGAGAGGAGGCATGCATACTCAGCCACACTTAATGTGGTCTTATCCATAGCAACCAAATTTTGTTGATTTTTGTACATTTCCAGATTGTAAACAGCATGATGGCAGAACTGTATTGTCCTGTGATCAATATAGTGCCTACAACTATGTCTAGAAAGTGTATGTGTGTGTGTGTGTATGTATTTATGTGTGTGTGTTTTATGCTAAACAGATATTTTTGAAATGTAAAGAAGTTGCATAGGAATGAAGGACTAAATGCAGCTTACTCTTAATTTTAATAAATTAGTGATATGGAAAGAAACAGGATAGATGTTTGAGGAAATAGTTGGAGGTAGAGAAGTTAATTTTAAGATTCCCAGTACCTGGAAACTCTCCACAAAGTATTAGGTTCAATATAAACTAGGCTTTATTCAACTTGCCTCACATAGCCTTGGAATTTATTGTACACTTCAAAGAATTATAGGGAATTAGTGACATAGTCAGGGTTAAAACTCTAATTTACTGCTCAGCCAGCTAAACTAGAGTCCAAGTAAATGCTCATCGTTTCTTTGTTGAACACGATTTCTATTGTATCATGTATTATATTCTTTGCATTTCTTATCTATTTTTCTTGAGTGCTATTTTTAGGCATACTATGGATTCTTAAATTTGGTTAAAACACAATGGATACTACTCTGCTTAAGCACTTTATAAATTTAATTTTTAAGCTTTGCGTACTATGTTTATAAATGGTCATGTAGTTATCTTCCCAAATTATATTAATCATAAGGTATTACCAAGTTAATTTACAATAACTATTATTAATATACTAAGGGATCTAAGAGAAAGTTGGACAAGTGCAAAATCAGATGAAATGAAAACTGTGAGAGAGAATTAGTTGGAAATGCTATAAATAAAAACATATTAACAGAGATGTACAATGTCTTTGATGAGCTAATAAAATAAAAACAGCCCAAACAGCCAAGGTAAGAATCAGTGAACTTGGAAGATAGGTCGATAGAAATTACTCAAACTGAAAACAAAAAGAGAAAAAATAGTAAAAAAGAAAAGAGAAAAGAATAGAAAAAAGAAAATCAGAGCAAAAGTATTTATTATTTTTTCAAATGTGAAGTAATAAATACTTTCACAGATGAAACTGAAGGAGTTCATTGCCAGCAAAAATTACCCTACAAACACTTTTTTTTTTTTTTCACACATACCTTTTTTTTTTTTTTTTTTGTGGTACGCGGGCCTCTCACTGTTGTGGCCTCTCCCGTTGCGGAGCACAGGCTCCGGAAGCGCAGGCTCAGCGGCCATGGCTCACGGGCCCAGCCGCTCTGCGGCATGTGGGATCCTCCCAGACCGGGGCACGAACCCGTGTCCCCTGCATCGGCAGGCGGACTCTCAACCACTGCGCCACCAGGGAAGCCCCTACAAACACTTTTTAAGAAAATTTTTCAGGCAAAAAAATTATGAGGCTGAAAACATGGATCTACATAAGAAAATAAAAAACACTGAAAATAGAATAAATGAAGGTAAAATTAAATTTATTTTTTCTCATTTTTAGTTGCTCTAAAGTAATATCTGACTGTGTAAAGGAAAAATAGTAGGAATTCATTGATGTTTATAGCATAATTAATACAGAAGTTATAACAAAAATAGCACAAAGGATGGGAGGGTGGAGGAGGAATATATGATTGTGAGAACTTTACACCATATATATAAAGTGGATACTATTTTTTGAAGGTAGACTTTGATTAATTAAAGGTGTATACTATACATCTTTAGGGAAACCACTAAAAAATGTCCAAAAAAGTCAATAAAACAAATTAAATGAAATCATAAAAATTCTTAAATTAACACAAAAGAAGGCAGAAAAGGAGGTAAGGACACAAAGAAAAGATGAATACATGTAAAACAGGTAACAAGACGGTATATTTCAATTTAACTATACCCATAATCTTATTAAATATGAATGACTTTAATACACAGGATAATTGAGGATTGTTAGTTTGAGGAAAAGCAAGACCCAACTCTAGACTGTCTATAAGAAACCTACTTTAAATAGAAAGACATAGTAGATAGGTTAAAAATAAAAGGATGTAAACAGATACACCATACAAACTTTAAACACAAGACAGTTCAGATAACCATATTACTTTTAGATATAACTTCAAAACAGGGAAGACCATCAGGTAGAGGGAGTAACATCACACAATGAAAAAAGGGGAAATTCTCCAAGACCTACCATCCTAAATGTTAATGCTCCTACCAACAGAACTTCACAATACGTAAAGCAAAAACTGATGGAACTGAAGAGAGAAATAGACAACTTCACAATTATAGTTGAATACTTCAACACTCCTTATCAATAATTAATATAATAAGCAGTAAATGATGGTACAAAAAATCAGTAAAGGTATAGGAGAACTAAACAATGCCATCAAATAGCTAGTCTCAATAGATGTTTATTGAAAACTCCACTCAATAACAGGAAAATACACTTTCTTTTCAAATGCAGAAGAAATATTTTCCAAGGTAGATGATATTCTGGGCCATAAAACAAACCTGAATACACATAAAAGAGTGTAAGTCATATGAAGTATACTCTCAGACTATGATGGAATTAACTCAGAATTCAATAACAGAACTATATCTAGACAGTATTTAAAATTTAGAAATTAACATATTTCTGAATAACTCACATATCAAAGAAGTCTCAAATAAGTTTAAAATATTTTGAACAGGATGAAAATGAAATGCTATGTATCAAAATTTGAAGAGTGTAGTTAAAGTTTATAGAAAGTACATACTATTAAATATTATTATTGGAAACAGGAAAGGTCAATATCAATAACCTGAGACTCAACATTAAGTAACTAGAAAAAGAGAAACTTGAACTCAAAGGAAGCAGAAGGAAGGAAATAAAAGTATTAGAGTAGGATTCAATGGAATTGAAAACAGAAAAACAATAATCAATAAATGTAAAAGATTGTTCCTTGAAAAGATCTATGAACTTGATAAATATCAGAAAACACTGATTAAAAAAACATAAGGAATTGCCAATATTGGGAATGAAAAAGGAGGTATCAATACTGAATCAAAATATTAAAAGTGCAATAAGGAAATACTATGAAAAATTTCATGCCCATAAATCCAACAATTTAGGTGAAATAGATCAGTTCCCTGAAAGATACAAACTGCTGAAACTCATTCAAGGAACAGATAACATGAAAAGTCTATATCTAGTCAATATTTTAAAAATTGAATTACAGTTAAAAATCTTCCAAAAAATAAAGCTTCAGACCCATATGGTTTTATTGGTAAATTCTACCATTTAATGATGAAATAATACCAATTCTACACAACCCTTTGGAGAAAATAGAAAAACAATGTAATACTTCTCAGCTCCTTCTATGAGTCCAGCAATACCTTGATACCAAAACCATTAGACAGTGAAAGTGTCTCATCAGAGAGTGAAAGTGAAAAATATTAATTTTGCAATGGAGAAACCTAAAGACACTACCTTAACCAAATGATCTAATATAATGTCACTATTAATACGCCATATTGATATTATGTAGCACCTGTTATGATGAAATTCTTCCCTAATGGACCTAACCTCAGCCTAATCATGAGAATCAGACAAGTCCAAGTTTAAGGTACAGTCTACTAAAATACTTAACAATTACTCTTTAAAATGATAAGATTGTGAAAGACAAAGAAAAGCTAACAAACTTTCACAAACTGGAGAAGACTAAGGAGACATGACAACTAAATGTGATGTAATACCTTGGTTTGGACACTGGAAGAGAAAAGTATACTGAGCAAAAACTGTAGAAACCTGAATAGAGTCTGTAATTTAGTTAATAGTGTCGAACCAATGTTAATGTCTAAGTTTTGGGAAATGTACCCTGGTTATGTAAGATGTTAATACTAGAGGAAGCAGAGTGATAGATATACAACAACTCTCTTACTATTTTTGCAACTCTTCTTTAAATCTAAAATTATTAAAAATATTGATTTAAATTTATATCATGTCTTTTTATAAGGCCCCTTTAGTCAAAAACATTCCGTTCTGTTCATGTGCTGCCTGGCATGCAAATTTGTCCTATTATTCTGCTATTAGAGTATTAACTATGGTTTAATAACAAAATAATTTTATAAGAGAATATTAAGGATTGAATTTTAAAGAGTAAATTTTACCAAAAAATATTTCATCATTTAAGTATTTTAAAATATAAAATGTCACTTGTGTCAGTATACGTATTTAGAATTCATTCTTTTTTTTTTTTTTTTTGCAGTACGCAGGCCTCTCACTGCTGTGGCCTCTCCTGTTGCGGAGTACAAGCTCCGGACCCACAGCCACTCTGCGGCATGTGGGGCCTTCCCGGACCGGGGCACGAACCCGTGTCCCCTGCATCGGCAGGCGGACTCCCAACCACTGTGCCACCAGGGAAGCCCTAGAATTCATTCTTAATTAACACTAATAAAAGACCCTTCCTAATTGGCTAGGTTACTTCTTGATTTTCATTATAAATATTTTAACAATTACTTAAAGAAACGTTTGATAAATAAATAAGATAAACTCATGTAAAATATGTCATCAGAAATAATTTAGTGGTAATAACTGTAATGATTATCATAAATTTTTAACTGATTAATTCTATCACAGTGATCAACACCCATTTTTTTTTAATAAATTTATTTAACTTACTTTTGGCTGCGTTGGGTCTTCATTGCTGTGCGTGGGCTTTCTCTAGTTGCAGGGCTCAAACCCAGGTCCCCTGCATTGGCAGGCAGATTCTTAACCACTGCTCCACCAGTGAAGCCCAACACCCATTTTTATTATATCCAAAATGTCAGTTTCATTTAATAGCCCTAGATAAAAATTTCTCTTGAATAAGTAACTCTAAAGCTGGTTATAGTATATGCACAGATTGAGTTATTTCTACATAAGCTAGAAAATTTGGAAATGCCCTTCTAATTCAATAATATATTTTTTAAAAATAGGTGAAAATAATGAGGTATATAAAGGTTAAGTGACTAAATGTCACATTATTATCAAGAAAGTCAGGAGAAAAACCCAGTCCCTGACTCCAGAACAAGTGTTTTATTCATGCCATACCATGGAATGTCAAAGAAAAATGAATCAGCTGGAATCAAACAAAAGAAAGCAAAACAAGCAAGCAGATAAATCCAGAAGGTAGAATATTGTGGGAAAGCTGGTCTAGTCTCATGAACAGGGAGTTTTATTAGATTGCATGTTATTTGAGGGAATGACAATCAGAAGCAGAGCCTGGTCTGGGACTGTATTTCAGGAAATGTTAACATATTAGATGAAATGACTTACTGAAATGAAAAGAAAGAGGTTAATGATTGAAAAATCAACATCGTATAGCAGATATAGTATCTTTGCAACTTTTCTGTGATCTATAACTATTTTAAAATAAAATGTCTGTTAAAAATCAAATAGTCATATATGTTTGTTGTGTCTCTGTGGGGTTTGCTCATGAATATATACAAAAAATATACACTAAAATATCAGAAGACACAATTTTTGAGTAGTGAGAATGTTTTGTCATACTTTATTTTTGCTTGTCTAAATGTCATTAATTTATACAATATTTATGACTTCTATAATAACAAAATGTTATTTTTAAAAATAAAAGAAAATTCCTTGCATTACTCTAAAAGAGAACAATGAAAAGCATCAAAAATAACTTGAGTGCTTTGTTTATGGCTGATACAACCAATCAAGAAAGAAAAATACTTCAGATTCTTTATGTATATATGGCTCAAATTTACTAATTATTTACATTTAAAAACAATTTTAGATGACATTTTCAATTTTCACACTAAACTCCTACTTATATGAACCAAATCATAACAAAACACCTTAGCAAAAATCAAAAGTTATAGATATCAGTAATAAAAATTCAGTTCAAATGGTCTCAGAATTCAGCTGAATTACTCAGTTATTTTATGTAAACTGATTACTCTGCTCTAAATATATTTGTTCAATAGACATATTTAATAATACCAATCAATTAGTTTTAAAATTATCAGAATAGATTTTAGAAACACTAAGAAAAATATTGGATTTCTTATTCTCCCAAAAGTTAATGTTAGTAATTCAACCAAAGATGAGAAGTATATCCTTTATATATCAGTTATTAATAATTGGGACATATGTGTTTTTAAGCTTTCTCTTAACTTTGTATATTCTGTAGAAGAGTCTCAACTGGTAATACACTATACAGAAGTACTTTGTAATTATACCAAAATTGACATGAAAATAAGGATAGAAAAAGATAATTGCAACCTTTGAAAATTTGTATTTTATTTTTCTGACACAAACTCAGAGTCTCCATGTAGCTCTTAACTATTTTAAAAAGTATGCTGGATTTTGCAATGTATTTCTCTAAATGTGTAGATTAAAAAAAGTTCCAGAACAATTTCAATTTGTAAAAAGAAAATACAGTAAACATCTGTTTTCTTTTTACCAGCAGTTCAAAACTTCAAAGCCTAGATAATACTTAACATAAAAAACAAGTTAATGATTTTATAACACGATCAACTGATCAATTCATAGAGTCTTTCTTATATGATCTTATTGACAATGAAAAATGAAAGAATTGTGTGCCTCCTGTACCACTGCCACTTAAAGTATGCTGTGGAAAAAGCTGTCCCACATTCCCACACTTAATAGAATTTATTTTTAAGTCAATTAGAATGGAAAGGAGAAAGAAAAGTAAGAGCCTAGAAGTGAAAGAAGATGATTCCAAATGCAATTACATTTAACAACATTTAATTTGAAGTTGTAAACGAGGCTACTATTTGTAAATTTGATGCATTTATGGGTATCTATATGTAGTTTCCAACAAATCAGCAAAGAGAATACTTGCCAATAGGAAAAAGAGCAAACAATAATTTGAATTAGCCGGAGACTAATTTCAGAAGATAAAAATATTTATTTCATGTTTATATCAGCTCTTAAGTAGGATATGAAGATTATGATTGGCTTGAATAAATATTTCATCAGTAGTCTGTTTCCAGAGCTTTTCAGTTTTGCCATGTAAAGACATTTTGTATCAAAGTTCTTTCTTATTGATGAAAATAATAAATCTAATTCATTCTCATCACTATATTTTGTGTACCACCATTTTAGATCATGTTGAAATATAATTTATATTTTGTCATTTAGATTACTGATGTCTCCTATTTATGTTGGAGTAAAAACTATTAATTTCTTCATATTAAACTGAGCTTCATATTAAACACCTGTTATTGAGTCCTGAATTTCTATTTCCTGCAATATGGCAAACTAGATGTCTACAGAAACCTGTATCATACAGCCCCAATAAATCTGCAGATTAAAAATATTGTGTGATTGTGTATATATATATATATGTATACATATATATGTGTATATAAATAAATATACCAGTAGAAAATTAAGGGTATTTGTTATAGGCCAAAGGTAATTAAGACAGTACATATACTTAGCAAAAAAAAAAAAAATTGCCATGGGAACATATGACAGTACTTGATGGTTTGGAGCAAGAGGATGGTGGATCACAAGTTTAAATAATAATGGAAAACAAAGAGAAGTTTTAAAACACCTCTAACCAGAGTTCCAGAGGAGTTAGGAGACAACTGGAGAGAGTCATTATCCAAAACAATATTTGGTGAGAATTTTCCTGAATTAATACAATTTAACCGTTCTTGGGCTCAGGAAGCCAATCCAATCCTGAGTTGAAGAAAACATGGAGAGATTTATATCTGTACAGATCATTGGCGAACTGAAGGAAAATAATAGAAAAATAATCTGAAATGGAGCCATAGGAAAAAAAATGCAGACTAGAAACTAGAAATGAAGGACAAGAAAAACAAGAGTTGACTTTTTAAACAGCAACAGCAGAAACAAGAAAGCAGTGGATTTTATCTTCAAAGTTTGGTGAAAAACAATTGTTCATCAGAATTCTCTATTTGGTGTTATGAGCTTAATTGTGCCCCCACCCCCCCAAAATAGATGTTAAAGTCCTATCACCCATTACCTCAGAATGTGACCTTATTTGCAAATAGGGTCCTTGGCGATATAATTACTAAAGTTAAGATGAGGTCATACTGGTGTTAGGTGGGTCTTTAATCCAATGTGATTGGTGTTTTTCTAAAGAGTGGGGAAGAAACAAGGACATGCAAGAAAGAAGCTCATGGACGATGTTGGTAGAGATTCAAGTCTGGTGGCTGCAAGATAAGGAAGGCCATGGATTGCAGGTAAACCATCAAGAGCTAGAAAGAAGAAAAGATGGATTCCTTCTTACAGATTTTGGAAAGAGCATGACTCCGCTGACATCTTTATTTCAGATTTTTAGACATCCAAATTGTGAAACAATAAATTTCTGTTGTTTCAAGCCACCTAGTTTGTGGTACTTTGTTAAGTAGTCCTGAGGAAATCATATACCCAGAAAACTTACATGTTAGGAATTAATGGACAAACTAACACTGAGAGGTTTTATGACAAAATACACTTAAAAAATCAAGAAAGAAAATGACTTTTGAAAGAAAGTGAGAGAAGTAGCAAGCCATGAGCCAAAAATATGGTAAATTTTATGTCTCTAAACAGACATTGACTATATAAAGCAACATCAATGTTTTCTTCTTCCTACAGATAGAAAGATAAAAATACTGGATCACAATGATATAAAAGCCACTAAGGGTGTGTTTGAATTAAAGAATAGTTCTAAAGTAACTTCATTATTTGAGATGAGGGTAAAAGTATTAACTTTAGAATTTGTTTAGTTGAAGTCACATGTTGAGCTTTTCTGGAAAAAGAAAAATATAATTTCCAAAACAATAGGGTGGAAAAGGAGAATGAGAAAGTTGTGGGAGGAATATCAACCAATCCAAAAGAGGATAAAAGTAAAATACAATAAACCTAGCAAAATGTAAAACTGTAGAAAGGTCTAAATTAAAGATAAACCTAAATATTTTGTTACCATGTCAACTCTCTTTCTATTTTTTTCTTGCAATTTTATATATTTACTTGATTGACATACAGCATTGTATAAGTTTAAGGTGTACAGCACAATGATTTGGTTTACATGTACTGTGAAATGATTACCAGAGTAAGTTTAGTGAACTTCCATCATTTCATATAGATAAAACATAAAAGAAAAAAAAATTTCCTATAATGAGAGCTCTTAAGATTTACTCTCTTAACAACTTTTATATGTAACATAGAGCCGTGTTCATTATATTAATCATGTACATTATATCCTTAGTACTTAATGTACCTTATAACTGGAAGTTGGAACCTTTTGACCAGTTTCATTCAATTCCCCCTTCCCCTAACCCCACCTCTGATAACCACAAATCTGCTATCTTTTCCTAATAGTTTGTTTGCTTGTTTGTTTTGTGAAGTGTAATTGACCTACAACACTATGTTAGTTACTGGTGTACAATAAAGTGATCCAATATTTCTATACATTACAAAATTATCACCACAATAAGCCTAGTTACCATGTCACCATACAACAATATTACATTATTATTGATTATATTTCCCATGCTGTACATAACATTCCTGTGACTCATTTATTTATTTTGTAACTGGGAGTTTGTATGTATGTACCTCTTAATTTTCCTCACCTATTTCACTCATCATTCCCCACCTCAAGCAATCACCTGTTTGTTCTCTGTATCTATGACTCTGTTTCTGTTTTATGTTCATTTGTTTTGTTTTTCAGGTTCCACATATAAGTAGGATCATACAATATGTGCCTTCCTCTGTCTGACTTATTTCACTTAGCATAATACCCTCTAGGTCCATCCATGTTGTCACAATTGGCAAGATTTCATTCCTTTTTATGGCTGAGTAGTATTCCATTGTATATAAATACCACATCTTCCTTAACTATTCATCTATTGATGGTCTCTTAGGTTGCTTCCTATCTTGGCTCTTATGAATAATGATTCCAATTAACACAGGAGTGTATATTTTTTAATTAATATTTTTGTTTTCTTTGGAAAACTACCCAGAAGTAGAATTGCTCTATCATATGGTAGTTCTATTTTTAATTTTTTGAGGAACCTCCATACTGTTTTCCATAGTGGCTGCACCAGCTTACTTTCCCACCAACAGTGCAGGAGGGTTACCTTTTCTCTACATTCTCATAACCACAACAATTTTAAAAGACAAATTTTATCAGATGGAATTTTTTAAAAAACGCTTTATGCAATTTGTATTAAAGTAAAAGCACAAAAAGACTAAAAGTATAGCAAATAATGTCCCTGTGCAACATTGGCAACAACAAAAAACTGTTATAGCTGTATTAGTACCAGATTAAACTCACCAGGAAGTGAACATGCATATATCTAAAACCAAATTTCAAAAATGGACATAATTACAAGGAAAATGGACAATTTTACTATTATGTTAGAAAATTTAAACACATCTCTCTCAGACATATCACTAATATATCCAAAAGATAATAAAACAAGTAAGAATTTTAACATCATTCCACTCTTAACTGGTTGGTCATATATCAAACATTGCATCAAAGACACATTCTCATCAAACCTACAGGAAAAATTTTGAAAATTAAAAAAAAATTGAAAATTGAAGATGCTTTAAAAATAAATATTTAAAGAAAAAATAATAATGTATCATGGGGTCCATTAAATATGTAGAAATAAAATGTATAAAAACAAGCAAACAACTAAGGAGGGATGCATATATATGCTTAAAATATTCTTCTATGTGAAGTGTCATAATATTGTTCACAGATGGAGTGTGATAGGTTTAAGATGTATTCTGTATCTCTAGAGCAATTACTAGGGAACTAAAAGAAAGAAGTAAAGCTTATAAGCCAACAGTGTAGATAAAATGGAATCATAATGAATACCTAGTTAATCCAAAATAAGGGAAAAATAAGAAAATTAGAATAAGTATAGATTGGTCAACTAGAAAACAAGTAGCAGGATGATACATTTGAACCTAAGCATATCAATAATTGCATTAAATGTAATGATCTAAACACTGCAATTAAAGAGAGAGATTATAACACTGGAAAAAATCAAGAACCAGTTACATGATATTAACAATACATATAATTTAATCATTAAAACACTTATAGGTTAAATGAAAAAAGTTATGCTACTCAACCTCTAACTATATGAAAGGTCAAGTGACCATATTAATATCAGGTAGAGTAGATTTCAGGACAAGAACTGTACCAAAGATAAAAAAAATTGATCATATCTATGTACCTATTAACAGAACTTCAAAATAAATGACACAACAACTGATATAAATGAAAGAATAAATAGAATCAATTATGTTTGGAAATTTCTACACTCCTGCCTCAGAAAATAGTAGTTTAAGTAGAAAAAAAAATAGTAAGAATAAAGAAGACATGAATAATATTAAAAACCAACTTGACTTAATTGACATTTACAGAACACCACCAATCCTACCATCATCACCAGAATGCATATTCTTTTTGGGTGCACTTGGAATATTCACCAAGATAGCCTATATTGTAGGCCATGAA
Source organism: Pseudorca crassidens (assembly GCF_039906515.1). NCBI lineage: Eukaryota > Metazoa > Chordata > Mammalia > Artiodactyla > Delphinidae > Pseudorca > Pseudorca crassidens. Next base: position 84,098,779 of record NC_090301.1, read on the forward strand.
ACAATTTATTTAATAGGATTTGTGTTATACAGATTAAGAGTATAGAGAGACTACAAGCATACTTTGTTTATGCATTTTGCTTTATTGTGCTTCACAAATATTATGTTTTTTGCAAATTGAAGATTTGTGGCAACCCTGTGTCAAGCAAGACTATTAGCTCCATTTTTCCAACAGCATTTACTCACTTCCTGTCTCTGTGTCACATTTTGATAATTCTAACAATATTTCAAACTTTTTCATTATTATTATATTTGTTATGGCAATCTGTGATCAGTGATCTTTGATGTTACTATTATAATTGTTTTGGGGCACCAGGAACCATGCCCATATAAGATGGCAAACTTAATTGATAAACGTTGTGTGTGTTTTGACTGCTCCATCCACTGGCCATTCTCCCATGTCTCTCCCTCTCCTTGGCCCTCCCTCTTCTCTGAAACACAACAATATTGTAATTAGGCGAATTCATAACCCACACAATGGCCTCTAAGTGTTCAAGTAATAGGAAGTGTCACATGTATCTCACTTTAAATCAAAGGCTAGAAATGATTAAGCTTAATGAGAAAGGTTTGTCAAAAGCTGAGGCAGGCTGAAAGCTAAGCCTCTTGTACCAAACAGTTAGCCAAGTTGTGAATGTGATGAGAAAGCTCTTGAAGGAAGTTGAAAGTGCTACTCTAGTAAACACAGCAATGATAAGAAAGCTAAATAGGGCTTCCCTGGTGGCGCAGTGGTTGAGAGTCCGCCTGATGATGCAGGGGACGCGGATTCGTGCCCCAGTCCGGGAAGATCCCACATACCATGGAGCGGCTGGGCCTGTAAGCCATGGCCGCTGAGCCTGTGCGTCCGGAGCCTGTGCTCCACAACGGGAGAGGCCACAACGGTGAGAGGCCCGCATGCCGCAAAAAAAAAAAAAAAAAAAAAAAAGAAAGCTAAATAATGTTATTGCTAACGTGGAGAAAGCTTTAGTGGTCTGGATAGAAATCCAACCAACCACAACATTTCCTTAAGCCAAAGCCTAATCCAGAGCAAGGACCTAAGTCTTTTCAATTCTATGAAGGCTGAGAATGATAAGGAAGCTGCAGAAGAAAAGTTTGAAGCTAGAAGAGGTTGGTTCATGAGGTTTGAGAAAAGAAGCCATCTTCATAACATAAAAGTACAAAGTGAGGCACCAAGTGCTGATGTAGAAGCTGCAGCAAGCCGTCCAAAAGATCTAGCTAAGATAATTAAGAAAGCTGGCTATGCTAAACAATAGATTGTTCATTAGACAAACAGCCTTCTATTGGAAGAATTGACTTTCATAGCCAGAGAGGAGAAGTCAATGCCTGGCTTCAAAGCTTTAAAAGATCGGCTGACTGTTGTGTAAGGAGCTAATGCAGCTGGTGACTTTAAGATGAAGTCAGTGCTCAATTACCATTCTGAAAATCCTAGGGCCCTTAGGAATTATGTCAATTCTACACTGCCTGTGCTCTATAAATGCAATAACAAAGCCTGTATGACAGCACATCTGTTGGTAACATGGTTTACTGAATACTTTAAGCCCATTGTTGAGGGTTACTGTTCAGAAAAAAGATTTCTTTTGAAATACTATTGCTTATTGACAATGCACCTGTCACCCAAGAGCACTGATGGAGATGTACAACAAGACTTGTGTTGTTTTCATGCCTACAAACACCACATTCAATCTGAAGGCTATAGGTTAAGGAGTAATTTTGACTTTCAAGTCTTTTTATTTAAGAAATATATTTCAGGGCTTCCCTGGTGGCGCAGTGGTTGAGAGTCCGCCTGCCGATGCAGGGGACACGGGTTCGTGCCCAGGTCCGGGAAGATCCCATATGCCGCGGAGCGGCTAGGCCCATGAGCCATGGCCGCTGAGCCTGCGCGTCAGGAGCCTGTGCTCCGCAACGGGAGAGGCCACAACAGTGAGAGGCCCGCGTACCGCAAAAAAAAAAAAAAAAAAAAAAAGAAATATATTTCCTAAAGCTACAGCTGCCTTAGGTAGTGATTCCTCTGATGGATCTGGACAAAGTAAATTGAAAACCTTCTGGAAATGATTCACTCTTCTAGATGCCAGTAAGAATATTTGAGATTCATGGGAAGAGGTCAAAATATCAACATTAACAGGAGTGTGGAAGCAGTTGATCCTAACCCTCAAGGGTGACTTCGAGGGGTTCAAGACTTCAGTGAAGGAAGTACCTGAAGGTGAGATGGAAATAGGAAGAGACGTAGGATTAGAAGTGGAGCCTGAAGATGAAACTGAATTGCTGCAATCTCAGATAAAATTTGTACAGATGAGGATTTCTTTCTTATGGATGAGCAAAGAAAATAATTTATTGAGATGGAAACTACTGCTGGTGAAGATACTATGAAGATGTTGAAATGATAACAAAGGATGTATAATATTAGCAGGGGCAGGGTTTGAGTGAATTGACTTCAATTTTGAAAGCAGGCTACTGTGGTTAAAATTCTATCAGGCAGCATTGCATGCTACAGAGAAAGTATTCATGAAATGGGGAGTCAATAGAGGCAGCAAACTTCATTGTTTCTTATTTTAAGAAACTGCTGCAGCCACTCCAACTTCTGTAATCACCACCCTGATCAGTCAACAGTCATCAACATCAAGGCAAGACCCTTCAGGAGCAAAAAAGATTATGACTTGCTGAAGGCTCAGATGACTGTTCACATTTTTTAACACTAAAGTATTTTTAATTACGGTATGTACATTTTTAGACATAATTTTATTGCACACTTAATAGACTAGAGTATAGTATAAATATAACTTTCATATGCACTGGGAAACCAAAAAAAAATGTGTGACTTATTTTTGATATTTACTTTATTGCTGTGATCTGGAACTGAACCCACGATATCACCAAGGAATGACTGTGTATAATTTCTTTCAAGACTGAAATAAGGCAAGAATGCTTCCTCTTAGTACTTGTATAGATTATCATACTGGAAGCCTCAGCCTGTGCATTAAGACAAGAAAAATAAATAAAAGACTTAAATATTGGAACAGAAGAAATAATATTGTATTTATTTGGAGAACACATATTCTTATGCATACAAAATTCTAGAAATCTACAGAAATACCAGTAGAACTAATAACTTACTGAGTTCTTGGGATGTAATGTCAATATGCAAAAAAATCAATTGTGTTTCTATAATCCTCAATGAATAGTTGGAAAAATAAATTTTAAAAACAGTAATTAATGTGCCATAAATATGGAAACGTTAGTGATAAATTTTTAAAAAATGTGAAAAACCTATACCCCAAACTTATTAAATAAATAAATGTTCCATGCATTGAAAGAATAAATTTTGTTAAGATGTTAACTCACCCAATTTACTCTATTAATTCAATGCAACACAAAGAAAAATCCCAACAATCATTGTGTGTGTGTGTGTGTGTGTGTGTAAATTAAAAAGCTGGTTCTGAAAGCAAAGAATATATCAATAGGTTATTCAAAACAATTTAGAAAAGAAAAACAATTCTGGGAGACATATACAACCTACTTTAATAGCATCCTATAAAGCTAATATAATCAAGATTGTATGATGTTGCTAATAGACATTGATCAATCTAACAGAATATCTGTAGGTCATTTAATTTCTGACAATGGTGCCAAAGCAATTCAATGGAGAAAACATAGCCTTTTCAAAATATGGTGCTGGAAAATTGTATATCTAAGTGAAAAAAAAAATAAACGTCAACTTTTCTCTTCATCCATATACAAAAATTAACCCCAAATGGATCAAAGAACTAAATATAAAAGCTAAAATAATAAAACTCTGGTAGAAAAGAGGAGAGAAAAGAAGCTTCAAAACCTTAGGGTAAGCAAATATTTACTCAAAAGAAAAACTCATTAATCATTAGAGAAAATGATAAATTGAACTTAGCAAAATTAAAATATTCTGCTCTTCAAAAAACACTGTTGGGCTTCCCTGGTGGCACAGTGGTTGAGAGTCCACCTGCTGATGCAGGGGACACGGGTTAGTGTCCCGGTCTGGGAAGATCCCACATGCTGTGGAACAGCTGGGCCCATGAGCCACGGCCGCTGAGCCCGCACGTCTGGAGCCTGTGCTCCGTAACAGGAGAGGCCACAACAGTGAGAGATCCGCGTACCGCAAAAAAAAAAAAACAAAACAAAAACAAAACATTGTTAAGAAAATGAAAAGGAAAGCCAGTGCCTGGGAAAAAATATTCACAATACGTATATCTAACAAAATGTTGTATGTAGAATATATTAAAAAAAAGACAAAGGACCCTATTAAGGACAAATTAAGAGAAATAACAATTCAAAAAGGAAGCAATACAAATGGCCAGTAAGCACATAGAAATATGCTCAACATCATCAGTCATCAAATTAAAACCAAATGAGAAAACACTGCATCCTTAAAAGAATGCCAAAGACAAACAAGCAAATAAAACAGAACAAAAAATGAAATCCTGACAATCAAGTAATAGTGAAGATGTGGAGCAACTGGAAATCTCATGCATTTCTGATTGAAAAATGGATGTACCAAAAGCTCATTCATTTTGGAGAGCTGTTTGCTCATTTCTTATACAATTAAATCTATAGGGAAGGAGCTTCAAGATGGTGGAAGAGTAAGACGTGGAGATCACCTTCCTCCCCACAGATACATCAGAAATACATCTACATGTGGAACAACTCCTACAGAACACCTACTGAACGCTGGCAGAAGACCTCAGACCTCCCAAAAGGCAAGAAACTCCCAACGTACCTGGGTAGGGTAAAAGAAATGAGAAAAAGCAGAGACAAAAGAATAGGGATGGGACCTGCACCAGTGGGAGGGAGCTGTGACTGAGGAAAGGTTTCCCACACACTAGGAAGCCCCTTTGCGGGCGGAGACTGCGGGTGGCAGAGGGGGAAAGCTTCAGAGCCATGGAGGAGAGCACAGCAACCGGGGTGCGGGGGGCAAAGCGGAGAGATTCCCGCACAGAGGATCGGTGCGGACCAGCACTCACCAGCCCGAGAGGCTTGTCTGCTCACCCACTGGAGTGGGTGGGGGCTGGGAGCTGAGGCTCGGGCTTCCGAGGTCTGATCCCAAGGAGAGGACTGGGGTTGGCTGCGTGAACACAGCCTGAAGGGACTAGTGCACCACAGCTAGCCGGGAGGGAGTCCTGGAAAAAGTCTGGAGCTGCCGAAGAGGCAAGAGACTTTGTCCTGCCTCTTTGTGTCCTGGAGCGCGAGGACAGGGGATTCAGAGCACGGTATAAATGAGCTCCAGAGACGGGCGTGAGCCGCGGCTATCAGCACGGACCCCAGAGACAGGCATGAGATGCTAAAGCTGCTGCTGCAGCCACCAAGAAGCCTGTGTGCGAGCACAGGTCACTATCCACACCTCCCCTCCCGGGAGCCTGTGCAGCCCACCACTTCCTGGGTCCCGTGATCCAGGGACAACTTCCCCAGGAGAACACACGGTGCGCCACAGGCTGTTGCAACATCATGCCAGTCTAAGCCGCTGCAGCCTCGCCCCGCATTCCGTGCCCTCCTGCCCTGTGCACCCTGAGTGAGCCAGAGCTCCCTAAGGAGCTGCTCCTTTAACCCCGTCCTGTGTGAGTGAAGAACAGATGCCCTCAGGCTACCTACTTGCAGGGGCAGGGCCAAATCCAAAGCTGAACCCCAGGAGCTGTGTGAACAAAGAAGAGAGAGAGAAATTTCTCCCAGCAGCCTCAGGAGCAGTGGATTAAATCTCCACAATCAACTCGATGTACCCTGCATTTGTGGAATACCTGAATATACAATGAATCATCCCAAACTGAGGAGGTGGACTTAAGGAGCAACGATAAATATATATATTTCCCTTCTTCTCTTTTTGTGAGCGTGTATGTGTATGCTTCTGTGTGTGATTTGTCTGTATAGCTTTGCTTTTACCATTTGTCCTCGGGTTCTGTCTGTCCTTTCTTTTTTTTTTTTTTGGTATAGTTTAGCACTTATTATCATTGGTGGATTTGTTTTTTGGTTTGGTTGCTCTCTTTCTTTCTTTCTATTTTTTCTTTATTACTTTAAAAAGTTTTTTAATATTTTTTATTTTAATAACTATTTTATCTTATTTTATTTCATTTTATTTATTTTATCTTCTTTCTTTCTTTCTTTCTACATTTTATTCTGAGCCATGTGGATGACAGGCTCTTGGTGCTCCAGGCAGGTGTCACGGCTGTGCCTCTGAGGTGGGAGAGCCAAGTTCAGGACATTGGTCCACCAGAGACCTCCCAGCTCCACGTAATACCAAACGGCGAAAATCTCCCAGAGATCTCCATCTCAATGCCAAGACCCAGCTCCACTCAACGACCAGCAAGCTACAGTGTTGGACACCCTATGCCAAAAACCAGCAAGACAGGAACACAGCCACACCCATTAGCAGAGAGGCTGCCTAAAATCAAAATAAGATCACAGACACCCCAAAACACACCACCAGATGTGGACCTGCCCACCAGAAACACAAGATCCAGCCTCATCCACCTGAACAAAGGCACTAGTCCCCTCCACCAGGAAGCCTACACAGCCCACTGAACCAACCTTAGCCACTGGCAGCACACACCAAAAACAATGGGAACTATGAGGGCTTCCCTGGTGGCGCAGTGCTTGAGAGTCCACCTGCCGATGCAGGGGATGCAGGTTTCTGCTCTGCTCCAGGAAGATCCCACATGCCGCAGAGCGGCTAGGCCCGTGAGCCATGGCCGCTCAGCCTGCGAGTCCAGAGTCTGTGCTCCACAATGGGAGAGGCCACAACAGTGAGAGGCCCGCATACCGCAAAACAAAAACAAAAACAAAAACAATGGGAACTATGAACCTGCAGCTGGCGAAAAGGAGACCCCAAACACAGTAAGTTAAGCAAAATGCGAAGACAGAGAAACACACAGCAGATGAAAGAGCAAGGTAAAAACCCACCACACCTAACAAATAATGAGGAAATAGGCAGTCTACCTGAAAAAGAATTCAGAATAATGATAGTAAAGATCCAAAATCTTGGAAATGGAATGGAGAAAATACAAGAAACGTTTAACAAGGACCTAGAAAAACTAAAGAGCAAACAAACAGTGATGAAAAACACAATAAATGAAATTAAAAATTCTCTAGAACGGATCAATAGCAGAATAACTGAGGCAGAAGAACAGATAAGTGACCTGGAAGATAAAATAGTGGAAAGAACTACTGCACAGCAGAATAAAGAAAAAAGAATGAAAAGAACTGTGGACAGACTCAGAGACCTCCGGAACAACATTAAATGCACCAACATTCGAATTATAGGAGTCCCAGAAGAAGAGGAGAAAAAAAAGGGACTGAGGAAATATCTGAAGAGATTATAGTTGAAAAATTCCCTAATATGGGAAAGGAAATAGTTAATCAAGTCCAAGAGCACAGAGAGTCCCGTACAGGATAAATCCAAGGAGAAACACACCAAGACACATATTAATCCAACTATCAAAAATTAAATACAGGGCTTCCCCAGTGGCACAGTGGTTGAGAGTCCGCCTGCTGATGCAGGGGACACGGGTTCGTTCCCCGGTCCGGGAAGATCTCACATGCCATGAAGAGGCTAGGCCCATGAGCCATGGCTGCTGAGCCTGCAAGCCCGGAGCCTGTGCTCCGCAATGGGAGAGGCCACAACAGTAGGAGGCCCATGTACTGCAAAAATAAATAAATAAATAAATAAATAAATAAATAAATAAAATTAAATACAAAGAAAAAGTACTAAAAGCAGCAAGGGAAAAACAACAAATAACATAAAAGGGAACTCCCATAAGGTTAACAACTGATCTTTCAGCAGAAACTCTGCAAGTCAGAAGGGAGTGGCAGGACATCTTGAAAGTGATGAAAGGGAAAAACCTACAACCAAGATTACTCTACTCAGCAAGGATCTCATTCAGATTTAACAGAGAAATTAAAACCTTTACAGACAAGCAAAAGCTGAGAGAATTCAGCTCCACCAAACCAGCTTTACAACAAATGCTAAAGGAACTTCTCTAGGCCGGAGAGACAAGAGAAGGAAAAGACCTACAATATCCAACACAAAACCATTAAGAAACTGGCAATCAGAACATACATATAATTACCTTAAAAGTAAATGGATTAAATGCTTCCACCAAAAGACATAGACTGGCTGAATGGATACAAAAACAAGACCCATATATATGCTGTCTAAAAGAGACCCACTTCAGACCTAGGGACACATACAGACTGAAAGTGAGGGGATGGAAAAAGATATTCCATACAAATGGAAATCAAAAGAAAGCTGGAGTAGCAATTCTCATATCAGACAAAATAGACTTTAAAACAAAGACTATTACAAGAGACAAAGAAGGACACTACATAATGATAAAGGGATCAATCCAATAAGAAGATATAACAATTGTAAATATTTATGCACCCAAGATAGGAGCACCTCAATACATAAGGCAAATACTAACAGCCATAAAAGGGGAAATCGACAGTAACACAATCATAGTAGGGTACTTTAACATGTCACTTTGACCAATGGACAGATCATCCAAAATGAAAATAAATAAGGAAATACAAGCTTTAAATGATACATTAAACAAGATGGACTTAATTGATATTTATAGGACATTCCATCCAAAAACAACAGAACACACTTTCTTCTCAAGTGCTCATGGAACATTTTCCAGGATAGAGCATATCTTGGGTCACAAATCAAGCCTTGGTAAATTTAAGAAAACTGAAATTGTATCAAGTATCTTTTCTGACCACAACGTTATGAGATTATATATCAATTACAGGAAAAAATCTAAAAAATACAAACACATGGAGGCTAAACAATACATTACCTAATAACCAAGAGATCACTGAAGAAATCAAAGAGGAAATCAAAAAATACCTAGAAACAAATGACAAAACACGACGACCCAAAACCTATGAGATGCAGCAAAAGCAGTTCTAAGAGGGAAGTTTATAGCAATACAATCCTACCTTAAGAAACAAGAAACATCTCAAAGAAGCAACCTAACCTTACACCTAAAGCAATTAGACAAAGAAGAACAGAAAACCCCCAAAGTTAGCAGAAGGAAAGAAATCATAAAGATCAGATCAGAAATAAGTGAAAAAGAAGTGAAGGAAACAATAGCAAAGATCAATAAAACTAAAAGCTGGTTCTTTGAGAAGATAAACAAAATTGATAAACCATTAGCCAGACTCATCAAGAAAAAAAGGGATAAGAATCAAATCAACAGAATTAGAAATAAAAAAGGAGAAGTAACAACTGACACTGCAGAAATACAAAGGATCATGAGAGATTACTACAAGCAACTATATGTCAATAAAATGGACAACCTGGAAGAAATGGACAAATTCTTAGAAATGCACAACCTGCCAAGACTGAATCTGGAGGAAACAGAAAATATGAACAGACCAATCACAAGCACTGAAATTGAAACTGTGATTAAAAATCTTCCAACAAACAAAAGCCCAGGACCAGATGGCTTCACAGGCAAATTCTATCAAACATTTAGAGAAGAGCTAACACCTATCCTTCTCAAACTCTTGCAAAATATAGCAGAGGGAGGAAGACTCCCAAATTCATTCTATGAGGCCACCATCACCCTGATACCAAAACCAGACAAAGATGTCACAAAGAAAGAAAACTTCTGGCCAATATCACTGATGAACATAGATGCAAAAATACTCAAGAAAATACTAGCAAACAGAATCCAACAGCACATTAAAAGGATCATACACCATGGTCAAGTGGGGTTTATCCCAGGAATGCAAAGATTCTTCAATATACGCAAACCAATCAATGTGATACACCATATTAATAAACTGAAGGAGAAAAACCATATGATCATCTCAATAGATGCAGAGAAAGCTTTCAACAAAATTCACACCCAATTATTATAAAAACCCTCCAGAAAGTAGGCATAGAGGGAACTTACCTCAACATGATAAAGGCCATATACGACAAATCACAGCCAACATCATTCTCAATGGTGAAAAACTGAAAGCATTTCCTCTACGATCAGAAACAAGACAAGGTTGCCCCCTCTCACCGCTATTATTCAATATAGTTTTGGAAGTCTTAGCCACAGCAATCAGAGAAGAAAAAGAAATAAAAGGAATCCAAATTGGAAACGTAGAAGTAAAGCTGTCACTGCTTGCAGATGACATGATACTATACATAGAGAATCCTAAATATGCTACTAGAAAACTACTAGAGCTAATCAATGAATCTGGTAAAGTAGCAGGATACAAAATTAATGCATAGAAATCCCTTGCATTCCTGTACACTAATGATGAAAAATCTGAAAGTGAAATTAAGAGAACACTCCCTTTTACCATTGCAACAAAAAGAATAAAATACCTAGGAATAAACCTGCCTAAGGAGACAAAAGACCTGTATGCAGAAAATTATAAGACACTGATGAAAGAAATTAAAGATGATACAAATAGATGAAGAGATATATCATGTTCTTGGATTGGAAGAATCAACAGTGTGAAAATGAAAATGACCATACTACCCAAAGCAATCTATAGATTCAATGCAATCCCTATCAAATTACCAATGGCATTTTTCACAGAACTAGAACAAAAAATTTCACAATTTACATGGAAACACAAAAGACCCTGAATAGTCAAAGCAATCTTGAGAAAGTAAAACGGAGCTGAAGGAATTAGGCTCCCTGACTTCAGACTGTACTACAAAGCTACAGTAATCAAGAAAGCATGGTACTGGCACAAAAACAGA